>NC_092707.1:142687259-142987259 GCF_047496885.1 Scyliorhinus torazame | reverse complement strand
GAGAGGTACCTCTTCCAGCAGCGCCTGCAGGGTAAGGATGAGTCTTTTCAATCATATTTGACACACCTCCGTATCCTCGCACAGTCCTGCGGCTATGAGGCCACCTCCGACTCCATGATTCAGGATCAGATAGTTTTTGGGGTCACCTCGGACACCCTACGCCAGCAGCTCCTCAAAATAAAGCGCCTCACCCTAGCCACCGCCATCGAGACCCACGTCCTCCACGAAAACGCGACCAGTGGTACTCCCAATTCCAGGCGGCTGAATCGGCACGGCAGGGGTCCTATGAGCCCGAGCGGGTCCAGTCGATCGAGTTCCTCCCGGCCCGCGGCCCGGACAAGGGCGGCCATTTTGCGCGCTTTCCGAGGCCTCCCGCGCTTGTACGCGCCAAAACAGAGGATGACGACACAGAGGGACGGGATGCACAGGTGCGCTCTACGCAAGACCACACCGCGCATGCACGGTGGCGCAACGAACGCCATGACGTCACGACGTGCGGCAACTGTGGATCCGCACACTTAAAGCGGCAATGTCCGGCCAAAGCGCGACAATGCCTCCGCTGTGGCAGGATGGGCCACTACGCTGCCTGCTGTCGAGCAGCTCAACCTGCCAACTCTCCGCAATTCCGCCAGCCTCGCAGGGGCGTGCGGGCCATTCAGCCCCCATACACCGAGTCATACCCTGACGACGTGCTGACCGGTGATACCGACGACCGGGAACCCTTCCACGTTGCGGTAATAAACAAGAACCGGATGTCCCCAAGTCAGACCCACCAGGCGATGCCAGTGCACAGCATTGATCCGGGCGATGAATGGTGTGCCACCCTAACGGTCAACCGATCACCTCCGCTTAGACACTGGTGCCTCTGCCAATCTCATTGCATGGTCAGCCTTCCACACCTTGAAGGTTAAACCACCGATTCTGCCATCCCACTGTCAGCTGGTTGACTTAACGGAAACATTATCCCGGCCATGGGGTCCTGCCAGCTCGAGGTTGCACACAATTCACATACAGCCACACTGTTGTTTGAGATAGTTGGATCCTCGAAGGACTCTCTGTTAGGCGCACAGGCGTGCAAGATCCTCCACTCAAGATCAAGCTCACCACCGCCCCGGTATTGGCGTTCTTCGACACCACTCAGGACACAAAGATCTCGACTGATGCAAGCCAGTCCGGAATTGGGGCGGTACTCCTGCAACGGGACAACACTGCATCATGGGCCCCGGTCGCTTATGCCTCGCGGGCCATGACCCCCACAGAGCAGCGCTATGCGCAGATTGAAAAGGAGTGCCCGGGTTTGTTGACTGGCATCGACAAATTCCACGATTATGTGTATGGTCTTCCGCAGTTCACTGTGGAGACCGACCATCGCCCCCTGATCGGCATCATTCAGAAGGACCTCAACGATATGACCCCTCGCCTCCAGCGTATTCTGCTCAAGCTCCGGAGGTACTACTTCCAACTTGTCTACACCCCGGGAAAGGACCTCATCATCGCGGATGCCCTGTCCAGAGCAGTGAGCACACCGCCCGAATCGGAGGGGTTCGTTTTCAGGTCGACGCACAAGTAGCCTTCACATCGGCCAATCTGCCGGCTACTGATGCACGTGTGGCCCACATTCACCGTGAGACTGCGGCTGACCCCCTTCTACAACGTGTGATGCGCCACATGACGGAAGGGTGGCTCAAGGGGCAGTGCCCACAATTCTACAATGTCCGGGACGACTTGGACGTCGTTGATCGTGTCCTCCTAAAGTTGGACTGGATTGTGATCCCACACAGCATGCACCAGCTTGTCCTCGAACAACTGCACGAAGGCCATCTCGGAGTTGAAAAGTGCAGGCGGAGGGCCCGAGAGGCTGTGTACTGGCCGGGCATCAGCGACAACATCGCTAACATGGTGCTCAACTGCCCCACCTGCCAAAGGTTTCAGCCGGCGCAACCCCATGAGACACTTCAGCCCCATGAGTTGGTAACGTCCCCCTGGGCGAAGGTGGGTGTGGACCTTTTTCATGCGCTCGGCAGGGACTACGTCATCATGATTGACTATTTTTCAAATAATCCGGAGGTCACACGACTGCACGACTTGACATCATCAGCTGTCATCAGAGCATGTAAAGAAATCTTCGCTCGCCATGGGATTCCGCTCACCGTCATTTCTGACAACGGGCCCTGTTTTGCGAGCCAAGATGGTCTTCTTTTGCCGCTTCATATGACTTCACACACGTGATGTCCAGTCCTTTGCATCCCCAGTCCAATGGCAAGGCGGAAATGGGCGTCCATATCGTGAAGCGGCTCCTCTGCAAGGCTGCTGATGCCGGACCTGACTTCTGTTTAGCCCTGCTGGTATATCGCTAGGCCCCACTGTCCACGAGTCTCTCGCCAGCCCAGCTGTTGATGGGTCGCACCCTGAGGACCACTGTGCCGTCCATTCATGTTCCTAAACCCGACCATGCTCCAGCACTGCAAAGGATGCGACAACAGCGTGCTCAGCAGAAGGTGGCACAGGACGCTCGGGCAACTGATCTTCCTGCCCTGGCGCCTGGAGACAACGTCTGCATACACCTACCGGAGGGTGGCTGGTCGGCAACCGCCGAGGTTCTCCGCCACGTGACTCCCCGCTCGTTCCTGGTTCGCCTGCCTGAGGCTCCATTCGCCGGCGCAATCGGCGGGCCCTTCGTCTGGTTCCGCGCTCGCTACGTGATCATGCACCGGTGCCACGTCCTCCTGTTGTCCCTGATGTCGACTTTGTTGAGCTTCCTGCCACTCTGCCTCTTCCTCGCTCACCCGTGGCCAGGCCCATTCCTCAGCCGGTGGATCCTGACCCACCCTTGAGGCGGTGAACCCGAATTCGTCGCCCACCTGATAGACTTGACTTATGAGCCTGTTTGAACATTGGACTCACTGAATTGTTTTGCAATACTGTTAACGTGTTTCTTTCTTGTTGTTACAGGAGTTCTCTTTCGATATTTGATGATTGCACTTGGTTTGTTTGTGGTACAACCTTGTTGCTCTGTTGCACCTGACACCTTCCTATGTATATAGTTTAGCCTCATGTACATGTTGTAAATATTGCACACACATACTCAGATGCACTCAGGACACACCAATATTTATTACCATGTAGGCACATATCTTTGTGAAAAGGGGGGCTGTCATGATATCCACATTAACATATCATGGTGCAATCACACACACACACTGATGGACAGGTAGATGGACCAACCAACACACACACAACATCGCAGCCAATCAACAGTGAGAGCACACGCACTATAAAACAGTGAACACCACAGTTCCCGCTCATTCTACCAGGAGATAGCTCAGAGCACAGAGCTCACAGCGTGCCACTCAGTCATACACCATGTGCTGAGTGCCTCACTAAGATAGTGCTAGGGCTGGGTCCACAGGTTAGCTGGTGAAGTACAAACCACAGCCAGAAGTTAATAGTTATTATTGTACAGAATAATAAAACAGAGTTGGACCATCTACAACCGTGTTGGTTTGTTTGTGTAGCGGAACACCCAACACGACAGTTAGGATTTGGAATGCACTAGCTGAGAGAGTGGTGGCAGTTTCCAGTTTCAAAAAAGAGCTGGATATATATTTGCAAGTGTGGGCGGCACGTGGCACAGTGGTTAGCACTGTTGCCTTACGGCGCTGAGGACCTGGGTTCGACCCCAGCCCCAGGTCACTGTCCATGTGGAGTTTGCACATTCTCCCGTGTCTGCGTGGGTCCCACCCCCACAAGCCCAAAAGATGTACATGATAGGCAGTTTGGGCATGCTAAGCTGCCCTTTAATTAGAAAAAAAAGAATTGGGTGCTCTAAATTTTTTTAAATATATATATATTTTTGAAAGTGATGAATTTAGAGGGCTACGGAGATAGAGCTGGAGAATGGGATGAGCTGGGTAGCCAGTGGAGACACAATGGGCCGACTGGCCTCCTTCTGTGCTGTACAATTTAATGATTCTGTGTGAGCTTCACTGATCTGCTGGGATGACTGGACAGCAGTCATCAAGAGTTACCATGAAACGTTTTTAGAGCTCTTGGCAGGGAAGATGCAGAGAGGTTGTTTCCCTTGTTTGCAGAGTCTTGAACAAGGGTTCATAGTCTCAGAAACGATAGTCTTTGGGCGGCACGGTAGCATAGTGGTTAGCACTGTGGCTTCACAGTTCCAGAATCCCAGATTTGATTCTTGGCCTGGGTCACTGTCTGTGCGGAGTCTGCACGTTCTCCCTGTGTCTGCGTGGGTTATCTCCGGGTGCTCCAGTTTCCTCCCACATGTCCCGGAAAACGTGATGTTAGGCACACTGGATATTCTGAATCCTCCCTTTGTGTACTCAAACAGGCGCCGGGATGTGGCGACTGGGGGATTTTCACAATAATTTCATTGCAGTGTTAATGTAAGCCTACTTGTGACCATAATGATTATTATTATTATTAGGGTAAGTAATTAGCCATTTATTGCAAAGTTGAGAAGACATTTCGGCCGGGTTTTTCCAGTCCCACATGGGGCAGGATGGAAATTTGATGGTCCAGCCAAAGGTCTGTTGACTTCAGGCGGGAAGCTCCAGTCCCCCAGAGAACTAGTAAATCTTTGGAATTCTCTACAACTGAATGTTGTAAATGCTGACATGGTGAGTATATTCAACACAGAGAGCAAGAGCTCTTTGAATAATGAGGAAATCAAGGAACATGGCTTTAATAGGGACATGGGTAAAAGAAGAAACAAAGTTTTAATTGCTCAAACCATGGGCGTCATTCTCCGACCCCCTGCCGGGTCGGAGAATGGCCGTTGGCCGCCGTGAATCCCGCCCCCGCCCCCGCCGAAGTCTCCGGTACCGGAGGTTGGGCGGGGGCGGGAATCGGGCCGCGCCGGTTGGCGGGACCCCCCGCTCAATTCTCTGGCCCGGATGGGCCGAAGTCCCGTCCAGAAATGGCCTGTCCCGCCGGCGTAAATCAAACCTGGTATTTACCGGCGGGACCAGGCGGCGTGGGCAGGCTCCGGGGTCCTGGGGGGGGGGGCGCGGGGTGATCTGACCCCGGGGGGTGCCCCCACGGTGGCCTGGCCTGCGATCCGGGTCCACCGATCCACGGGCGGGCCTGTGCCGTGGGGGCACTCTTTCCCTTCCGCCTCCGCCACGGCCTCCACCATGGCGGAGGTGGAAGAGACTCTCCCCACTGCGCATGCGTGGGAAACTGTCAGCGCCCGTTGACGCTCCCGCACATGCGCCGGGAAACTGTCAGTGGCCGCTGACGCTCCCGCGCATGCGCCGCATTTCCGCGCCAGCTGGCGGGGCAACAAACACCATTTCCGCCAGCTGGCGGGGCGGTAATCCATCCGGCGTCGGCCTAGCCCCTCAATGTTGGGGCTAGGCCGCCAAAGATGCGGAGCATTCCGCACCTTTGGGCCGGCGCGATGCCCGTCTGATTGGCGCCGTTCTTGGCGCCAGTCGGCGGACATCGCGCCGTTGGTGGAGAATTTCGCCCCATATGTACACTACCCGGTAGATCCCTAACAGTTCATCTCTGGTTGTGACTTACTGGCCGACCTTTTATACAAAGGTTAATTGAGATAGTCCACCCCTAGTGCGAGTGCTCGTGCTATGCAAGGAGCATGTGGAAGACAAGGGGCAGGATTCGCTGGTCTCCAATGCCGAAATCGCGTTTGGCGATTGGCCGGAGAATACCCGTTTCCGACCAAATCAGGGGCTGCGCCGCTTTCGCCGGCCACAGAACGTTGTCTGAGGCCCACCCCCGATGCTCTGCTCCTGACCGGCTGAGTCCCCGACGGCGTGGGTCTCTCATGGTCTCACCAGTCGGGAACTCGGCGTGGCGGCTGCGGACTCAATCCAATGCCGCCACAGTCGGGGAAGGGTCGATCCGCAGGCAAGGGGGACTTTGTCAGGGGCTGAGGGCACTGTTGGGGAGTGGTCTGGGGCTCGCGAGCCGGCTCAAAGGGTGGCACTATTTTGCAGGCCGGGTCCACGCGTGGCCAGTGCCATGTTGCACGGCGCGGCCGTTGCAGATCGCTGCCAAGCGCATGCGCGGCCACAGACCTGGCAATTCTCCGGGCCGTGTCGGCAGCTAGAGCCGGGTGCTCTATGCTGCTTGGCTGATAGCCCCCAGCCAAACGGAGGATCTGTGACTGTTTTGCGCCAAATTTTGCAGGCGTAAACCACCACCGTTCCCACACCGGCGTGAGGACAAAGACATGGAGAATCCAGCCCAAGCTTCCCCACCCTGTAGGTTCCGTGTGGGATGTTACATTGGCGATACGGCAAGAAAATGGAGTTGAGGTGGAAGATTGCCCATGACCTTGATGCATTGTCGAGCAGAGTCAAGGAGCTGCATGGCTTTACTGCTGCTGCACTCCTGGGGCGAAATTCTCCTACCCGCCCCGCCACATTTTTGCCCCGACCGGCCGGCGGGAGTCTCCGTAACACCAGCCGGTCAATGGGGTTTCCCATTGTGGGGCAGCCCCACGCCGTCGGGAAACCCCCGGGCGCCGGCAAAACGGAGACTCCCGCCGGCGGAGAATGACGCCCCTGATCTTTCGTAGATTCTTAAGCTTTTACCTAGTAGAGCCTGACTGCTTATAGTTCTTTGTAATTCTCCCTGACTGTCTTGACGTTGCACAGTTCCCCCCCCCCAGCTGAGTGAACAGTTCAGCAGGAGCAGAAGGCCTCCACAAATTCCACCTCGATCCTTTCACTGAGACAGGTACGTAGAGAGGTGAGTGGGGAAGGGGGGGGGGGGCGCTGAAAATGGGGCATCGATTTTCCCTGACATTCTCCCGTCACTGTCCCTCGATGAGTAACCTAGGCACGTGTGCACTGGAGACCAGCCGTGTGGCTTTTTGAAATACTGGCAATCCTTCATTACATCATGCACTGCAACAGAAGCCACTTAGTGTGATTGTCCTTGTGTCATGTTAATTGGATCAAATGAACTGGCTGATAAGGCTAACTGAACAACAAAGTAAAATTGTGACTGCAGAGGCAGCCAGCTACTTGCCTGACGTATTTGTGTATCGCACTAGGATTACACACCTTTATCGTTTCTTACTTCTGCTTTCACATTTCCAGGTAGTAATGTTTCAGCAAAGTTACAGTAATTTAACTGCGGTAAGTCAAAAGAATTAGGAAACCCACCTGGGGATTTCCAGGGTCATTCAGGAGCTCACCACACAAAATGAATTAGACTTGGAAGGCTGATTATATTGCCAGGGCCTTTAAGTAGGAACAAAATACAATCTATGTTTATGAATATTATTGCAGTTGCATATTGATTGCACTCGCTGCCAATCACCCAAAACAGCTTTTCACTGTGTTCGTGATAACTTTCATCATCAGTGGAAGTTAGGCCCAAAAAGCAGAAGAAACTGGGTGATTTGAAATACCTTTATTCTATTCAGGCTGAAAGTCAGGAGTTTCAAATGTTTTGGCCTCGCCTAATTTCCAGCTACGTGGAACGATGGAAAAATGTTCAGGAGGCGGCCAAGGTCTCTGGTGGTGTGATAACTTTCACATCAGCTAATAACTTTTCCATGTTTATTTCTGCTATGGTGTTCAACATAGCGTTCTGCTGACACAAGGGAGCTATTCACATGCGTAGGACCATGTGTGAAGCTGGATATTCCCTTTGGGAAAAGAGGATTGTTACCATGATTTTGATTTTAGAGCCAACAGGGAGAGATTTGACAGCATGAAATGTCTAATGGCATCCAAACTAATCCACTGGATTTTTAAAAACCTTATGAAGAATGCAATTACCTGTGGGACAAAAGAGTCTGGGGCTATCTCTGTATGATTTACCCGGACACCCCAATTTAACTCAACTGATGGTGCTGAGATTATTAACGCAAGTGCAGCTGAGGAAAGAGCCAAAGTAAAATATGTCAAATTGTGTGTGGTAGTCTGTGTAGAGGTATTACAGTACCTGATAATGCTGGAACACCATTGGTAGATATTGTATGTTTCCTATTGGTCAAGCTGTATGGTAGCTCCGCCCTGCAAGGCGGGGAATAAGAGCTCGTGCCGCCCCAGCAGCTTTCTTTCTGTACCTGAGCTGCTGGGGGAAACATCTAGCTTATTAAAGCCTTCAATTGGACTACAACCTCGTTTTAGTGGTCATTGATCGTGCATCAGAGTGCTTGACAGTACTGTTCCAGGTTGTGGCTATTTAGCACAAAATTAACACCTCCCATCTTGATTTAAAACCACAAAATCTCACTGTTGCCTCTTTAACTGTAACCATTGCTTCTGGAGCCAACGCTCAATAGCAAATCTACTTCAGATGCTGGAAAACCAAATTAAAAGCTGTGAATACTGGAACTACAGGTTTTTTTGTAATGCATGTCCAGCTTTCTCCGGCTCTGACAAAGGGTCAATGACCTGAAACATTTACTCTGGTGGAATTTGCCATTTTTGACACGAAGTGCGGTGGCGGGCAGCTCCGGGGTGCCTTTCCGATGGCCAGCATGGCGGGAGCCTGCGCCAGATTCCACACTTGGAACCTCATTAATTGTACACAGGCACATTCCACTCCAACCATCCTGGTGGGCTCGTAGCTGATTCATCCGCTCGTTGTCAGCTGGTGTTCAAAGCTCCCAGTGCCAGATTTAAATTCCAGTTAAGCACACTCATGTCACTCTCTCCAGACCATCTGTCTTCACCAGACTGTGCAGCAACCCCGAGGGAAAAGGCTAGCAGCCTCAAGAAAGTGTCTGTTCCTCAAATCCCTCCCCCCCCCCCCACCCCCGAGTCTATTACCTGCGAGCTTCTCTTGCCCTGCTTGGACATTGGGCAGCATGGTATCATTGTGGATAGCACAAATGCTTCACAGCTCCAGGGTCCCAGGTTCGATTCCGGCTTGGGTCACTGTCTGTGCGGAGTCTGCACATCCTCCCCGTGTGTGCGTGGGTTTCCTCCGGGTGCTCCGGTTTCCTCCCACAGTCCAAAGATGTGCGGGTTAGGTGGATTGGCCATGCTAAATTGCCCATAGTGTCCAAAATTGCCCTTAGTGTTGGGTGGGGTTACTGGGTTATGGGGATAGGGTGGACGTGTGGACCTTGGGTACGGTGCTCTTTCCAAGAGCCGGTGCAGACTTGATGGGCCGAATGGCCTCCTTCTGCACTGTAAATTCTATGATTCTATGATTCTATGATTTACCAGCCATCTCTGGAGAAATCATGTATCCCCTTCCAGTAAGTGATATGGGGCAGGGTTCTCCATTGCCCAACGCCGATATTGTATTCGCCGATCGGGCAGAGAATCCCTGTTTACGACCGAATCGGGGCGATGCCTGTTTTCGGATGCACCGACTCCTCCAAAACTCAGTCATCGCGGAGTACGGCGCACACCGTTGGGACAGCCGCGGGACATTATCTGAAGCCCTCCCCCGATTTTCCGTCTCCGATGGGCTCAGTTCCCAACGGCGCGGTACACGTGTGCTCTTAGTTTTCGTGAACCCGGTGTGGCGGCTGCAGACTGTATCAAGCGCCGCCACAGTCAGTGGGGGGGAGGGGAGCTGTGCCGTTGGCCGGAGTGGCTTCGGCGAGGGCTGGGGGGGACTGGAGGCGGGTTGGCCCGGGGGTGACGAGGGGGTGTCCAGTGGGGCACTGTCTGGCAGGTCGAGTCCAAGAGCTCCAGAGTCCAAGGTTCGATTCCCACTTGGATCACTGTCTGTGTGGAGTCTGCACGTTCTCCCCGTGTTGCGTGGGTTTCATCCGAGTGCTCCGGTTTCCTCCCACAAGTCCCGAAAGACGTGCTGTTATTCTGAAAATTCTGAATTCTCCCTCTGTGTACCCGAACAGGTGCCGGAATGTGGCAACTGGGGGTTTTCACAGTAACTTCATTGTAGTATTAATGTAAGCCTACTTATGACAATAAAAAGATTATATTATACTCCCCAATCCCAGGCACAGTACAGATCTGACTCAGTGACACAGGAGGGTTCAGTGGACCAGCAGCGCAATGCTATCCATGAAGACATGCCGATCTGTCCAGAAGCATGAGAAGCAGTGCAGCTTTGTGGCAGGAAGTTGCTGCACTCACCTCAAAGTCTCTTGCATACTGAGGACCGTCTTGTGCACACCCCTCTCTAGCAATCGGGTTTAAAGTGATGTAACTTCATGCTGGTATGGCGCAAGATTGGAAGGTTGACAGGACACCGCCAAACACTGTTTTAATGAGAATTCATGATATGCAATGATTGTAAATCGCTTTCCAACCACGAGGCAGCAGGAAGACCAGTCCTCCATTAAACCGCCATTGGGAGATTGTAACATCAGTTTATGCCAGCAGGGGTTTCCATCTTTTCTTGGCTCCCTCTAGATTCTCTTCTCCTGCCCACCAACAAACCCACCCTGGACAGCATGGAAGAATCCTGTCCTCTCTTTCACTGTCCACAGATTATGCCATTTTAACTCAGTTGAATTGGTGAAGATTATAAATTCAACTATTGGGAAGGAGGGAGGTAAATTAATGCACTATTTAACCAGAAGTCAGTAGACCGATTGATGAAGATTTGGATATTGATTCTGGGCAGCGATGTTGCAATTGTCACGTGAACTTTCCTCTGGGAAGGAGAAAGAAAATAATTTTACAACAGCTTTGTGAAACTGGCATGAAAACTATTACATTAATGGCGACATAGATGATTTGATCACGTTAAGGAAGGCACAGAAGGAATGAGTTTCGGTGTTGCCAATAGGCAGTGTACATTTAGGTGAGATGTTCCGCACCCTCCCCCCGTGGCGTGTTTTGCATCACCGGAGGTGCCCCGCCGTTGGCTGGCAACAGATCTACCAGTCCCATTGCTTTCAATGGGATTCCCGTTGTTCGTACCCTCGTCCGTCGTCAGGGAACCCAGAGCGTGCGGTCTCCATCAGTGGGAGTGGAATATCCCACCAGCGGGAATGGCTGGAAAAACCCTCCCATTGTGTACGATCCTATATAGAAATTTTCCATTACATTTAATTCCCTTCAGCAGTGACTACCTGAGCCAGAGGGCAGTGTCAAGGGCAGACCCTAGTGGACGGGGGGGGGGGGGGGAGAGCGAACACTGAGGAGGGGCGGGATTGCCGCTGAGGATTGTCAGTGGGGTTATCGGCAAGGATTGTTGGTGTGGGGGAGAGCCCCGATACCTCCGTGATGGGGCCTGGGGAGCATTAGGCTGCAGTGCTGATCGGGGTGTTCTTTAAACATGCCACCCGATCTCTTTGGAGCCGGTTCCCGGCTCTGTGAGGCCCCACCCGACCCAAGTGACGGCGTAAACCACGCCAACTCATTTCTTTTGTGTAAGAGGCTCAAGAGTCGGTTAGAAAAGTGGGTCTGGGGGTGGCATGTGGCACAGTGGTTAGCAATGGGACTACGGCGCTGAGGACCCGGGTTCAAATCCCGGCCCTGGGTCACTGTCCGTGGGGAGTTTTCACATTCTCCCCGTGTCTGCGTGGGTTTCATCCCCACAACCCAAAGATGTGCAGGTTAGGTGGATTGGCCATGCTAAATTGCCCCTTAATTGGAGAAAAAATAATTGGGTACTCTTAAATTTTTAAATAAAGAGAAAAGTGGGTCTGGATTCTCCGCTGTCGGGATTCTCCGTTGCGCCGGCAGCACACCCACGCCCGAGGATTTCCCGACGGTGTGGGGCTGCCCACAATGCGAAATTCCATTGGCTGGCTGGCGGGATGGAGAATCCCGCTGCCGGCGAGTATGCGCCGTCGAGGGAATGGAGAATCCCGCCTGTGGTCTGCGCGACAGAAGAGTTACACGGCTGTTTTATGCCTGAGCCTGACACTTACCAAATTCTGGTAAGATCATGGCAAGTGGCGGGGTCTTTAAATTCATGTCTTCGGGGACTATAGGAATACAAGAAATAGGTGCAGGAATAGAGGCTCCGACGTCCAACATGATTATGGCTGATCTTGGGCTTCAATGCCATTTTCCCATCCACCACCGAGATTAATAATCTGTCTATCCCAGCCTTAAATGTTTCAACGATGGAGCATCCCAAACCTTCTGGGATAAAGAATTCCAAAGATTCACAATCCTTTGAGTAAAGTAATTTCTCCTCATCTCAGTCCAATCCTGACGCTGTGCCCCCATATTTTAGATTCCCCGACCGCGTCACCACTATCAAGCCTCTTCCGAATTTTGTAGATTTCAATTAGATGGCCTCATAACCTTCTAAACTCCAGTGAATATAAACCCAATTTACACAGCCTTTTATCACAGGGTAACCCTCTCATCCCAGGGATAAATTCAGTGAACCTTTGTTGTACTGCCTCTAATGCAAGTATACTCTTTCTTCAATATGGAGACTAAAACTGCACACAGTATTCCAGATGTGGTCTCACCAAAACCCTGTACAACTGTAACAAGACTTCTTTATTCTTGTACTCCAATCACCTTGCTATAAAGGCCAAAATGTCATTTGCGTTCCTAATTGCTGGCTGCACCTGTATGCTATTGTTCGGTTTTCCATCTACGAGTACACCCAAATCTCTTTGGAAATCAAAATAAGTTTCTCACCTTTTAAAAAGTAATTTGCTTTCTATTCCCACGCCCAGAGTGAATAATTTCACAATATACACGTTATTATTATTTCACATTGTTCACATTATATTCCATCTGCGATCTTGTTGCCCGCTCACTTAACCTGTCTGCAGCCCTTTGCAGCCTCTCTGTGTTCTCCCCATAGCTTATCTTCTGTCTAGCTTTGACACATTACTCTCTGGCTGTGATCGAACAGCCACGTTGTGCCTGAAAAGTAGCACAGTGCAACGTGGCTGATAGAAGCCGGGAGACCCCACACCCAGCATCTACCCGGCTCGCAACACCTCACGAGATTTAGCACGATCTAGCGAGACGTTGTGATGTGAATCCCACCCTTATGGGCGGATCACTCTTTGGCAAATCTGCCAATAGAGCGAAACAGCTAGTCTCACTGAGTATACCCGAGGTGTCGGGCATCTACCTCCTTTGACACGGAGCGCCGTTCAGTACTGGTCTCTAAAACAGGGACCAGATGGAACGGCAATCATGGGGGTCTCCCAGGGCATCGGAGGCTCCCAGGTGCTTTCTCTCTGGGCAGAGTGGAACCCTGGCACCGCTAATGCCACCTGGGCACCTGACACTGCAAGCCTGGCACTCTGTTTCAGATTTTAGATTTCCAGTATTAACAGTATCTGTTTTTATTCGAAAGCAGGAGACAGGGCTAGAGGTTTCAGAAAGTGTCAGATTACCCATTACAGATAAAAATCACAGTATTTGGATCCTTTGGTAATATCACCAAAACCTCTTCACCCCTCCCTCCGCAACCCCTCTCCACCACCACACCTCACCACCCACTCATCCCCTTTAGCATTTTGGATGATATTGAATCTGAAAATTTAGAAGAGCTTTGTGAACAACAGCATGATGAGTGACAACACAAATTGAAATGCGATACAAGACTGATGCACAATGCTGGATGGATAGTAAAAAAAAGGTGAATTCTTAATAATGATCACTTATTTATTATTATAATATTATTATTTCCAAACTCTCACACAGAAAGTTCCACTGGCAAAGTCCATGCCCAAAGTCTCAGCATCTCACAATTCAGCCTCCATTTTTGTCACCCTGCCCAGTGGCCTTGCTTTGATACTGATGAGCTTTGCTGATCACAGTTACTAGCCAGTAGCAAAAATATGTTGCCATTGATAAAACTCAACTTCAAGCCTTGTACATGCGGTGGGTGAAGGGATATGTCACCGACAGTCCTTCACAGTTTGACACATACCAGCAACAGTAACATTAGCTTTACGTGCACCAATGTCTTCCCATGCTCCTTGCATGTTAGTTACCTGGAAACATCCGAGTCCTGCACAACCCGGCATGAAATATTGATGGTGTGGTCTGGAATTAAAGCACTGTGAGGTTTTTCAGGGATGCAAAGCTGTGTGAGTGTGTACAGGTTTGAAAGGAATCGCACTCCCTCTCTTTGGACTCAACACACCGTGATAATATTTTGGCCGTAGCTTCCCTCTTCCGTGACAGAATCTGCACAGAAGCATACCCTAATGTCATTATGTAAATGAGTTTACCTACATAGCGCTGGACAAAATGAACTGTGACATGTATTTTCTTTGCAGAAAGTGGCACTGTGCCTTAGAAAAATTAATGAATCATACACCTACTAATTTAGTTTTTAAAATATTTGTGCGCAGGTTTTGATTGGAAATCATTACAAAGATCCTTCGCAAGGAGAATTGCATTTCTTTACTGCAGTTTTCAATCACACCCCATTTAATATAAAAATATTAATCCACCTAATAGAGAAATGTCAAATGAGCTATTTCTTCACCAAATTGTTTTCAATTATAGAATTTTTGACTTTTCCTTGATGTGGACAGTCAGGTGTACAATGTTACCCCATCCATATCCCTCAGCCGGCATCACTGGAATGAAGGAGGATGGCAACAACTGGCACAATTGCAAAGTGGCAATGAGACAATACGCTGGAATCAGCTGAAAGCGCCTTTCCGACCATCAAATATAGGGTTACCACCATCCAGTGTCAGTCCCATAAAACCTAAAGCAGCACTGTCTTTATTATAAGGTGTTCGGACTTTTTCAGGTGCAAAGGCTGGAGTCTGTTGATAAGTCTGCAAAAAACCTTGCCTTATGCATATGACTGAATTTGTACACACCATAAGGAATGTGAAATCACATCCAAACACCCTCATCATAAACTCCTTGCCTGTTTCAGTTGAATGCATCTTGCAAATATAAATGCAATTGGAAGGTTGAGGTCAAGGTCATTAACACAACAAACCTCCCTCTCCTTCTATGCAAGCAACTTAATGAACGAGAAGGCAGAACACCACTACCTTTGCAAGGACAATTAGAGATAAATGCTGATCTAACCAGCGATGCCCCATCTCACGAATGTATATTTTAAAAACCATAAATTGTTTTCTTTATAACATTCCAGGCTACAATCTTGATGGTCAAACACTTTGGCAAACCTTTGGAGATTTTGTTTTTACATTTTTTCCAATCCATGGGCAATTTAATGTGGCCAATCCATCGCGCCTGCACATCTTTGGGTTGTGGGGGTGAGACCCACGCAAACATGGGGAGAATGTGCAAACTCCACACGGACAGTGACCCAGAGCCGGAATTGAACTCGGGTCCTCGGCGTCGTGAGGCAGCAGTGCTAACCGTTGCTCCACCGTGCTGCCCAACCTTTGGCCAATTTATGACAGGGTGTCAACACCATGGTGTCACAAAAGAATAATCCACACAGCAATGCTATGATCTCAGAGCACACTCCAACAATTGTTATGATACCAGACTAGAACCCCAAATGTATTGGATAAAAGCGTTTAATGGGGGGGGGGGGAAGCGTTTAATGTGGGGGGGGGGGGCAGGATTGTACATACATAGGGTTTGCCACATTATGTTGTTATATGGTATTCTATTACATCATGGTTCGTTTGTCATGGCAATTTGAGTTTTTTACATATTTGGAAATACCACCAATAAACTATCTTTTTTAAAAAAAGAACCCCAAACACTTTTTTTTTAAACTTGTAAAACTGTGAGGAAAGGATAGTTTGCTCCAGGAATGGGCGGCACAGTGGTTAGCATTGCTGTCTCGTAGTGCCAGCCACCTGGGTTCAATTCCGGCTTTGGGTGAATGTCTGTGTGTAGTTTGCATGTTCTCCCCGTGTCTGTGTGGATTTCCTCCAGGTGCCCCGGTTTCCTCCCACAGTCCAAATATGTACAGGTTAGGTGGATCGGCCATGATAAACAGTCCCTTAGTGCTCAAAAGATTAAGTGAGGTTACTGGGTTCAGGGGATAGAGTGGGGTAGGGGCCTAGATAGGGTGCTCTTTCAGAGGGTTGATGCAGACTTGCTGGGCCAAATGGCCTCCTTCTGCAGTGCAGGGATTTTGCGATTCTATCAGTGATTCCGTTGACAAATAGTGATAGCGTATATTAAAGCAAACTTTATTATTGGCACAAGATTAAATTACATTAATGCCACAGAAAATACCTTACAGGTAACAGTTAAACAATTCTTAACAATAAAAGGAAACCATTTAACTTCTAACTGATATGTTCTCTATCTCCAATCAAGCAAAACCCATTACAGGTCAAAAGCTACTTGAAAATACAGTTAGCAAGCATCAGAATTGCTGTCCTCTAGGTAGAAGGCTGTTTTCAGCAAAGGAGACCCTTTCAGACAAGCTGAAATTCCTTCTGTGTAGAGAGTTACTTCAACAACCGAGAGACCCTTTCAGATCAGCTGCAATTCCTACTGTCTTTGGAAGATTAAATACTATACTGCCTGCTCCTGGTCTGTCTCCTCTCATTAATTGCACATCTCTATCCTACTAATTGACTTGTGACCAGCTTACTAAGGCTAACACGATCCATCAATCATCTAAATCCCAAGAAACTTTTTTCTACAACCAAAATTCCATAAGCCCTATATAGATAGACAATTACATATTGGGCAGCACGGTAGCATTGTGGATAGTACAATTGTTTCACAGCTCCAGGGTCCCAGGTTTGATTCCGGCTTGGGTCACTGTCTGTGCGGAGTCTGCACATCCTCCCCATGTGTGCGTGGGTTTCCTCCGGGTGCTCCGGTTTCCTCCCACAGTCCAAAGATGTGCAGGTTAGGTGGATTGGCCATGATAAATTGCCCTTAGTGTCCAAAATTGCTCTTAGTGTTGGGTGGGGTTACTGGGTTATGGGGATAGGGTGGAGGTGTGGACCTTGGATAGGGTGCTCTTTCCAAGAGCCGGTGCAGTCTCGATGGGCCGAATGGCCTCCTTCTGCACTGTAAATTCTATGAAATTCTATGAAATATAGATAGGCAATTACATAGACAATTAGTTAGACAATTACTAGGGGTTTTTCACAGTGACCTCATTGACGCCTACTTATGCCAATAAGCGATTATTATTATTACATGGTTGGAATGAATGATGATCTCACCTTTACAACATCTTAATTGCACATTCTGCAACCATAGAGTCTGCCTGTATGTTAAAATAGGATTTTTTAAAATATTACTGCAAACGAATTATGTATATAGATGTGGTTTTAATAAATTTAGAGTACCCAATTAATTAATTGAACGTGGGACCTCGGCGCCATCAGACAGCAGTGCTAACCACTGCGCTACTGTGCTGCCCCTATGTATATAGATAATTGATATATACATTAACACAAGCTTTTAATAACATTACTGCAACAATATATAATGCAAGCTAGATATGGGGCGGGATTCTCCGTTCCCCCGCTGGGTCGGAGAATCCTGGGGGGGCGGCGCGAATCCCGCCCCGCCACTCCGACACCGGCTGCCGTATTCTCTGGCGCCGGTTTTTGGGTAGAGATGGGGTTCACGCCACGCCGGTCGGGGGCCGTTGGCAGCGGCCACCCGACAATTCTCCGGGCCCCGATGGGCCGAGCAGCCGTCGGTTTCTGGCCAGTCCCGCCGGTGTGGATTGGACATGGTCCCACATGGTGGGACCTACCTGGTAGGCCGGCTGGTGCAGTCCTCAGGGGGGCGCGGGGGGATCCGGCCCCGGGGGTGGCCCCCATGGTGGCCTGGCCCGCGATCGGGGCCCACCGATCTGCAGGGGGGCCTGTGTTGTGGGGGCATTCCTTCCTCCCGCACCAGCCCCTGTAGGGCTCAGCCATGGCTGATGCGGAGAAGACATCCCCTGCGCATGCGCCAGAATATGCCGGGCGGTCTGCGCATGCGCTAGACAACGCCGGCGGTTCTGGTATGCGCTAACTCGCGCAGTCCCTTCGGCGCCGGCTGGCATGGCGCCAACCCCTCCGCTGCCAGCCTAGCCCCCAGAAGAGTGGAGAATTCCGCAACTTCCGGTTGGCCGACGGCGGAGTGGTTCGCGCCGTTCTTGGCGCCGGCATCGGGCCAATTAGCTGATTGCGGTGAATCCCACCCATGACGTTTCCTGCATTCATCACAACAATAAGCCTCACAACTGTACCAATGAAAAGTCAATGGGTTGTCCCAGAAACCTTGCGGCATTTACGAGCAACTTCTCAAAGGCCATTAGGGACTGGCGATAAATAATGGCCGAGCCGGTGACGGCCACATCTCATAATTAGATTTATAAAAGTATGTGAAAATCAGTTGACAATTTCAGATATTAAGGTGGGTGGAGGAAAAGGGGACAGGGTTTCTACAATACAGGCTATCAGCCCATTTCAACAGAAAGGGCATTCAATTAGAGGTGAGACCAACAACAATGAATGTTTTATAAAACACCTTTCCTGCAATGAAATGACCCAAAGTGCTTCACAGGAGCATTAGAAAGCAATATTTTTCCCCATAAGGTAGAAATAGGGCAGATGGCCAAAAGGAGCACGTGAAAGTTAAAAGAGGAGAAAAAGGACGGAGAGGCTTCAAATAATCCATACAGTGCAGAAGGAGGCCATTCGGCCCATCAAGTATGCACCAACTCTTTGAAAGACCAACCTACCTAGGCCCAATCCCTGTCCTATTCTTGCAACCTGTTGCTCTCTTTGCTGTGTTGCCTCTTAATTTGGCTCTGTTTAATTACGTTTGCTCAAGAGTCACCAGGTATTTTTCGACACCGCCACAAGGTTCAGAACCGAATGCTGATCACAGACTCGATACACCAGTTAGTAAGTTCAAAAGCAATGCTCATTTATTTATACACAGTCAAATCTACTCATGCATAAACTCTACAAACTAAACTATCACTATTACTAAAGCCTATACTTAGCTTCAGGTGCCCACTCAGTCAGAGGAACAATGGCCATTGCTCGGTTCTGAAGCTGCTGGGTTGAGCTGTTTACAGGGTAGCAACTAGGAGCGTCTATCTCGTAGCGTGCGTTGACTTGGAACTTACTTGGTCTGGTGTAGCTGCTCGGCTGGTCTCTCTCTTCGCTGAGAGCCAAGGCCAAAGAAGAAAGATTCTCCCTTGGGGAATACCTTTTATACCTAAAAGGGCTTCGCGCGCTTTTGGGCGGGCCTTGAACTTGGCCTCAAATAACTGGGCCTTTCCCGATCATTCATATCAATCTTCCTCCAATAGAGGGGTGGGTTTCCTGGTTGCTGGGCGTGTCCTAGGTGGCCGTTGGTTTGCTTTGTTTGAGTCTCTGGTGCCGGGGTGTCTGCCTTGACATCATTTATCTAAATGTTTCCCTTTTGTCCCCAGAGATGGCTCATTAGTATGTAGCTGGCTTAGCAGTTTCTGTCCTGTCTGAGAGCTAAGGCTCTAATCAACAGACAGACCTTGCTTGTTTCTCAGTAATGTCCAATTTTCCCTGCATTCTTTGCAAATGTCTATTTTGTAATCGGGACGTGGCCATCCCAGATGGCTACACTCCCTCCTTGTGATCCTGAATGTGAAGCGTGAAGGATCACATTACTGCATCGTCTTCATCCTCAGACCAAACGGGGCACCAATACTTAGGCTCTACACTGTCCTATCCTATGCAACACAATTTTACCGAAACCATTTTAAATGCATTCATTATCATAAAACTCTACGGGGCGCTATGACATTAATACATGCATTACAGAAAAATAAAAAAACTGGAACCTCTAACTATTCTCAATAAACTATCTTTATTCAAACAATCCAAAAATAATCTATACATCTTAACCTGTACAAAACAGCAGCACACAAATTTCCCTGGCCTGGCAGTCAGACACAGAGGTTTACATCACTTTATTCCACAGAATACATAAAGAAAAATGGATGCACTTTAATCCATCCCAATGGGTTTGAGAGTCTGGTGAAATCCAAAAATGGGGGACCTAAACCTGTATACCGGGGTGCGAGAGCGATATGCTCTCTTTCGCCATTTCTTAACTCTAAGTGTCTGCACGACACTGCAAAGTATCACCAGCACTAAGCGGGCTTCGACTACATATGAGAGTGAGTACCAGGTGATAAACCTATCACACCAGGTCGGGGTATTGCTAGCTGTCGCGGGGCTAGTTATCTCGGGGTTCCGTGTATTGCAGGGGTGGGAATCATTTACGGTTTGTGTGGTAGGGGTCAGGGGGTAGCATCTGCGCGCAACTGAAGGGATCCCGCTAAGATCTATGTGAACACGAAGGCTGTCTTCATCTTTGTCGGTCTTCTTTGTCTTCCTCTGGGGTTCCTGAGGTTCCGGAGTTCTGTGAACACAAGCATAAACTCTGTTATTATCTTGCTTAAGATCTCGTATGTCTGTCTGTCTGTCCTTTATTGCCAATTTCCCTTTATAATTGGTCACCATCTGTGACTCCCTCATTTTTTTTAAAAACCGAATGCTGGGACAAGACATCTAAGAAAAATACTGCCATACTGCGAGCCGTCTCGCAGCCTGTGTGATTTACCATCCTAGTGTTTGAGGATGTAAATAGCATACAGAAGCAACCTAAGGGTTGCCAAAACCAAACAAAAGAATTTCGAACGTAACAAACCAAAATGGGGTGCGTATGGGTGGCATCCCCGGGTAGGACGGTGATCAATGCCGTATGTGCTCTACCCGAGCGTAGCTGACCAGAGGGCATCCTCAGGCAGGGCAGGGACCAATGCTGTTTCTCCACTGCCTGAGCAACCGGCAAGAATGGGTAAGAATATGAGTCGTGTTCTGTCAACAAACTAGTTCCTCTGAATAGTTGTCTGGTGACAAACTTGTACCTTTAAACTGGTTTCTGTTGACAAACTAGTTCCTCTGATCTTATGTCTGGGGACAAACTTGTTCCATTAACAGCCAGGGGGCGTTAAAGGAGTGGTGACGTGGGGCCGTTAAAACTTTCGAGTTTACGAACAACACTTAACATTAACACTGCCGAATAAACATACAACAAACATGGTGTAGGTTTCATCAGAAAGGACACCGTATCTCTCCATCGGTTCCTTTTTTTTTCATCACCTGTCACCTCACTGCACAATAGCGAACAGGGTCGCAAAGGGATTCGTTTGGTGGGAGTCAGACTCGAAGTCATCACCTTCTCCCAGCTGCCAAACTCTTGACTGTAGTAACTGTGCTAAAGCTGCTTGAGGCGAATTGGGGTCCATCTCATCATTCCGGATGAGCCTGAACAAATTGCCTCGGAGCCAGAATCGTGTGTCGAGGTTGGAGCTACTATGCTTCAATCCGTAATCGTTGGGCGGTGGGTCTGGGTCAGGAGCTTTGATATATGTAATCTAGAAGGGGTCAGTGGAATTATGCTCGGATTCGCTGGGAGTGGGGCCTGGTACAGGGGTATAGTCATAACGTGGTGTGCTGTGGCTATCGTCATCGTGATCGCTATCACTGTCACTGTCGTTGCTGGTTGAGGGAAGGGAGAGGCGGAGTCATGCCTCTGGGGGCGGAGTTGAAGTTGTGTCTGAGGGCAGGCTGGACTGGGTGGGGGAGGGTAGGAAAATGTAATCTGTGGGCGGGGCGTGATCGTCTGCTGCTGCGAGCAGGATGTGGTGTGTGTGGGTATTCTGTGAGCCATAAGCCTTGAGCTGGTTTATATGAAACCACGCAGACTTACTATTGGAAGAGGTTATTTTGTATACTGAGGGGCTGATTTTGTCCGAAATGGAGTACGGTCCGGAAAATTTGGGGGAAAGGAATGAACTGGGGTTGTAAAGGGAAAGCATAACTTGTTGCCCTACTGTAAATTCAGGAGCATGTACTGTTTTGTCAAAACAAGCCTTGCTCTGTTTCTTCCTTGTACCAAGTCTCACAGCTGCTGCGAGTTGGGCTGCCTTTATGTTCTCTAACAATTGTTGAACTGCATTTTCATGCGTGAGGGCTGTAACTGCGGGGCTGGCCAAATCCAGTCCTAATAAATACTCAGTGCCTTTCATGGGGCATCCAGTAATGCGGTGTGGGGGGTGTATCCTGTGACGTGGATACCGTGTTTCTTAAAAACATTAAAGCAAATGGGAGAACTGAATCCCAGGTGCTGTTATTCTGCTGTACCATCTTCCTGAGGGTGGCTTTTAATGTCCTATTCATCCTCTCTACAATACCACTTGACTGGGGGTGGTATGCAATGTGAAACTTTTATCGAATGCCGAAAATCGTGAGGACGTTTTTCATTACATGTCCTGTGAAATGGGAGCCTTGATCGGACAATATACTGCGGGGGAGGCCCCATCTTGTAAAGATGTGGTTCGTTAATATTTTAGCCGTTGTCTTGGCCTTATTAGTTTGTGATGGAAAAGCTTCCACCCATTTTGTGAAGGTGTCTATGACCACCGACACATACTTGTAACCATTTCTGCACAGGGGTAGGGGTCCTATATAATCTACATGGAGTTTTGTCCAGGGTCCATTAACGGGGCGGGTATGGCTAAGTTGAGCCTTTTTCGCATATCTGTCCGGATTGTTCTGGGCACAGATCAAGCAATTTTCTACGTAGTGGGTTACATCGGCTTTTTACAGACCTGCAGATCTGTCTGTGGTGGGCTAGGGTGGGTTCAATACCTTGGTGTCCATGATTGTCATAGAACTGACAAATGATCTGGTTCCTGTCCTGGCTGGGAACCATCCTTTAAAATCACACCGTCATGTGTGGCGATTGAGTTATTAAAATTGTCGTACGGGGCTGGGAAGGTTCCCTTTAAAACTTCCCTGAGTTTCTCGTCCTCTTTCTGTGCCTTCCCTAAATCCTGAGTGTTGATCTGTGAGACCTGAACTGCGTGTACTGGGGTGCTTTTGGGGGGGTTACAAAAATAACCATGCCTGGAGTCTGCCTTCGCTAGGGCGTCTGCTTTAACGTTACCAGGGCAGGAAGAACGGTGATGACTGCGAACCTTAATTATTCTGTATTTCCTATCCTTCGCTGTCTCTAAGATATGGCGGAGTAATGGGGTTGAGGGTAGGGGTTTACCGTCCGCGGAAACAAATCCTCTTGTTTCCCAGAGTGGTAGGAACTCTGTCAAACTATTACAGACATACAAGCTGTCCGAATAGCCGTCCCCGGAGACGGCTCATTAGGACGTAGATGGCTTAGCAGTTTCTGTCCTGCCTGAGAGCTAAGGCTCTAATCAACAGACAGACATTGCACCTGCTTGTTTCTCAGTATTGTCCAATTTTCCCTGCATTCTTTGCAAGTGTCCATTTTGTAAGCGGGACGTGGCCATCGCAGATGGCTACAAACCCCACCCTAAGGGGCAATTTAGCATGGCCAATACACCGACCTTGCACATCTTCGGACTGTGGGTGGAAACCGGAGCACCCGGAGGAAACCCATGCAGACATGGGGAGAATGTGCAAACTCCACACAGACAATCACCCAATTTGGAATCGAACCAGGGTCCCTGGCGCTGTGAGGCAACAGTGCTAACCTTGGTGCCACCGTGCCACCCCCATTGGGCTACCATGCCGGTTAGGGAGCAAATTCTAGAGCCTAAGGCTTTTCAGCAGAAGGCATAGCCATTAAGGGTAGAGTCATTAAAACTGGAGATGATCAAAAGGTTGGAATTAAATGAGTGCAGATATCTCAGTGGATTGTGGAACGGGAGGTGGTCGGAGTTCAGGGAGAGATGAAGCCATTGAGGGACATGAAAACAAGAATAAGAATTTCAAGATGGAGGCATTGATTAATATTGGTAACCAATGAAGTTCATCTCACACAGGAGTGATGGGTAGATAGGACATGGTGTGTGTATGGATATGGCTTTGGATAACTTTAAGTTCATCAACGTTGAAATTGGAGAGACCATACAATCCCTACTGTGCAGAATGAGGCCATTTGGTCCATCCAGTCTGCACTGACCCTCTGAAAGAGCACTCTACCTAGGCCCACTCCCCCGCCCTATCTCCATGACCCTTTACATAACCCCACCCAACCTGCACAACTTTGGGCACAAGGGGGCAATTTTAACATGAGCAACCCACCAAACTTAAACAGCTTTGGAGCAGTCGGGAGGGAGTTGGAATAGTCGAGCCTAGAGTTAACAAAGCCTGAGTCATCTGCTGCTGACACCTTCATTCATTTTTGAAAATTCTTTCAAGGGGTGTGGGTGGTGCTGGCTGGGCCAGAATTTACTGGCCATCCCTGCACGTCCTTGAGAAGGTGGTGGTGAGGTGCCTTCTTTTTTTTATATAAATTTAGAGTACCCAATTAATTTTTTCCATTTAAAGGGCAATTTAGTGTGGCCAATCCACCTAGCCTGCACATCTTTGGGTTGTGGGGGCGAAACCCATGCAAGCACAGGGAGAATGTGCAAACTCCACACGGACAGTGACCCAGAGCCGGAATCGAACCTGGGACTTCGGCGCCGTGAGGCAGTAGGGCTCACCTACTGTGCCACTATGCAGCCCCGTGAGCTGCCTTCTTGAACCATTGTAGTTCATGTGGTGTAGGTACTCCCACAGTGCTGTTAAGGAGTGATTTCTAGGATTCTGACCCAGCAACAGTGAAAGAATGGCCGATTGGTTCCAAGTGAAGATGGTGTGTGACTCGGAGGGGAATGTGCAGATGATGGTGTTACTATTTGTCAGCTGCCCTTGTCCTTCTGGGTGAGAGAGGTTCATAAGACCATAAGACCATGAGACATAGGAGCAGAATTAGGCTACTCGGCCCATC
Organism: Scyliorhinus torazame; assembly: GCF_047496885.1. NCBI lineage: Eukaryota > Metazoa > Chordata > Chondrichthyes > Carcharhiniformes > Scyliorhinidae > Scyliorhinus > Scyliorhinus torazame. Next base: position 142,962,666 of record NC_092707.1, on the reverse strand, counting down.
GAGTCTGCTCCGCCATTCAATCATGGATGATATTTTCTCATCCCTATTCTCCTGCCTTCTCCCCATAACCCCTGATCCCCTTATTAATCACGAACCAATCTATCTCTGTCTTAAAGGCACACAGTGATTTGGCCTCCAAAGCCTTCGGTGGCAAAGAGTTCCATAGATTCACCACCCTCTGGCTGAAGAAATTCCTCCTCATCTCAGTTTTAAAGGATTGTCCCTTTAGTCTGAGATGGTGTCCTCTGGTTCTAATTTTTCCTACAAGTGGAAACATCCTCTCTACATCTACTCTATCCAGGCCTCGCAGTATCCTGTAAGTTTCAATAAGATCCCCCCTCATCCTTCTAAACTCCAGCAAGTACAGACCCAGAGTCCTCAACCACTCCTCATACGACAAGCTGTTCATTCAAGGATCATTCTTGTGAACCTCCTCTGGACCCTTTCCAAGGCCAGCACATCCTTCCTTAGATACGGGGCCCAGAGCTGCTCGCAATACTCCAAATGGGGTCTGACCAGAGCCTTATATAGCCCCAGAAGTACATCCCTGGTCTTGTATTCTAGCCCTCTCAACATGAATGCTAACATTGCATTTGCCTTCCTAACTGCCAACTGAACGTGCACGTTAACCTTAAGAGAATCGTGAACAAGGACTCCCAAGTCCCTTTGTGCTTCTGATTTCCTAAGCATCTCCCCATTTCGAAAATAGTCTATACTTCTATTTCTCCTTCCAAAGTGCATAACCTCATATCTTTCCACATTGTATTCCATCTGCCACTTCTTTGCCCGCTCTCCTAGCCTGTCCAAATCCTTCTGCAGCCGGCCTGCTTCATCAATACTACTTGTCCCTCTACAGATCTTTGTATCATCTGTAAACTTAGCAACAGTGCATTCAGTTACTTCTTCCTGATCATTAATGTATATCGTGAAAAGTTGTGGTCCCAGGACAGACCCCTGAGGCACACCACTAGTCACCAGCTGCCACCCTGAAAAAGAGCCCTTTCTCCCCACTCTCTGCCTTCTGCCAGCCAGCCAATCCATGCCAGGATCTTACCCTTAACACCATGGGCTCTTAACTTATTTAACAGTCTCCTAAGCGGCACCTTGTTAAAGGCCTTCTGGAAATCTAAATAAATCTGGTTCTCCTTTGTCTAACGTCCTTGTTACTTCCTCAAAGAACTCTAACAGATTTGGCAGACATGACCTCAGCTTGACGAAGCCGTGCTGACTCAGTCCTATTTTATCATGCACTTCTGAGTACTCCGCTATCTCATCTTTAATAATGGACTCTAAAATCTTACCAATGACTGAAATCAGGCTAACCAGCCTATAGTTTCCCGTCTTCTGCCTCCCTCCCTTCTTAAACAGGGGTGTTACAATAGCCACTTTCCAGTCCTCTAGGACCCTTCCTGCCTCCAGTGATTCCTGAAAGATCACCACCAATGCCTCTACAATTTCCTCAGCTACCTCTTTTAGGACCCTGGGATGTAGTCCATCCAGTCCAGGTGATTTATCCACCTTCAGACCTTTCAGTTTCCCCAGAACCATCTGCTTCGTGATGGTCACTGCACTCACCTCTGCCCCCTGATTCTCCTGGAGCTCTGGCATCTCACTGGTGTCTTCCACCATGACGACTGATGTCAAGTAACTATTCAGTTCCTCTGCCATTTCTTTGTTTCCTATTATTACTTCTCCAGCCACATTTTCCAGTGGTCCAATGTCTATTTTTGCCTCTCTCTTACCTTTTATATTTTGAAAAATGCTCTTCCTGTCTTCCTTTATATTACCAGCTTGCTTGCACTCATATTTCATCTTCTCCCCCCTTATTGCTTTTTTAGTTGTCCTCTGCTCGTTTTTAAAGGATTCCCAATCCTCTGGTTTCCCACTAAGTCTCGCCACTTTGTATGCTTTTTATTTTGCTTTTATACTGTTCTTGACTTCCCTTGTCAGCCATGGATGCCTTGTCCTCCCCTTTGCATGTTTTCTCCTTGGGATGAATTTCTGCTGTGCCTCCCGAATAACCCCCAAAACTCCTGCCATTGCTGTTCCACTGTCTTCCCTGCTAGGCTCCTTTTCCAATCAACTCTGGCCAGCTCCTCCCTCATGTCTTTGTAGTTACCCTTGTTTAATTGTAATAATTCATGACTTTGTCAACTCTGCAATTGCCTATCCTAATGTGGACCTGGCAGACCTCCCATCCTTTATCCTCTGTAAGCATCAGCTCATCCAAAATCCATCTCTTCATATTCTAACACACACAACGCCAATTAATTATTCACCCTCCTTCTTACTGTCCTAAATTGACTCCCGTGTCAGAATGCCTCACATTTTAAAAAGTGAGTTTAAACCACAATACTCGTGTTTAGGAAGATGGTTGAAACAAGAAGCAAATCAAGAGAACAAGATTTCCGCCAAGTCCATTTCAAGCTAGTTTTGCCTGCAATACCAGTTAAATAACATTGATACTTGTGTAAGGAGCAGTGGCTGGCACCTACCTCCATTCCAGTCAAGTCTTGTCCTTTTCCCCAGACATTCTCAATTCCATTCTAATCGTTAGTTTGAAACTTCAGAGCTCAAAGATACACATAATTACAGCAAACTATTTAAAGAGCCTCGCCTACAAACACCCTGTCCCCACCACACAGAAAACTGAAAGGCTGATGAGAGATTAGCGCTTTTAATCACTTTGGGTCTCATTAGTTTATTAAAATTGCCATTCGGGTTAAAAGGGACACTTTGCAGTGCAACAAGTAGCCCAACGCGTCGATGCATTGTGTCACCCCAACATTGTTCTATTTCACCACAAAGTCTCCCATTCCTTTTCTGTCAAGTGAACAGATTCAAATCAAGTTTGCAGATACTCCTTTCAAAGAAAAAAACTCCAGAGCAATATTGAAACATTTATTAGCAGTGATATTCGGGGCACATTTTGCTTCCAGAAAAAATCGGACTTCGCCAAATGTTCTTCCCAGCTATGCCTGGAATCATTTTAACAGTTGGACATTGTGAATTGAAGGGGAGGAGTACAAGGAAATAAAATAGGTTTATTTTAAAAGTATGGAATAAATTATTCCCCCAACTATCAATCTTTGTGAGTGAGGCATAAGCTTCAGCCCACGAGAAATAATTTTAGTCTGTTCGAGCCAGACTGTGCTCTTTGCAGTTCTCTTTCTCAAGTTTATCTATTGTTGTCTTTATGTGCAGGTTTGGTATTTCCCCACCTACCTTTATTCTAGTGCTTTTTATGTTCAAAGGAAATACTTAATCAAAGCAGCAACGGACTTCATCCCAATCTGTTTAGAACAGTATTCTGAAACAAGGGATCAAATGGAAAGCAAATCAGGGGAATTTGCTGCTTGGTTTGGGAAGTTTTGTGAGAACATTCAGTTCTTGGAACAACTTCTGTTCACAAAATCATTAGCACTTCTGGAATCCGCCGCAGTGTTCTCTGGTGAAGTTAGCACCAGTTCCAATAACACACAGTTCACAATACATCTGAAACCATGGCAATGTGACTGCATCTACAATGCTAGCCATCCTACTGTAGACTGATGGTGCTTAGACTGTGGACAATTGGCTTCTGCGGCCTGTCTCTCTGAATCACCTCCTGACCGGAGAGTTGGACACACCTCCTTAACTTGCCTTAATCTTCTTTCAGAATTATCCAAATATTACGGCAGAAAACGTGCTTTTGCAGTATAAACAATCTCATTGTTTTGTGAAAGACATTCATAGCTGGGAAGCTGCTGAAGGTGGAGTGAGAGCTTCTTCTCACAAGTAACATCTGAAGAATCCCAACTATTTGTTTCCACTGAAATCACTGCTATAATTCAGGGACAGTCAAAGAATCACTGATGAAAGGTGCATGCCTTAACTTGCTAGGATTATTAACGGTTGCATGAATTTCCTGTGCTTATCACACTGTCTGTTCTTGTAAAGATTTGTTTATTTGTAAAGACTCACATTCCAATCACTCTTCACATTCCAGTCTGTAATTATCTTGCAATTGTGTTCCTGTCTATATATGCTGCAATTGTGAATCTGCCTCACTTCTCCTGATGAAGGCGCGGCGCTCAGAAAGTTTGTGATTTCAAATAAACCTGTTGGCCTTTAACCTGGTGTTGTGAGAGTTCTTACTGTGCTCACCCCAGTCCAACGCCGGCATCTCCACATCAGAATTTCCTGAAGACTGTATTATCCCCACCATTGAGGAATTTCTTTGTGCACAAAGTGCTGAGGTGTAAAGAACCAACCACAAATAGGGATGAAAGTTTGTTAAGGACTTGTTAATAGGTTATCAACATGTTAATAGGTTATCGACATGTTAGAACATGAAAGATGTGAGATACCGTGCAGCATTTTCCGGTGTGTTGCTCGTTGATGGGAGGTGGCCCACCTTTGACCAGCGGCTGGATGTTCTGGTACTGCTGCTGCCAATGGGATTTCCCATTGAATCCACCCCACGTCTACAGGAAACCCATGGCAGGGGTGTGCCGTCGGTGGGACCAAGATCCGTCGGCGTAAACAGCCAGACGATCTCGATCTTACAATTCCCATGTGTAATACTGCTTGATCAGAACCAAATGTATTCTGCAGGGAAAGCAGAGTTACAGTATGCATTGGACCAAAAACACACGGATAAACCAGTCCCCAGTTAAAAGTCATCCATTCTGTCCTGATTTTCAATTTCATATTATTTGCAGCTTTGTAACAAAGGATAAGGCAATTTGGAATTAGAGAAGTTGAGTTGTTTTGACCATAAGAAGTTCTCTACAGTACGAGCAGAACCTGAGATATGTACAGAACTATATCCCCCCCCCATGCACAGGAGGCCAGATTTACAACATGAGAAATTTACAGACAGTTTCCATTCTAAATGCAATTCTTAATTTAAAAAGTTAATACATTCACATAACAAAAATACAAAAAGAGGAAGAATAATTTTGTAGACAGAAAATGCGCACAAATGGAGTATTTTCTGATATGTGTTTTATGCTAAAACTGATTCATGTATCACACCCTCCATTATAGAGGCAGCCAAATCTCTCCTATGAAATTTTAATGTGTTAAAATCTCTTGTTAAGAGGGCGGCACAGTGGTGCAGTGGTTAGCATTGCTGCCTCACGGCGCCCGACCCCGGGTCACACTCCATGTGGAGTTTCCACATTCTCTCCGTGCCTGTGTGGGTCTCATCCCCGCAAGCCAAAAGATGTGCAAGGTAGGTGGATTGGCCACGCTAAGTTGCCCCTTAATTGGAACACAATGGGTAACACAATGGGTAACACAATGGGTAGCACTGTTGCTTCATATTGCCAGTGAATCGGGTTCAATTCCTGGCTTGGGTCACTGTCTGTGCAGAGTGTGCATGTTCTCCCCATGTCTGCGTGGGTTTCCTCCGCGTGCTCCGGTTTCCTCCCACAAGTCCCGAAAGACCTGCATTTTTGGCAAATTGGACATTTTGAATTCTCCCTCTGTGTGCCCGAACAGGCGCCAGAGTGTGGCGACTTGGGGATTTTCACAGTAACTCCATTGCAGTGTTAATGTAATGTAATTCCAACAAATTAGTTAAACATGATTTTCCTTTAACATATCTATTTCCTTAACTACCCTGCACTGTTCCCGACCCACAGAATGTAGGAGGAGGCACATTCCAAGAAATGCACACAGCGATCCTAGATGCGATCGGCTATAACAAAGGAGACCCTGTAGAAGGCCTAAACAAGTGTAGGCAAAAGAAGACAGAGCACCCCACAGCATTTGCTGGATGCTTGTGGATGAATTTTACTGCAGTTTTCAGAGAATTAGCCCGCGCCCATTTGTCCCCAGATAATATGGCCAAATGGACTTGCATCCTAGTCTCTCATGCGACAGAGGCAGGACAGAGAGCTTGCGCAAATAACGACCCCTCAGACGAGGCCCACACTGAGAAATTGGTTTTGAAAAGATTGTCCCGCACTTGGGAACAGTCCATTCAAGGCAAAACCGCATTTGTTAAAACAGAGGAAGAACAGGCAGACATGCATCCAGTTAGGATGCACCAGAACCGCGCCTGGGTAAATGAGGCAGGAACAGCCCACAGCAAACCAAATCCCAGGAGTGTTATAATTGTGGACAATTAGGACACTATGCACGAGAGTGCAATGTGCCCCAGAAGCAGCAGAGAAACCAACAGACGGGCACCCTGAATAAGAATAGTGCAAAGCCAATGCACAGCGTAGCGCCCGTTCTGAGAACACAGATATGAACGGCACCGACTGACGGTGTTCAGGCTCCCCAACTTGGGCCTGCGACACCCTTTGGGACAAGTCTGGTAGACCGGTAGTGGCAGGCACAGTCCGGGGACACCCCGTAGAATTCCTCTGGGATACAGGAGGGTCCCGCACCACGCTCAATTCCTCCACGATGTTTCAGCGAGACACGTGGCCCACCACCGACACCATTACATACAGCGGTTTTACAGGGCATTTACAGCTGGGCCACATCACAGCCCCTGTAGCAACCGAGATAGGGAACATTAAAACAAAACACCCCGTAGTTCTGTTCGATCTACTCCAGACAGCCGAACACATCTTCGGAATTGACTTTATGAGCTCCCACAACCTCTCATTTGGTCCGGTAAATAAATGTGTATGGAGAATGGTAAAGGCAGCACGAGCCCCCGCCACGCTCACAGTTGGAAAGTATGAAAATAGGATCAGCGCAGTAGGAGACTTCTGGTTCGACCCTCGAGCCATTAGTCAGGACAAACATGTTAGGGAAGTCCTGCAGCAACACAAAGCAGCATTTGCACAGCACAAGCACGACTGTGGCAACATCGCTGGCTTGGTGAATATTACAGGTCCCGACGCCAGACCCCAGAAGCAGTACGGTTTTCCCCAAGAAGCAGAGGGAGAAATCTCAAAAGTTATACAGAGTTTGCTTGATCAAGGCGTACTCCACAAATAACGCACCAATTTGGACTGTCAGGAAACCGGATGGATCATGGCGACTGACCATTGATTACCGGGAACTGAACAAAGAAACCCCAGTAGCAGCCCCCACCGTAGCCACGAGTCCCGAGACCATGCTCAAACAGGGACTACAGTCACAAAAAATTTCGGTTTTGGACATTAGCAATGGCTTTTGGTCCATTCCATTGGATAAAGCGTGCCAATATAAATTCGCATTCACATTCCAGGGACAGCAGTATACGTGGACGTGCCTTCCACAAGGCTTCCACAATTCCCCCTCCATTTTCCACCGACAGCTGACTAATGGTTTAGCAAAATTTTCCCGACCCGATTGTTTGGTCCAATATGTAGATGATCTGCTACTACAGACGGACACAAAGGGAGAGCACATTTCGCTTCTCGCCGAATTATTAGGACTCCTACAACAAATTGGTTGTAAAGTAAACCCCAAGAATGCCCAGATTTTACCGGAAAAGTGATTTACTTAGGAACAGTAATCACAATGCCAAATGCGAGATCGAGCAGAAAAGAATCAATTTGATCGTCAAATTACCCCTGCCCCATCATGTCTCAGCCCTCCGGTCATTTCTAGGTCTGGTTGGCTTCTGCTGAAACCATATTGACGGTTTTGCCAATAAAGCAGCGCCCCTATCCAAACTTCTCAAGAAACAAGCACCTTGGGAATGGCTTCCACAGCACACAGATGCCGTGGATGCTTTAAAAAGAGTACTCAGCACAGCCCCCGCACTACAGGTCCCAGATCCACTTTCCCCAGATGCAATTGAGGTTGCAACTACCGACCGAACCCTTTCGGCCGTGCTCCTCCAAGAACGACATGATCGATTACGCCCCATGGCATCCGCCTCATGCGTATTAGATCCAGTTGAACAAGGATTTTCTGCCTGCGAAAGGCACCTGCTCGCAGTTTTTTGGGCAGTACAATACTTCGCCTAGATTACAGGACTCAACCCCATCACCATTCTCACTGAACACATCCCAACACAGCTACTACTAGATGGTTGACTTAAGGATGGCACTGTCAGCCAAATCCACGCAGCCCGTTGGACCCTTCTTTTACAGGGATGGGACATAACAGTTAAGAGAACAAAGACCCACTCTTTCCTAGCCGATAATTTACATCATGCAGGTACCCCACATGAGTGTGAGATAATCACCACAAAACATAATACAGAACCCTTTATACCAAAGTCAGCTCCCCTGAAACCAGGTACTATGCCCCAGAGACCCCAGTCCACAGACACATGCACACCCCTTAGAATCTATGTGGATGGCTCCTCCACAGTTTTAAATGGGAAAAGAATCACCGGTTGCGGCATTTATGTAGAAGACACGCAGGGACACGCCCTAGAAGAGATTTCGTTAAAATTGCCAGGACATCTAGGCTCACAGGCAGCAGAACTGGCAGCAATAGCGTATATTGTAGATCACCCCGACTCGTTTCCGACCCCCGCCGACATATATTCGGACAGTTTATATGTCTGCAACAGTTTAACCAAATTCCTACCCCTGTGGGAAACTAGAGGATTCGTTTCTGCAGACGGAAAGCCCCTACCCTCAGCCCCATTATACCAACATATTCTGAAAATGACCAAAGATAGAAAATATGGAATCATCAAAGTTTGCAGTCATCATCGTTCTTCCCCCCCCCCCTGGTAATGTTAAAGCAGGCGCCCTAGAGAAGGCAGGTTCCAGACATGGTCAGTTTTGGAACCGCCCCCCGAAAGCACCCCAGTACATCCGGTTCAGGTCTCGCAGGCCAACATTCAAGATTTGGCAACGGCTCAAAAGGAAAATGAGAAGCTCAGGGAAGTTTCAAAAGGCAACTTCCCAGCCCCTTATGATAAGTTTAAAAACACGATAACCACACATGACGGTGTGATTTTACATAGAATTTACAGTGCAGAAGGAGGCCATTCGGCCCATCAAGTCTGCACCGGCTCTTGGAAAGAGCACCCTACCCAAGGTCAACACCTCGACCCTATCCCCATAACCCAGTAACCCCACCCAACACTAAGGGCAATTTTGGACACTAAGGGCAGTTTATCATGGCCAATCCACCTAACATGCACATCTTTGCACTGTGGGAGGAAACGGGAGCACCCAGAGGAAACCCACGCACACACGGGGATGATGTGCAGACTCCGCACAGACAGTGACCCAATCCGGAATTGAACCTAGGACCCTGGAGCTGTGAAGCAATTGTGCTATCCACAATGCTACCGTGCTGCCCCAAAAACGGCATTTATGTAGTCCCCAGACAGGACAGGAATCAAATTATTTGTCAGTTCTATGACAATCATGGACACCAGGACATTGAACCCACCCTAGCCCACCTCAGACCCCTTGCTGGTGGCCTGATTTAAAAGCCAATGTTACACATTACTTCGAGAATTGCTTAATCTGTGCCCAGAACAATCCGGACAAATATGCAAGAAAGGCTCAGCTTAGTCACACCCTGGACGAATTTGCAAATCGACTATATAGGACCCCTATCTCCCTGCAGAAATGGTTTTAAGTATGTGTTGGTGGTCATCGACACCTTCACAAAATGGGTGGAAGCTTTTCCATCCAGAACAAACACAGCCAAAACAACAGCTAAAATCCTAACCCAGCACATCTTTACAAGCTGGGGACTCCCACGCAGTATAGAGTCCGATCAAGGCTCCCATTTTACAGGACGAGTGATGAAAAACGTTCTCACAATTTTCGGAATAAAGCAAAAGTTTTGTATTGCATACCACCCCCAATCAAGCGGCATTGTAGAAAGGATGAACAGAACTCTAAAAGCCGGCCTCAGAAAAATGGTGCAGCAGCACAACAGCACCTGGGACACAGTTCTCCCATTTGCATTAATGTTCATTCGAAACACAGTATCCACGTCCACAGGATACACCCCCCACACCCTCATGACCGGACGCCCCAGGAAAGGCACAGAATATTTATTAGGGCTGGATTTGGCAGCCCCACAGTCACCGCCCTCACGCATGAGAAAGCAGTACAACAAGTTATTGAGAATGTGAAGGCCGCCCAGCTTGCAGCAGCCGTCAGGCTTGGAACCCGCAAGAAACAAAGCAAAGCTTGCTTTGATAAAACGGTACATGCCACCGAGTTTGTAGTAGGGCAGCAAGTGATGCTATCCCTGTACAAACCCAGTTCATTCCTTTCCCCCAAATTTTCCAGACCGTACTCCATCTCAGATAAAGTCAGCCCCTCTGTGTATAAGATCACCTATCCGAATGGCAAGTCTGCGTGGTTCCACATAAACAAGCTTAAGGCTTATGGCTCGCAGAACAACCATTCACACCACATCTCGCTTGCAGCAGCAGATGAGCACGCCCTGCCCACGAACAACGTATTCCTACCCTCCCCCAACCAGTCCAGCCCATCCTCAGACACGACTACGACTCCACCCCCAGAGCCACGACTCCGCCTCCCCCTTCCTTCAACCAGCAGCGACAGCGATAGTGATAGCGAGAGCCCCAGCACACCACGCTACGATTACACCCCTGCACCAGGCCCCACTCCTAGCGAATCCGAACATGATTCCAGCGACCCCTTCAAGATAACGTACATTAAAGCCTCTGACCTAGACCCACAGCCCAACGATTATGGATTAAACCCGAGCAGCTCCAAACTCGACACAAGATTCTGGCACCGAGACAATTCGTTTAGGCTCATCCGGAATGATTAGATGGACCCCAATTCGCCCCAAGCAGCTTTAGAGCACCTACTCCAGTCAAGAGTGTGGCAGGGAGAAGATGATGACATAGAGTCTGACTCCCACCACATGAATCCCTTTGCACCTCTGTTCGCTATTGAACAATGAGGTGTCCAGATGATGGTAAAAAGGAACCGATGGAGAGTTACGGTGTCCTTTCTGATGGAACCTGCACCATGTTTGTAATGTATGTTTGTTTGTTACTGTGAAGGTTAAATGTTGTTTGTCAATTTAAAGTTTCATGGCCCCACGCCACCACTCTTTTAACGCCCACTGGCAGTTAATGGAACAAGTTTGTCCGCGGACAACCAATCATAGCTACTCTTCTGATTCAAAGGCAATCATAAGAGGCAGCCCCCTCGACAACCACAAATTCTTACCATTCTTGCCGGTCGCTCAGGCAGTGAAGAAACGGCATTAATCCCCGCCCTGTCTGAGGACCCCCCTCTGGTCAGCTATGCTCGGGTAGAGCTCATACGGCACTGGTCACCGTCCTACCCGGGGATTCCACCCATTCTTACCCGCCGTAGCCCATACGCACCCCATTTTGGCTCTTTAAGTTCAAAACTCTTTTGTTTCTTTATGGCAACCCTTAGGTTGCTTCCAGAAGCTATTTACATCCTCAAACACTAGGATGGTAGATCACACAGGCTGCGAGACGGATCACACTGTGTCAGTATTTTTCTCGGATGTCTTGTCCCAAATATTTGGTTTTTTTAAAAATGAGGGAGTCACAAATGGTGATTAGCAATAAAGGACAGACAGACAGACATCTTAAACAAGATAATAACAGAAATTATGCTTGTGTCCATAGAACTCCGGAACCACAGAAGCCTCAAGAGGAAGAAAGAAAGAAGGAAAGATGAAGACAACCATCATGCTCTACAGTTGGATCTTAGCAGGATCCCACCAGTTGTGCGCGGACGCTACCCCCCTGACCCCTGCCACACAGGCCCTGAATGTTACCCACCCCTGCCATACACTAAACCCCGAGATAGTTACTGATACACCTACCTGTGACAACTTCATCACCTGGTATTCCCTGTCCTACATTGTGGAAGTACTGTTAGTACTGGCGATACTCCGCAGTATCACTCAGACCCTTAGACTCAGAAAATGGCGGAGGAAAGCCTCCTGCACCCCGGTATACACCCTCAGGTCCCCTATTTTCAGACTTCAACAAACCCCCCCAACCCCTTTAAGTGAATTAAAGTACATCCGTTTTTTTTGTGTGTTTGTTTCGTTTTAATAAAGAAATGTAAAACTCTGTGCTTGACTGCCAAGCCAGAGAGACTGTGTTGCTGCTATTGTACAGTTTAAAATGTTGTAGATTATTTTTGGATTGATTGAGGATAGTTTAGTTAAGGACAGTTAGAGGTTCCAGGTTTTTTAAATTTTGTAATGCATGCCTGAATGTCACAGCGCCCCGTAAAATTTTATAATGATGTATATACATAAAATAATTTAGGTAAAAGTTGCAATTCATCGGACAGAGCTGTGTGGAGCCTGTCAAGTGCTTATGGGTTCCCGACTCGGGAGGAGAACGAAGACGACGCGATAATGTGATTCTTCACACTTTGCGTTGAGGATCACAAGGAGGGTGTGTAGCCATCTGGGATGGCCACTTCCAGAATACAAAATGGACATTTGCAAAGATTGCAGGGAAAATGGACAATGCTGAGAAAGCAGGTAGGCAAAGAGCCTGTCTGCATATTGGAGAAACAGCTCCCAGACGAGACTGAAACTGTAGGCCCATTAGCATATGGATGGCCCATCTCCGGGAACACAGGAAGATACTTAAGTAACTGATCTGGCCCCAGACCTCGCGGCGCCAGTTCCCCAAACCGAAAGCAGAAAACAAAGCAGGCCACAGGCCACCTAGGAAATGCCCAGCCATCAGGGCACCCACCCCTTTATTGGTCAAGATCAATGCGAATGATCAAGAAATGGCCCAATTGATTGGGGCCAAGTTCAAGGCCCGCCCAAAAGAGCTAGAAGGACATTGCATCCGTCCTCTGAACTAGGTCTACGACTGTCACCTGTTGGCAACTAGAAGGCAGAGCCCTGAAGAAACACTGGAAGACTTCTATCGGGCCGGAACTGCGGCTGCCCACCAGTCACGGGAAACGAGCACACGGAACTTTTAATTCGGGACGCTTTTGTGGCAGGTATGTCTTCCCCCGACATCCGCAGAAGGCTCCTTGAAATGGAAACGCTGGGCCTCACTCAGGAACGGGCCCTGGCAGGGTCTATGGACGTTGCGTACAAAAACGCACTGGCTTTTGCTCCTGGGCGCACGGCGCCACCCTAGGCTGCGTGGCACCCGTCGCGGCAGCCCCCCAGACGTTCCTGCTAATCCCGCAGGCCTGCGCCACTAGACGGCCCGTTTTCACCGGCGGCCAACGCTGCTTCTTCTGTGGCCAAGTGAGTCATCCTCGCGCGCGCTGCCCGGCCGCACCGCCACCTGCAAAGGGTGCGGCAAGAAAGGCCACTATGTCGCAGTATGCCAGGCCCGCACCATGGCAGTGGTCGCCAACAACTATCAGCAGCCTTTGTTCCAAGTCCCGGCTGTCCAAGGCCCATCTCCGCCCTCCTATCCCCAGGCAACGTGCGACCCACGGGCATGGCCATTTTGCCCCCCGGCCACCACGCTGGATGGGTGGGCGCCGCCATTTTGCCCCTCGCAGACGCCATCTTCTGCATCCCCGTTATCCATGTGCGACCCGTGGCTAACGCCATCTTGGATGGGGCCTCAAGCCCCCAGAACTGCCGACTCCACGCTGCCTGACCAGTACTCCCCCTTGCTGCAGCTGGCCTCCGTTATCCGGGACCGGCCTCAGGCCCCCAGCACTGCCGACTCCACGCTGCCTGACCAGACCTTCCCCTTGCTGCAGCTGGCCTCCGTGACCCTGGACCAGAGTCGGCCCCGGATGCTAGCGAAAGCCACCACAATGATAGCCAGCCACCACAACGGTAGCCATCAACGGCCACGTGACGTCATGCCTGATCGACTCTGGGAGCACGGAAAGTTTCATCCACCCCGACACGGTAAGGCGCTGTTCCCTTGTCACCCATCCCGTAAACCAACGGATCTCCCTGGCCTCCGGGTCACACGCAGTGGAGATAAAGGGGTTCTGCCTAGCGAACCTCACTGTCCAAGGCAGGGAATTCCGCAATTTCCGCCTGTACGTTCTGCCGCACTTCTGCGCAGCCACCCTCCTTGGGCTGGATTTCCAGTGCCATCTGAAAAGCCTGACTTTTAAATTCGGCGGCCCTATTCCCCCCCTTACTGTCTGCGGCCTCGCGACCCTTAAGGTCGACCCGCCTTCCTTGTTTGCGAACCTCATCCCGGATTGCAAACCCGTCGCCACCAGGAGCAGACGGTACAGTGCCTAGGACCGGACCTTCATCAGGTCCGAGGTCCAAAGGCTGCTGAAGGAAGGGGTCATCGAAGCAAGCAACAGCCCCTGGAGGGCTCAAGGTAAAGACCGGGGAGAAACATAGGATGGTCATCGACTACAGCCAGACCATCAACCGGTTTACGCAGCTGGACGCGTACCCTCTCCCCTGTATAGCCGACCTGGTAAACAGGATCGCGCAATACAAAGTCTTCTCCATGGTGGATCTCAAGTCTGCTTACCACCAGCTACCCCTCCGTAATGGTGACCGCCAGTACACTGCCTTCGAAGCAGATGGGCGGCTCTATCACCTTTTAAGGGTTCCCTTCGGTGTCACGAACGGGGTCTCGGTCTTCCAGCGTGAGATGGACTGAATGGTTGACCGGTACGGCTTACGCGCAACGTTCCCGTATCTTGATAACATCACCATCTGCGGCCATGACCAGCAGGACCACGACACCAACCTCCGAAAATTTCTCCAGACCGCGAATCTCCTTAATCTGACCTACAATAAGGATAAATGCGTGTTTAGCACCGACCGTCTAGCCATCCGAGGCTACGTAGTGCGAAGTGGAGTCATAGGTCCCGACCCTGAACGCATGCGCCCCCTCATGGAGTTCCCCCTCCCCACTGTCCCAAGGCCCTAAAGCGCTGCCTCGGCTTTTTTAACTATTATGCACAATGGGTCCCTAATTACGCAGACAAGGCTCGACCCCTGATCCAGTCCACAACCTTCCCCCTGTCGACGGAGGCCCGCCAGGCCTTCTGCCGCATCAAAGTGGACATCGCAAAATCCACGATGCGCGCCATCGACGAGTCCCTCCCCTTCCAGGTCGAGAGCGACGCGTCTGACGTAGCTCTGGCGGCCACCCTCAACCAAGCGGGCAGGCCCGTGGCTTTCTTCTCCCGCACTCTCCATGCTTCCGAAATTCGCCATTCCTTGGTCGAAAAGGAGGCCCAGGCCATAGTAGAAGCTGTGCGACACTGGAGGCATTAACTGGCCGGCAGGAGATTCACTCTCCTCACAGACCAACGGTCGGTGGCCTTCATGTTCGATAATGCACAGCGGGGCAAGATTAAGAACGACAAGATCTTGCGGTGGAGGATAGAACTCTCCACCTACAATTACGAGATCTTGTACCGTCCCGGGAAGCTGAACGAGCCTTCTGATGCCCTGTCCCGCGGCACTTGTGCCACCGCACAAGTAGACCGCCTCCGAGTCCTCCACGAGGACCTCTGCCACCCGGGGGTCACTCGTTTCTTTCACTTTGTTAAGACCCGCAATCTGACCTACTCCATCGAGGAGGTCAGGACAGTCACCAGGGACTGCCAAAACTGCGCGGAGTGCAAACCGCACTTCTACCGGCCAGAGAGAGCGCATCTGATAAAGGCTTCCCGCTCCTTTGAACGCCTCAGCATGGATTTCAAGCGCCCCCTCCCATCCACCGACCGCAACACGTATTTCCTGAACGTGATTGACGAGTACTCCCGGTTCCCATTCGCCATCCCCTTCCCGGGCATGACCACGACCACCGTCATCAAGGTCCTCCAGGGTATTTTTACACTGTTCGGTTTCCCCGCATACATTCACAGTGATAGGGGGTCCTCCTTTATGAGCGACGAACTGCGTCAATTCCTGCTCAGCAAAGGCATCGCCTCCAGCAGGACGACCAGTTACAACCCCCGAGGAAACGGGCAGGTAGAGAGGGAGAACGGAACGGTCTGGAAGACCGTCCTGCTGGCCCTTCGGTCCAGGGATCTCCCAGTCTTCCGCTGGCAAGAAGTCCTCCCAGTGGCCCTTCACTCCATTTGGTCGCTGCTATATACTACCACAAACCAGACACCTCACGAGCGTCTCCTTGTTTTCCCCAGGAAGTCCTCCTCCGGGACCTCGCTCCCAACCTGGCTAGCGGCACCCGGACTCGTCCTGATGCGAAAACATGTGAGGGCGCACAAGTCGGACCCGTTGGTCGAGAGGGTCCACCTGCTGCATGCCAACCCCCAGTACGCCTACGTAGCATTCCCTGACGGCCGCCAAGACACGGTCTCCCTTCGGGACCTGGCGCCCGCTGGAGCCCCACGCGCACCCGCACCATTGCCCCCACCCCCACCCTCCCCGCAGCACCTGACCGGAGGGCCAGTACTGCCGCCGCCCCTACCCGGCACCGAACGAGCACCAACGCCCCCTACAGCCGCCCCTCCCCCCTGCCCACTTTTCGGCCAACAGCGCCGCCTAGGGGTGACGAAGCTGCCAGGGAGGAAGACACTACATTCCCGGAGACACAGCCGCCGGGGCCCCCACCAGGATCATCGCCGAAGCCCAGACGCTCCAGAAGGACGACCCGGCCACCCGATTGTCTGATTGCTGCACCTTAAAACACTAAAAACTATCTCTGTTACCCTTGACATCACGGTACCTCCATACCTAGTCCTGCCATGCAAAAAGGCGACCGTAACGCTGGCCATCACCCCGCTGGGTTCTTTTTTAACAGGGGGTGAATGTGGTAATGCCAGGTATTGCAGTACCTGAGAGGTGGATGCCCATTGGCTAGACTTAGGAGTCTACCATTGGCCAACGTACGTAGCTCCACCCTGAGAGGCGGGGTATAAGAACCAATGCCGTCCCAGCAGCCTTCACTTTCTGTATCGAAGCTGCTGGGTACAGTTCTAGCTGATTAAAGCCGATTAGTATGACTCTCCTTGTCTCGAGAGTAATTGATTGTGCATCACCCTCCACTCAAACTCTCCAGATTTCTCACCCGGTTTTGGTCTTACTCACACTACACTACCCCTCTTGTCCACTTACAATTGTGGCCTCTGAGGGAAGTTATGCACCCTTAGTTGGTTTTCACTAGTTTTAAACCCTGCTGGAAGTGCTGCAGCTTGTGAATTGTCTGCTTCATGTTGCTACTTATTTCAAACTCATTCAAGCAGTTTACAGTGGTTAAGTGGAGGTCAGGTAGCAGGATGAGTCTGACCTGAATCTGTCACAATACACAAGCAATCTCATTCCAGGTACAAGTGAACAAGCATCCGCATGTACTGCATTCCAATTCCAGTGCTAATTGGGACTAATTACAGAGTATGTGTAATATCAGGACATCGAAGAATGGAGGTCACGGGTCAGGACCTTCAATCGACTGGCCTGTCCTCAATTTCCAACAACAGCTTTTGGCGAAATACATTATCGCTATCTGATTACATACTCCCAAGTAAACAGTGGCTGCGAACAGTGCAGATAGACTCAGAGATTGCCCAAGGCTGGTGTTTGGGAGGGGAACCAACAACCAATTAGGATGCAGGAATGTGCGCCAGAGTGATAGAGTTCAACAAGCCCCCCCCCCCCCCCATGGAGAAGCTACAAGGAAATGTGGGAAATCAAAATGTCAGGCTGAGGGGCTAGCCTAGTGAAGGCCGGGGTACTGTTGGAGGACGTTTTGCATTACACTTGCCCCATTACAGTGGTTAGCACTGCTTCCTCACAGCGCCAGGGACCCAGGTTCGATTCCGGTCTCGGGTGACTGTCTGTATGAAGTTTGCATTTTCTCCCCGTGTCTGCGCGGGTTTCCTCCGGATGCACTGGTTCTCCTGTAGTCCAAGGATGTGCAGGTTTGGTTACGAGGAAAGGGTGGGGCGGGCAGTGGAGTGGGCCTGGGTTAAGTGCTCTTTCGGAGGGTCAGTGTAGACTTGATGGGCCAAATAATCTCCTTCTGCAATGTAGAGATTTTATGATTTCCCTTTGTGCACTGGTTTAAACCAATCCATATACGAGGTCTTGTTTGAAAATATATTTATGGATTTGTCAACACTACTGCTTAGCTGATAATATTAGCTGTTTCTGACCTGAGATGCTTGATGCTGTTACCAATTGCAAAAAAGAATAATATTCCGTTCCCTGTTCTGTCATCCCTCACTTTTATGAGAATGAGTTCACCAAAAAACTAATTTTGAAAGAAATCACATAAAACCTTTTGTTTATTGAGAGTTATATTGGACTGAGAGGTTTTTCATACTTTCATATTGCCTCCACAAATCAAAGCTTCTTTGTTGTTTCTCAACCCTGACGTAAAGTAAAGAATATTTAAGTAAATTGAATGAAAGAGGTGATAGCAGGACCTATTAACTTAGATATTCATCTCTTTTACAGACTTCAGCAAATGCATATTGCGCCAATGAAGCCACATTTCCTAAAATCAATGATGAGCACTGAGTGACTGAGGAATTTTAATAGGGCGGGAGATGTTCCATAACTTTGAAACTCTTCCTAAGAAATAGTCCTCTTTGGGAGAGAAAATACAATAGTTTATTTTAAGTGTTTTTATTGAGGATTTTTAAGCTATCCAAGACAACGGCAATTTTGAACATACATTGGAAGCTAACAGGAGTGAAATAATAGACTAATAATAGAACAAAATAAAACAATAAAACAGTAAAGAACAAAAAGAAAAGGAAGAATTGTATGTACATTAGTTGTATTTAGCTGGTTACATCGGTTGGGGCTTCTTGTTTGAGCTCTTCAGTGGGTGTTTATTCCCAACCAAGTACCTTATTCTTCTCCCCCCCCCCCCCCCCACTTTCTTCCCGACACTCCTGTCGTATTATCATAGATATCAGCATTACAAGGGTTAATGTAGTATCATGAATAGCCACTAGAGGGAGATGCAGCGAGTACTCTATAAAGCAGTGATGCTGGACCTTAGGGGAGGAATAAGCAGGAGACAGCTAGAGTGAGGTCATCAGAGCAGTTTTTAAGAGAAGGTTAGATTATAGTTTATACCAGTAGTGAGATTAGTAGTAGGTGAGTGTAGTTAGATGTTATTGATCAATTCTGTATTCTAATAAGGACTAAGTGTCGAAACCCAGTTTAGTAGTGTAAATAAAATCCTAGCTTTGTATAAGTAAAAGCTATACTGTGGCCTTTGAGGAACATTATGCAATCCATCCTGAATAAGGAACACAAAGAACACCACACCACCTTCCCATTCTGCTGTCCGCCGTGCCCTTTTTCCTCTTCAGCTCCTGTTTTCTATTTTTGTGTGATTGAGAAAATACAATATTTAAATAGTTAATTGGAATGTTAGTTCAAAGCAATCAATTCTTTCCTCATAGATTCTCCTGACTTTGCTCATTAGGAATAGATGGATAAAGGGGGACATAATGGGTGCGATTCTCCACTCCCGCGCAGAAGTGCCTACGCCGTCATGAACGCCGTCGAGGTTCACGATGGCTCGAAACGGCCCCGATCCCGACCGATTCAGGGCCCGAAAATGGGCTAGGATCGGGGCCGCGAGAACCTCAGGGGTGGCGTGCCGCGAAGGACGCGTCGTCACCACGCGACGCCCGAATGACGCGGCGCTGCGTCATAAATTGCGCGATCCGCGCACAGAGGACCTGGAGGAGAACAGAGGAGGTGGCTGAGCCCCGAAGAGCCGCACCGAGGTTCCTGGACACCCTGGTGGATGAGGTGGAGCGGAGAAGTGACACCCTCTGCCCAAGACGTGGGCATCGCCAGCCATCCAGCGCGGTGAGGCGTGGCTGGCGGGAGGTGGGCACCGCAGTCAGTGCTGTGGGGCAGACCCCCCGGATGGGGGAGCAGTGCCGCAAGAAGCTGCACGACCTCACCCGGGCTGCCAGGGTAAGTGCCATGACGGTGCCCCCAGGCACCCCCCTCCCGGCACGGGGGGGGGGGGGGAAGTGGGGTGGGGGGAGGTTGGGAATGTTGGGGGGGAATGGGGCATCAGCGGCGGTGCTGGGGGAGGACCAGGGGCGGTTGGGAGTGCTGGGGGGGACTGGGGCATCAGGGGCGATATTGGGGGGGTCAGGGGGGTTTGGGGGGGGTCACCGTACCCAACTATCTACTCGACCCACATGAGCCCCGGGACCCCCCCTGGAGCGAACCCATGGCATGCTGTCTCCTGAACCAGCAACAATGTTGTCTATATCTGCATGCCCTGATGATACCCGCCTAATGGTGATGCTTTATCCAACCCCCCCCCCCCAGGACAAGACAGCGCACAACCAGCGGGAGCGCATGAGAACCGGAGGGGGTTCACCGGTCCTGCACCCCCTAACTGTTCACGAGCAGAGGGCCCTGGACCTCGCTGGGGGATCCACCACCCGGGAGGTCGAGCCATGCCAGGTCGGAGGTGCAGGAGCAAGTGAGAGAACCCTGCATGTCCTCCCCACCCCCAACCCGTCATCGCCTCCCTCACACTCTGGCCACTGCACCCTCGATCCCATCCCCCCTCACACTCTGGCCACTGCACCCTCGATCCTATCCCCCCTCACACTCTGGCCACTGCACCCCCGATCCCATCCCCCCTCACACTCTGGCCACTGCACCCCCGATCCCATCCCCCCTCACACTCTGGCCACTGCACCCCCGATCCCATTTCCCCTCACACTGTGCACCCACCACCGCCATACACCCGGGCCACCGTGTCTAACGAACCCCGAATCTTTTATGTTCCCCAGGGCCACCCGCCGAACCTTCAGGGACGTCTCGCCCAGGAAGCAGCGCAACGCCGCCCACCGCAACTGCACCCAGGGACGCACGCCAGAGGTTGGCAGTCGGTCGGACAGGACGGCAGACCTCACAGTCTGGGACACAGGACCGGGACGCTCAGACCTCCGGGACAGACATTAGTCAGGGGCACAGGGTGGACAGTCATGCCGAAGCCCACATCACGGCCACACACCCGCTGGATCAAACTCAAGACGACATGGCCCGCATGGAGCTTGCGCCGGGCCATGAGGGGGACCAGTACACACCAGACTTCTTGACGGATGATGACCTCGAGCTTGCGACACTGCTGTCTCCCACACCGTTCACCATCGCAGAGACACGCACCTCGGTTGGGCATATAAGTGATGAGGCTCCCGGGTCACGGTCTGGTGCGCACCCCACAGCTGAGCCAGTACAGCAGGTGGAGATTGGAGCAGCCGAGGGGCTGGACAGTCGGAGGGCAGCCCAGGCGCAGCAAACAGCTGCCGCCCAGACGGTTCCCGGGTTCCTGGATGTAATTGACCCACCCAGACAACCGATGCATGTGGGCACCCAGGGACTGAATAACGGGATGAGGGCCATCTTCCAGGACCTGCACACGCAGCTGGAGGAGTCTATCCGCGTCCAGGAGCAGGGAGTGGTGCCGCTCATCGCAGCCACCCAGGCCGACACCGCACGGGTGGCGTCCGCGGTGGAGGCAATGGGTGAAAGGGTTTCGGCCATGGGTCAGGTTCTGCAAGGCGTGGGCTTCACGTGTATGCGTCATCCATGGCCCAGGAGAGGGCTGCCCTCTCACAGGCAGCCATCTCACAGAGCCAACAGGACATTGCCGCCGCTCTCGGGGCTCTGGCTGAGTCTCACCATGCCATGGCCCAGCAAGCGATGGCACTGTCCCAGCAGTCGGTCGCGGAGAGCATTGACCGCCTGGCGCACGTGATGGATGGCGTCGCGCACTCATAGGTCGAGATCGCACAGACCTTGGCAGGAATGTGGCACTCCCTGGGCTCCGTCTCGGCGAACATTCGGACCGTGGTCGATACCGCTGCAGGCCTCCAGGACTGGCAGCGCCAGGTGTCGGTGGTGCGACATCAAGGGACGTCCCGGTACACTCGGCCTCCCCCCGTTCCGTCCCTGGCGCATCTGGTGGGGAGCGGGCAGGTCAGGGTGGCACCACGACATCCAGCATGCCCGCCAAGCAGCCTGTCCCATCGAAGCCGGGCCGTCCCAAGAAACGTGTGCTGACGGGGAGCCATGTCGAAGGGCGTGATTCACAGCAGTCCACCTCCACTCCTGCTGTACCATCTGGGAACACACCTAGACGTAGTGGTAGGGCCCATAAGGCAAAGTCGTTAGGCACGTAAGAAGTTGGCACGGGTGCAGGGCACAGTTTAGTTGTAGGGGGTAGGGCACCTATGTTAACCACACGAATAAACGCACTGTTAAATTTGACTTGTAAGACTGTGTGCTATGTCCGGTGCCAGGGGGCTCGTGAGGGTGCCCGATTTACGATCATTACGTAGTGATTTACGAGCCATTCAAGGTCTGATCCGGATTTGCTGACCCTTTCCCCCCCTGCCTCCCATAATCGGACACCGTTGTCCTCGGTACACCGACGCCAGCCACCCCACGGGCATGTGGTGAAATATCCGTCACAAAGGCTGTGACCACCGGAGTGCATGATTCAGCTATAGCCATGAGCCAGACCTCGGCTGGCGAATCTGAGCACACAGCTCATCGCAGAGCGGGCCCTCATCATTCAACATGGCACTGATCACACCCGCTTACCCAATCATCAATGTTGTGCAATCCCGTAGTGCCGCAGTGGTAAGGTGATGTGGAATTGTTTCCGTGAACGCGGTGCGGGGGGGAGGGGGCGGGGGGGGGGGGGAGGGGGGGTGGTGGGCGCTGTGTGGTGCCCGTGTACAGGAGTGACGGTGCAAGTGGCAGTGTTCAGTGAATCCCACCCCCACAGTGCGTGAACTGTGCGGCCACCAACGCGTCGCGTTCCACTGTCCGCGGCAGGGCCGTCACGCAGCCTCCTGGGCGTAACGAGCAGCCGGGCAGTGTCTGTGTCCTGCGCCCCTCCCCCCACCCTGATGCATGCCATCCTCCTCCTCCTCACCCCCCTCTTCCTCCGCCCCCTCGTTTGCGTTGGCTCCGGTGCCGTCGGGTCCTCCCTCCGGCTCCTCCACCAGGTCATCTCCCCTCTGCATGGCAATGTTGTGCAGTGCACAGCAGACCACAACCATGCGACCGACCCTGTTGGGTTGGTACTGCAGGGTCCCTCCTGATCGATCCTGGCATCTGAAGCGCATCTTCAGCAGCCCGAAGCACCGCTCCACTGGGGTGCCGGAGAATCGCCATTTTGGGTGTCTCGGGTGATTTTCCGGCCTGCACAGCGCGGAACTCGACGGGGCCGTTCTCGCCGCTTGGGAGAATCGCGGGAGGGCGTCGGACCGGCGTCACGGGAAAATTTGGCGGCCCAGGCGATTCTCCCAACCGGCGTGGGAGTGGAGAATCGCGCCCAATATTACTCAATACACTCCTTTAAAGTAGAAATCATACTAGACTTAAAGATGGAGGGGTGGCATCGTGGAGCAGTGGTTAGCACTGCTGCCTCACAACGCCGAAGACCCGGGTTCGACCTCAGCCCTGGGTCACTGTCTGTGTGGAGTTTGCACATTCTCCCCATGTCTGTGTGGGTCTCACCCCCACAACCCAAAAAGATGTGCAGGGTAGGTGAATTAGCCACGCTAAACTGCCCATTTCTCTAAGCCTCGGCATTTCTCTTTAAAGTCAGATACTTTACTTCAGTCTGATCACAGAGCCCCTTGTAATTCTCCAACACAGGAGCATTGGTTATCGCAGCTTTCAGGCAGTCAAATGCCTGTTGAAAGTCTGCTGTCCACTGAAATTTTCGACGTTTCTTCAGCAAGTCCATCAGTTGCTTTAAATGTTCTTTCCATGTCTGGCTGAAAATTACCAGATCGTCGATGTATACCGCACAATTGGGTAATCCTGAAACAACTTTGTTAGTTAACCGTTGAAATGTAGCTGGGCCGTTTTTCATGTCAAATGGCATAACTTTGAATTCGTAAATTCCATCTGGAGTCACAAAAGATCAAAAGATGAAATCTCCTTCACCCTTTCGGATAAAGGTACCTGCTAGTAACCTTTAAGTAAATCCAGTTTGGAAATAAAAGCTGATTGTCCCACTTTCTCAAAGCAACCCTCCAAACGTGGGATAGGATAACAGTCCATTCTTGTAACTGCATTAAGCTTTCTATAGTCCACACACAACCGTTGGGTACCGTCTGGTTTCGGTACCATCACTATGGGTGAGCTCCATTGGCTGCAAACCACTTCAATTATGCCTGTATTAAGCATACTCTCAATTTCTTTGTTAATCTGTGCCAATTTTAAAGGGCTAAGTCTGTATGGATGTTGTTTGATTGGAACAGCATTTCCCACATCTGCATCATGTATAGCCATTTTAGTCCATGAGATGGGTGCTGGTTGGCACTCAATGCCCACTCCTGCTGCTTGGTGCCCATGGGGCCCTGGGGTTCACCTCGTGATGTTTGAGCCCAGTTTCCCCTACAACATCTGGTTCTGTCAGCTCTGGCGACTCCTCGAGGTCTGCATCGACATGTCGACACCCTCGGCCATGCTCCTCAGTGATTGGGACATGCTCTGCAGCACCTCGACAATGCCCACCTGCGACTGGGACAAACTCCGCAGTGCCTCGGCCATTCCCATCTGAGGGCGGGACATGTCCCGCAGAACCTCGTCAGGATCAGCCTGGAACTGAGTCACACCCCCAGCGAGGCGGTCCTTCTGCTTAGGCCCTCAACCATGGTTATCACCGACTGCGCAGCGCCTTGGGCTCCTGCACTAATAACATCGTGCACCAGGCTCTCCACTGCTGTCGCCTTGGTGCCATGCATTACCAGTAACATCTGCTGCGCCCATAGCCCCTGGGACTCCTCCAAGCGTTTATGAACCTGCTGGAGTGTCGCTGACACCTCCCTCTGAATGTCCCGGCCACTCGCTAACATCTCCGTCAGCCCCGTGTATACCTGTTCCAGAGGCTCACCATCTGGCTGGGATCCCAGGGATGAGGGTCTTCAATTAAGAGGATAGATTGGTGAATTTAGGGAAGAAAAGATGAAGAGGAGATTTGGTAGATGTGTTCAAAATCATGAGTGATCTAGACAGAGCAGATTGAAAAAAGCCTTCTGTTAGTGGAGGGGTCAAGAACCAGAGGATACCAATTGTAGGTAGTAGGCAGAAGAAATAAATGCAACATGCTTGATTATTAACACAAAAATAGCCCCTCTGTTTCCCCTTAGCAGTAGCTGCTTTGTCTCTCTCCAGCAACATCTGGACTGTCTCGTCCCAATATCCCAAAAGAAGGACTGTCCCTTTCCTTG
The DNA here is from genome assembly GCF_047496885.1 of Scyliorhinus torazame. NCBI lineage: Eukaryota > Metazoa > Chordata > Chondrichthyes > Carcharhiniformes > Scyliorhinidae > Scyliorhinus > Scyliorhinus torazame. Next base: position 142,937,641 of record NC_092707.1, on the reverse strand, counting down.
AGTTTTTTATTTCAATGAATGAAAATTGTCACCTGATTTTGTAAGTTTCTATTTAAGTTTCTCCCATGGCAACAAGATCATACAGGAATGTCTCTGAGCTGGACTACTTTTGAAATTCATAATTTTATCTTAAGTTAAAGGGGACACTTTAAAACATAACCATCTGGTAAGTACCAGCTTCATAACACACCATTGCAAAAAAGATTAATAAGAACACAAGAACTGGAACAGGAGGAGGCTATTCGGCCCCACTAGCCTGCTCCACCATTTCATAATGTCATGGCTGATCTGATTGTGGCCTCAACTGCACTTTCATGTCTTTCCTCCATACCATGGACTCCCTTGTCAATTAAAAACCTATCTAACTCAGCCTTGAACATATTCAATGACCCAGCCTCCACTGCTCTCTAGGGACCAGAATTCTACAGTCGGGCAGCATGGTGGCACAATGTGGTTAGCACTGTTGCCTCATGGTTCCAAGGACTCAAGGACTCAGGTTTGATCCAAGCCACGGGTCACTGCCTGTGTGGGGTTTGCAAATTCTCCCCTTTTCTGTGTGGGTGTTACTCCCGCAACCCAAAGATGTGCATGGTAGGCTGATCAGCCACACTAAATTGCCCCTTAAATTTAAAAAGAGAAGATTCCGCAGACTAACAATCACCTGGAAGAAAAAAAATGTAAGGCCTCTAATTGTTAAAATGTGACCCCCCCTACCCCACCACAAGAAACGGGGTAAACCCTTCCCTCCACACAAGCATTGGGGCAACCCTTCCTGCCCCTCCACGAGCACCAGGGCAAACAACCTGCCAACACAAGCACCCTTTCATTCAATGCATTTAAATCAATGTAACTGTATTGCGAGGGCATCCCCGCGTATTGTTCGCCCCAAGTAAGGAATTGCTCCCTTGACAATGTGATGTTACGTTGGCGAGGTTTACAACAGCTATTGAGAAACAGGAGGTTGTCGAGGGGACTCGCCAGGAACGCAAATATAAGTAAAGCCCCCAAAGGGCTTATCAGATTGCTGTTGTAGGGGTTTGCTCTGTGCAAAATGTGTTCCTGTAAATCCCACATTACAAAGTGACTACACTTCGAAAGTACTTAATTGGTTGAAAGGTACTTTGAGATATCTGGTGATCATGAAGAGTGCTATATCAATGCCCGACTTTCTTATTTTAACTGAAATCCATAGTCATAGAAGATTTCAATTAGTCTATTTTTTGTAATGAAAGTCTCAATGGAGCCCCAATCTAACTGCATCCTGCACAACTAACTTGAAATATCACCTATTCAACAACTACTCTCTAAATCAAGTTTCAACACAATGTTTTATTCGGCACATTCATTCTTGCCAGAAAATAAAACTGGCTGGAGCTGATTAAGGGCAGCTTTTATGCAGTAAAAACTGGGTTGGTGGAGACATAAAATAACCTTCTAACTATCAGGTCATAAAGCTTTTCCAATTTTTGCTGATAACCCAGATATGTTTCTACGACCAAGTTAATTGGACTAAAAGGAAGCACTAATGTACTAAAAGCTTTTGCAATACCCAATCAATCTACATCAATGCAGATGCAGGAAAAGTTATATTGTTTAAATAAATTAATTATTTTTATCAGATCATACTTCACTGATTAACAGTGACCCCATTAGCGCTTGGGGAAGCTCTACTCCATTTCACTATTTAAGTGGAGCCAAGCTCAGGTTTTCCGCAACTTCAAGAATCAGGTTGAGAATTGCTGAATTAGTCTCTTGTCAGGAAGCTGGAGATTAATAAAGTCACTCCCTCAACAGCCTTACATTACAGACTCAACCACTTGCAGATTGCTTTCCTGCCCTTACTTCAAACCGCAGAGATTGGAATGTTGCTATCATGTTCAATGGGGCACGTTGCCACTCCCCTTGTAAGTGCCACTCCCCTTGTAAGCCTGCTGTCAGTTGAGCCAACCTGGGCAGGTCCCAGAATTGACTTGCACTCTGAACTGAGTGGGCTGAGTTACCAGCCGAGGTTGTGATGAAGAAGCCATAACACCTCTCTCCTTCCAGAATTTGCTAAAGAACCTTTGGAAAGAGATGCAGTGCCTTTAGTCAAGTCATCCTGAGCAGCGCCATAATGCAGGCCACTTTGCTCTATACTCGGGCAATGACCGAGACAAACATCAGCTGCCTCTGGAGGGCCATCAACTCCATGAAAGAGTCTCTTTAGCCTGCCCAAAAGCTTTTTGGTCTTACGTTGAAAAGAGCTGTCCATGACCAAGTGTGGCTGACTGACACACTCCGAGGCCAAGGCTGTGCGGAGGGACAGACTGAAACTCACAGAAGTAACTGCAAAGTCTTGGTGGTTCTTGGCAAGGGGGTGGAAAATTAGTCAGGCTCCCTGCTCCTGATTTTGTTGCCTAATACTTGCTAGAAAGTGTGAATATTTGGCTTGGTTGTAATTATCACACCCTCTGGTCAAATGTTCTGTTAGCAATTCATCTCAAGGTCCACAGAAGTTGTAGCTGCCATCCAGAGTTGGCAGATTGGGGATTATTTGCAAACAAAGATATGCAGAGGGACAGGTAGTACTGAGGAAGCAGGGGGATTGCATAAGAACTTGGGTAGGCTAGGAGGGTGGGAAAAGAAGTGGCAGAAGGAATACAATGTGGAATGATTGTGAGATGATGCACTTTTGTAGGAAGAATGGAGGTATCGACTATTTTCTAAATGAGAAAAGGCTTAGGAAATCAGCTGGTTAAGGTTAACATGCAGGTTCAGTTGGCAGTTAGGAAGGCAAATGCAATGCCAACATTCATGTCGAGAGGGCTAGAATACAAGAGCAGGGATGTACTTCTGAGGCTGTATAAGGATCTGGTCAGGCCCCATTTGGAGTATTGTGAACAGTTTTGGGCCCCGTATCTAAGGAAGGATGTGCTGGCCTTGGAAAGGGTCCAGAGGAGGTTCACAAGAATGATCCCTGGAATGAAGAGCTTGTTGTATGAGGAGTGGTTGAGGACTCTGGGTGTGTACTCGTTGGAGTTTATAAGGATGAGGGGGGATCTTATTGAAACTTACAGGATACTGAGACACCTAGATAGAGTGAACGTGGAGAGGATGTTCCCACTAGTAGTAAAAACTAGAACGCGAGGGCATAACCTCAGACTGAATGGAGGATCCTTTAAAATTGAGGCGAGGAGGAATTTCTTCAGCCAGAGGGTGGTGACTCTGTGGAACTCTTTGCCGCAGAAGGCTGTGGAGGCCAAATCACTGACTGTCTTTAAGATAGAGATGATTAATAAGGGGATCATGGGTTATGCACAGAAGGCAGGAAAATGGGGATGAGAAACATATCAGCCATGATTGATTGGTGGAGCAGACTCGATGGGCCGAATGGCCTAATTCTGCTCCGCTGTCTTATGGTCCAAAAATTAAAAAAATAAATCTCAGCAGTTTTGAGAGGGTTGAGGGAGGAGCCAACTCCTGGGATATAAAGTATTAAATGCCACTGATAAGTTGGATTCAGAATATAATTTAATGGTTAGTTGGGGCAGCTGGACATAAATTCAGCGAAAAATCAATGTAAAGCAGATCATGTGGAAAATTTTTATTTATGCTTTATTCAAAGGGTGAACAAAGTTTTGAATTATCGACCAGGTAAGGCAATAAAATGGCTCAAGATACAGTTCATCCCTAGACATGAAACAATAGGTCGAGCAGCATCTGAGGAGAGAGAAACATGAAAGTGCCTATTAATTGGCCACTTAAAGGGCTCAATAGGCCCAAGGGTGAGCGGGCTGCCTTGTGCCTTACCTGCCCACCATAATATGGGAGAAAGGTCGAGGTGGGCGTGAAAGCAGCAGGTACCCCACCTGTTTTATTTTATTAGAACCCCCCCGCACCCCCTCCTCCCCCCCCCCCCCCCACCCCCACACCTTCAGGTACGCTAACAGAAGGTCGTAAAATTCAACCGAAGGGGTTGAATGGCCTACACCTGTTTATGTTCCTATGGTCCTGCTTTTTTCAAGCAGCCATGTGTTAATTAATTTGGCCTGTAGATTGTGCAAGAGTAAAATTGAAAATAAAATGCAGCCAATGGATTAACTGAGAACAAATATGTTGGTGTAGGGAGCAGATTAGTTCCAGAGAATGTGTGATCTGTGAGACCATGAAGAGTGTTATTCACAAGAATTAGAAGTCCATCTGGCACCTTTCATGATGCGAGCTCCAGGTACCGTCTCTTGATCTTGATCTTATGTACACATTGATTTGATTTGATTTGATTTGATTTACTGTCACATGTACCGAAGTACAATGAAAAGTATTTTTCAGCGGCCAAGGGAACGTACACAGTACATACATAGTAGACAAAAGAATAATCAACAGAGAACATTGACAAATGGTACATCGGCAAACAGTGATTGGTTACAGTGCGGAACAACGGGCCAAACAAAGCAAATACATGAGCAAGAGCAGCATAGGGCGTTGTGAATAGTGTTCTTACAGGGAACAGATCAGTCAGAGGGGGAGTCGTTGAGGAGTCTTGTAGTTGCGGGGAAGAAGCTGTTCCTATGTCTGGATGTGCGGGTCTTCAGACTTCTGTACCTTCTGCCTGATGGAAGGGTCTGGAAGAAGGCAATGCCTGGGTGTGAGGGGTCTCTGACAATGATGTCTACCTTCCTGAGGCAGCGGGCGGTGTATACAGAATCGATGAGAGGGTGGAAAGCTTGTGTGATGCATTGGACTGAGTTCACCACACTCTGCAGTTTCTTGCGATCTTGGACTGAGCAGTTGCCATACCAAGCTATGATGCAGCCGTTTAGGATGCTCTCTATCGCACATCTGTAGCAGTTTGTGAGAATCGATGCAGACATGTCAAATTTCTTTAGCTTCCGTAGGAAGTAGAGACTTTGTTGGGCTTTCTTGACTATTGCATCAACGCGAGTGGACCAGGACAGACTGTTGGTGATGGTGACCCCCAGGAACTTAAAGCTATCGACCATCTCCACTTCGGAGCCATTGATGCAGACGGGAGTCTGTGTCGTGCTGCGATTCCTGAAGTCGATGATCAGTTCCTTGGTCTTTCCAATATTTAGAGAGAGGTTGTTTTCGGTACACCATGCAACCAAGTGATTTATCTCCCTCCTGTAGTCTGATTCCTCATTGTTTGAGATACAGCCCACCACAGTCGTATTATCCGTAAACTTATAGATTGAGTTGGAGTTAAATCTTGCCACACAGTCATGTGTGTATCGGGAGTACAGTAGAGGACTGAGCACACATCCTTGCATGGCTCCAGTGTTGAGGGCTATTGTGGAGGAGGTGCTGTTGCCTATCCTGACAGATTGTGGTCTGTTGGTGAGGAAGTCGAGGATCCAGCTGCACAGGAAGGGGTCAAGTCCAAGATTGCGGAGTTTGTATTAGTCTTGTTGGGATAATGGCGTTGAAGGCGGAGCTGTAGTTGATGAACAGCAGCCTTACATAGGTGTCCTTGTTGTCGAGGCGTTCAAGTGTTGATTGTAGAGCCGGGGAAATAGCATCTGCTGTGGACCGGTTGCGGCGATAGGCAAACTGCAGTGGATCGAGACCGTCTGGGAGGCTGGCAGTGATCCGTCTCATGACTAGCCGCTCGAAGCATTTCATGATAACAGACGTCAGGGCCACCGGTCGGTAGTCGTTGAGGCAGGCTACCTTGTTCTTCTTTGGTATTGGTATTATGGTGGTCTTCTTGAAGGAGTTGGGGACCTCAGAGCAGAGAAGTGAGGTCATGAAGATATCTACGAATACACTCGCCAGTTGGTCTGCGCAGGCTCTGAGTGCTCGCCCAGGGACTCCGTCGGGGCCCTTCGCTTTCCGCGGATTCACTTTCAAGAAGGTAGCTCTTACCTCTGAGGCTGTAATAGTGTAATAAACATTGTTCGAGATATCTTCAGATAATTATGGCTGTCACACATTCCAGTTTTTACTGTCAAGAATGGAGCTTTCATTAACCCCAGCAGTGGGATCTTCATGCACTCTGAAAGATACAACCATGTAATCAGAAGCAACGCCAAATCCAAATAGCCATAAATTAAACTCCTACAGTCCTTTTCATCACAAGTGGGTGGATAAGACATTCAATGGTAAACCCTAACACACTTTAGACTTTACAAAATGACCATTGTTTTCAGTAGGAATGGATTGCTGGTATCATAGAATCATGTAATGGTTACACAGGAGGCCATTCAGCCCATCGTACCTGTGTTAGCCCGCTGAAGAAGCAATTCGCATGGTGCCGCTCCTCTACCTTATCCATAGCCATGCAAATTTTTTCATTTCAGATAATGAGTCAATCCTTTTTGAAAGCCTCAATTGACCCTGACTCCACCAGACTCCAGTGCATTCCAGGTCCTAACCACACACTGTGAAAACGGATTTTCCCATAGTTTTCCCCATTGCTTCTTTTGTCAATCGCTTTCATCCTCTGGTTCTTGATTGCGCTACTAATGGGAACACTTTCCCTCTATCCAGTCTGTCCACACCCTTCGTGATTTTGAATACCTCTATCAAACCTCCTCTCAACTTCCTCTTCTCCAAGGACAACAATCCCAACTTCTCCAATCCTTCAATATAACTGAAGTTCTTCATTCCCAGAACCATTATCATGAATCTTTTCTGCAACCTCTGCAATACTTTCACATCCTTCCTAAGGTGTGGCCTCCAGAACTGGGCATAATATTCCAGTGCAGGCTGAACTAGTGTTTTACATGGGTTTAACATAACTTTCTTGCTTTTGTACTCTATAAAGACCAGGATACTGTATGCTTTATTAACCATGCTGTCTAGCGTGTCCTGCCACCTTCATTTTTTTAAATGTAAATTTTGAGTGCCCAATTCTTTTTTTTCAATTAAGGGGCAATTTAGCGTGGCCAATTCGCCTACCCTGCACATCTTTGGGTTGTGGGGTGAGACCCATGCAGACATGGGGAAAATGTGCAAACTCCACACGGACAGTGACCCGGGGCCGGGATCGAACCCGGGTCCTCGGTGCCATGAGTCAGCAGTGCTAACCACTGCGCCACCGTGCTGCCCATCCCACCACCTTCATGTACCCCCAGGTCCTTTTGTTCCTGCATCTCCTCACCCACAGCACATGAAGGATGATAGCTATCAACAACATCATGCTGCATTACCCTTCATTGTGACATGAGGAAGGGTGACTGTACTCCCCCAACCATTACTATTGTTAACAGTGCTTTTTAAAACCTAAAGTCGGAAATTCTTCTTGCATTCAAATACTAACATAAGCAGATTATTTGATGGACTGCTTCATTCTCTTGGGTTAAAAAGTACTTCCCAAAACAGTTCCACATTTTGAGGTTGCTTGTTCTCTACTTCTATGAAAAATGTTTACAGAGGGTGAGCCTCAACTTAAGGGCACAATGATAAATAAAATGACGTGTACAAGGAAGACATGTGTGAAGGCAGAATTACCACCTCCATTTAAAACAGTAGACTATGATAAGTGCGTGAGATTTATATCTTTGGAATATTGTTCAATCGAAAGGACAAGCCAACTTTTTTTGGCAACTGTCGCTGAAAGACTGACTACTCTGTTGGAACACATTCCCATTCACCACCTGACCCCAAATTCCTACTGTAACTGAGACAGATACACTTAGCACTGCAGCCAATTTTTGATTGTGTCCAGATGTGTAATGCTTCTGTCCTCAAAGGTTGCATGCAAAGCAAATTCTAAAACCTTCTGCCATCTTAATTAGCAAAATCAAAGTGAAAATAGAGGTTGGGTTTCAGCTACTTCGAGCCCAGGGTAAGACAAACTAAAAATGGTGAAACATTTGTACATTAAACTGTCAATAATGTTCCTTTTGATGAAGGGTAAATGGACTGCTTGGTCTTCAAGCCAAACAGAAAGACCCAACTACAATCCTTTGTCAGTGTTGAGTTTGTCACTCTTGGCTAGGGAGATGGTGATGTCACAATCCTGAGCATGTTTTGGATGCTGAAACCAGTTGTGCCTGTGATTGTCATCCAATGATTCTAGTTGTACAAGGCTCATCAGTTGACAACAGGATCAGGGTCATTGGGACATAAAAATATAAGAAATAGGGGCAGGACTATGACATTTGACACCTCAAACTGCTTCATCATTAAATAAGATCATGGCTAAGCTCATTGTGGCCTTAACTCCACTTCCTGCCTGGCTGCCCATAACCTTTGACTCCCTTGTCAATCAAAAATCTCCCGAACTCAGCTCTTAATGTATTCAATGAGCCTCCACTGCTCACCTGGAAGAGAATTCCAAACACTAGGGGCTGGATTCTTCGCCCCGCCGTGCCACATTTCTGCCCCCACCCGTCAGCGGGATTCTCCGTTACGCTGGCCGGTCAATGGGGTTTCCCATTGTGGGGCAGCCCCACGCTGTCGGGAAACCCCCGGACTCTGGCAACACGGAGAATCACACCGGCAGAGAATCCCGCCCTAGCCATCCACTGTGAGATGAAATTCCTCCTCATTCCTGTTTTAGTCCTAATTTTGAAACTGGGTCCCCAGTTCTCAATTCCCCAACAAGAAGAAACATCCTCTGAGCATCTACCCGATTAAACCTTCTCCGAATCTTACATATTTATTTTTAATTTAAAGTACCCAATTCTCTTTTTTTCCAATTGAGGGGCAATTTAGTATGGCCAATCCACCTACCCTGGACATCTTTGGGTTGTGGGAGTGAGACCCACGCAGACACGGGAAGAATGTGCAAACTCCACACGGACAGTGACCTGGGGCCGGAATCGAACCGGGATCCTCGGCGGTGTGAGGCAGCAGTGCTAACCACTACGCCACCGTGCCGCTCCAAATCTTATATATGTAAGGTCTCCTTTCATTCTTTTAAACTCTAATGGGCTCTAGGCCTAACATGCTCAACCTTTCCTCATAAGACAAACCCTTCATCCCAAGAATCCATCAAAGTGGATTTCCTTCAAACTTCCAATGCAAGCATGGCATTCTTCAGTAAGGTGGCAAAAACTGAGTACAGAACGCGAGATGTGGTCTCACCAATGCCCCCACAATTGCTGTCACTCGCTCTCTAGACTAACTTAAGAATGACAACATGCTCATGGTACTGGAGAATTGGTAAAACGCATGGACTCACCAAGAAGCATGAGGCATCTCCGTCCAGACGAAGGGAGAAAAACAAAGTAATGTTTTCCTCTCTTCAAATCAGGTCTTCATTTCACAAAATGGTTGTAGTGTTACCTACAGTTGTTTCAACTGTAATGCAAGTCAAAAGTGTTCGAGATAAAGTAAATGGTGAGGGTGCATTCAATTTTTTTTTATGGAGGTGAACGACTACATATTGTAGCCATCTGGGATGGCCACTTCCACTAGGTACAGAGAAACCCGCAAAGCCTAGCGGGTAAAATGGACAAGCCAAGACTCAGGCAGGCTCAGAGCCTGAAATGCATATTTGTCAGCAGGAAGTCCAGACGGTATCGAAACTCCATCCAATTAGCATTTTAATGGGGCCAATTAGCATTTGATGGCCCATCTTCACCAAAACAAAGGACTGGTACTCGAGTAACCGGGACAGTCCCAGACATTTTGGCGCCACTCCCTGTTCAAGGGAAACGCAAACACCAGTGTCAATGACCATTTGGGACACGCCCAGTCATCCAGATCCCCGCCCACTTATTGGGTAAGGAATCGAACAGAGTGATCAGTGATCACCCAATTAGTAAGGCCCAAATCGAAGGACCGCCCAAAAGAGCGCAAAAACCCTCCGAGTATAAGAAGAAGAGTTCGCCATATGGTCGCTCTCTCTTGGTCTTGGTACCCCGGTCACGGCCATCTCCAAGTGCAGCAACACCAGAAGCAAGTCCAAGTTCAACGCTCGCTACCAGACGGATGAGCCCAGCTGAGCAGCAGTTACTCCCTCGAACCCGAGAGATCCAGAATTGAACAGCGGTCACTGTTTCTCTGACCTAAGCCGAGTGCCCGAAGTTAGGTACAGGTTGTCTTAGTCGATAGGTGTAGTTAACTAGTAGTGTTTATGTTGCATGACTAATTGTGTGTAAATAAAGTACCCTTGACCTTGAACTAACTAACTGGTGTTTGGCTCTTTGATCGATACCTGGTTGAAACTTGTGGTGGTATCATTCGATACCTGGCAACTCTAAGCATGAAGACATAGATAACATAGAAAGAAGGGCAAACTCACTGATAGCCGTAATTGGAACAGAGCCACAGAAAAGACAAAGTAAAAGAAACACGCAACAATATTTAACACACAAATGTCATAGAGGCACTTAAGTGACTTACAACAGCATTTCACAAAAGCCAAGGATACCCAACACTGGTGATGTATTCCAATAATTCTACAGGTGCACAGCTCCTGGTCAGAATTTAATGAATTTCCAAACTAACTATCGTGACGGCAAAAACCAAAAATGTAATTTTGCACATATAAATCATCAAAATAATGTTTCACATATGTGAAACATTAATCCCACACTTCATAAAATCAACTACAGCATTATAATAAGATATTCAATTGTGTACAGTGATGACTTAAAGTTTATCACCACTTTGTGGCACCTGCTCAACTGGAGAAGAATAAATTACATTTTCTGCATGTTACATAGGAACATGGGAACAGGAGTAGACCCTCAAGCCTGCAGTTTTATCTTGGTATTTATTCCGATCGGACCAGTGGAGCCAGATGTGACCAAGAATACGAAAATGTGATTAAACTCAGAATACGCTTAAATGGTAAATCTACCGATGTTGCTCAACATCACAACAAAGAAACTCGAAGTGCCCGGAGCTTTTACAGAGTGCTCATTGAGTTTCTTCAAAATGCTTAAATTGCATGTTGTAATTTACAGTCCTTGTAAATGCAGAACTGGTTATTTATAATGGTTTATAATGCACACCTAGAATTGCAACAGTAGTTCACAATCAATGGCTTATTTTCTGTTCCTGTAAGCCACTGGTGGAACTATGGCACTAACATAGGGAATCAATCAATACACTAGAGATGAACATGCATCCTAAAACACAGCCGCTCAGGTCAATTTGATCTGAGTTTTATTTGGCATTCTTTTTGGGAAATTGTGCACTTGTCACAGTGAGGGCTGTTAATGTCAGTGAGTGGAACACTTCCATTGTCTGCACTCAATGTCAAACTCGAGTATGGTCAGAACACCACACTTTGACACACAATGTAAACCTGCCTCTCTTCTTCCTTTCTGCCAATTTACCTCAGCCATTGTGAGGTCGGAAAATCCGGAGAATGGATCGGCTGTCTTACCTGGCCTACATGTGACTCCAGACCCATGGCAAAGTGGCTGACTCTTTTTTTAAATAAATTTAGAGTACCCAATTCATTTTTCCAATTAAAGGGCAATTTAGCGTGGCCAATTCACCTAACCTGCACATCTTTTGGGTTGTGGAGGCGAAAGCCACGCAAACACGGGGAGAATATGCAAACTCCACGCGGACAGTGACCCAGAGCCGGGATCGAACCTGGGACCTCAGCGCCGTAAGGCAGCAGTGCTAACCACTGCGCCACCGTGCTGCCCGTCGTTGACTCTTAACTGACCTCTAAATTGGCCACTCAGCTCAAGAGAAATTAGGGATGGGCAGTAAATGCTGGCCTCGCCAACGATGCCCACATCCCATGAATGAATAAATTAAAAGCAATTGCCAGGATTCTCTAAAATCACAGCAAAGTGTTGATGCCGGCTTAAACACCGGAGTGTTTCACGCCGGCGTCAACGGGACTCTTGCCCCAGCAATTCTGCAACCCACATGGGGCCAGCACGGCGCTGGAGTGCTTCACGCAGCTCCGGCTGCCGATACAGGCCCCAGCAGTTCCAGCCATGGGTCCGCGCATGCGCCTGGCGGCCGTTTTTGTGCCGGCTCCCATGCAACATGGCAGAGCCCTACAGCGGCCCGGCGCAGAAGAAGTTACCCCCCCCTCCCCCGGAATGCGTGCGCCGGCCGATCGGTTGCCCCCAATCGTGGGCTTGGCCATCGTGGACGCCCCCGCCGGAGTCTGAACCCCCCGCCAGGACAGCCCCCGCAGCCGCGACGCTGAGCTCCCGCCGGGTGAAACCATATGGGAACCACGGAACTCGGCGGGAAGTCGGCCAGTCGACCGCGGAGAATTGCCGCCGGGGCCTCTTTCAATGCTCGCTGGAGAATCGCGTCTCGGCGTCAGGCCCGATGACGGGCATTCTCTGCCACTGCGCCGATCGTGATTTCGGCACGGAGGCTCGGATAATCCCGCCCAATATCTTGCAGAATTTGAATGCAGGCTTCAGTGATTTAAGTACAATTGTTTGCCCGAAAGGCTACTTCATCGATAGGGTGGAGGTCTTGTGGTTAGGAAGCTTGATTGACAGGGCTCTAAGTCTACAAGAACGAGTTGGTGGGGAATTGAGGGATTTTGTGGCGGTAGGATAGGCAGGATCCAATTCTGGGGTGAGGGCAGTGATTTAGTTCACGAGAGGAGTTTGGATTGTCGGGCTGGAGAAGTTGACTTCCACTGGTGATCACGGAAGTGGATAGTTATTTGGTGGAGGGAGGAGGGTGGGGGGAGCTCGGATGGTGGTTGGGATGATGGGCAAACAAGTCATAGGGTAATGGAGTTTTACTGGGTTGCTTGGTTGGCCTGAAGGAAACACTCTTGTAACTCAATGTAGCATTGAGAAATGCATTGAAATACATGCACCCACATACACCACTTTCAAGATTAAATGACCTGGACTTTCCAACTGTAATAGCAGTGAAACTGCCAGCATTTTGCAGCATTACTCTGTGACCTGACAGCAACTCCTGGCAGCTAAATGCAGAAGATTAGAATTTGCTGGTACTCATGTCCTGTTTTTCCACAGGGTATGGTGTTGAAATCCTTGCAGATAAAAATCAATTTCGAGAAAGAGAGGTCATAGGTTTAGGATAAGGAGTGGCAGATTTAAAACAAGATGAGAAGAAATCACTTCTCTCAAAGGGTGGTGAATCTGTGGAATTCACCACCCCAGAGTGCAGTGGATGGCAGGACATTGAGTAAATTTAAGGAGAAGTTAGACACATTTTTAACTAGCAATGGGAGAATGGGCAGGAAAGTGGAGTTGAGGCCTGAGAGGAGATCAGCCATGATCGTATTGACTAGTGGAGCAGCCCGAGGGGCTGAATTGCCTACTCCTGCTCCAAGTTTTTATGTTAAGTACTTATGTTACTTCATTGATTGGCTGCTAAGCCTTGGTACTTATACTGTTGCTGGGTGCCAGACATTCCCAATAGCTGGCACCAGAGTGAAATTAAAGTTGGAGAAGATAAAATTTACCCACAGAACTGACTCGGGTCAGAATTCTCAATTTCAGAGACTAGATGCTGACACCAGGACCGAATCGCGTGAGTTCTATGGCCCAAAGCGGCGCCGGTCCTGGAACGATTCAGGACATTCTAATGGGATAGCACAGATAACCAGATGGAACTAGTATGATTCCAATGAACATTGGCGTGTGTTTAGCCAGGGTCAGGATTGGCACTCGAGAACCTGACAAGCAGGAGCTGCATACAGGCACTCCACCCCCCACACACCTTCAACCCAGCCAAGATGATGGCACTGGCCACTCTGGACATGCTCATCCCATTGATAGGTCAGCTGGGGCCAAAGAGTACCGAGTGGGGTGGCCTGGGGAGGCACCCATACAACCCGTGGTGCTAAGTTCACAGTGGGCAGTCAGCAGCATGCACAGCTGCACGGCTGCCTTGCAGGCTGTTGCAATGGTGGTCCGTGCCCTTTCACCCCAACCCCACGGCCCACCATCTGGTTACCCCTCGCAACTCCCCCGGTCCTGGCAGAAACGCCCTAGCCAGTGGCACAACTGTCAGCACAGTATTGCGATGTTGGGCACTTTTTGTACCCTCTCCCGCTACCTCAACAGCCATGGCGCCTGTTTTCCGATTTTAAATACCACAATTGAACCACGCCAAAGGTAATTCCTCCTGGTGGAGGCAGAGCATCCTTGGGGACCTGGAAATTGCCAGTCGGGCCCGTTAATGATATGACAATGGGTGTTTACTGTACAATTTGCATGCGCATGTAGCGTAGAACGCATCAGGCCGCTGTCCAGGCACTGGGCATGGCATTCCATCGAGTGCCCGGTGCCGGCCTCGATTTTCAGCTGTCACGTGATTCTCCGCCCAATTGCGCTTCACTATTCTGGCATTGCTGGACAGAAAATCCCACCCTAGATCTTTGCAGGTAGTTAACTTCGAGGCCTGCAGCCAGCAGGATTGCCTTGTCGCTCGCTACAAAATATAGGTCATTATGTGTTTAACAAAATGGAAGTTTATTACTGGTTACGTTACTGCAAAGAGAAAAGATATGGATAAAAGCAAATGGGCAGCACGGTAGCACATGTGGTTAGCACTGTTGCTTCACAGCGCCAGGGTCCCAGGTTCGATTCCCCGCTGGGTTACTGTCTGTGCAGAGTCTGCACGTTCTCCCTGTGTCTGCGTGGGTTTCCTCTGGGTGCTCCGGTTTCCTCCCACAGTCCAAAGATGTGCAGGTTAGGTGGATTGGCCATGCTAAATTGCCCTCAGTGTCCAAAAAGGTTAGGAGGGGTTATTGGGTTATGGGGATAGGGTGGAAGTGAGGGCTTAAGTGGGTCGGTGCAGACTCGATGGGCTGAATGGCCTCCTTCTGCACTGTATGTTCTATGTCTATGTCTATGTCTAAATTACTGCGGATGCCGGAATCTGAAACCAAAGAGATTGGCAGTTGTCGGTGTTGAGTACTGAGGCACTTGCAGCAATGCTGTCGTCATGGGGAATGCTGGTGTAGAGTGCCGCAACGTCCATTGTGATGAGGAATGTTCCTCGTTCAATTGATCCATGGGATGCATTCTCCAAGGCGGCCTTCAGGACGCGCGAAAACGCAGAATCGCCGAGCAGAAACTTATAGCCAAGTTCCGCACACATGAGTACACCCTCAACCGGGACCTTGGATTCATGTCGCATTACATTCACCCCCCCCACCATCTGGCCTGGGCTTGCGAAATGCTACCAACTCCTGGCTTGAGACAATTCACACCTCTTTAACCTGTGATTGTCCCTCTCTCCAGTTGCTTCCTCTGGAACTGCAGACTTAATTACCTGCAAAGACTTGCATTCAAAGTATAGTATTGCATTTTTGACTCTGTCTATATATCTGTCTCCTCTTCATTTACCTGAGGAAGGAGCAGAGCTCCAAAAGCTAGTGATTCGAAACAAACCTGTTGGACTTTAACCTGGTGTTGTAAGACTTCTTACTGTGCTCACCCCAGTCCAACGTCAGCATCTCAACATTATGTAGATTTAGATTTAGATTTGTCACGTGTACCGAGGTACAGTGAAAAGTATTGTTCTGCGTAGAGTCCAGGCAGATCGTTCCATAGGGCATACGATAGATACACAATGTAAATACCTAGACATCGACATCGGGTGAAGCATAGGGAGTGTAATGCTACACAATAGAGAAGATGCATGGAAAGATCAGGGGCGGGATTCTCCACTCTCCGATGCCAAAATCGCGTTCGGCAATCGGCCGGAGAATCCCCGTTGGCATCTATATTGGGGGTGGCACTTCTTTTGCAATGCTCCGCCCCCTCCAAAACAGCGTACTCGCAGAGTATGCCGCACGCCGTATGGACGGCCTCAGGACGCACCTGAAGGCCTCCCCCGATGCTCCGCCCCTGATGGGCCGAGTTCCCGACGCCGTGAGTCACTCATGCTATTTTTTCTTCGGGAACCTGGCATGGCAGCTGCGGGCTGAGTCCAGAGCCACCACATTTGGGGGTAGCCGATCTGTGGGCAGGGGGCTTTGGCGGGGGCTGAGACACCGGTGGGGGGTAGTCCAGAGTGGTGAGCCTACCAAGGGGGGGTACTATTTGGCAGGCCGGGTCCGCACGCGGCGGGCGCCATGTTACACTGCACGGCCGCTGCAGGCTGCCATCGTGCGCGTGCGTGGCCATGGACCCACCAATTATCCGCAGCTAGAACCGGGGCATTACGCTGCGGGTCTGCTCGCCCCCACCAGACGGAGGATTGGTGGAGGCTTTGCGCCATTTCTTCGGGAGTAAAATGCCACGGTTCCCACGCTGACGTCAGCACTTAGTCTCAAAATCGGAGAATCCAGCCCTGGTTCGGTCCATAAGAGGGCCATTCAGGAGTCTGGTAACGGAGGGGAAGAGGCTGTTTTTGAATCTGTTCGTGCGTGTTCTCAGACTTTTATATCTTCTGCTAGATAGAAGCGAGAATAACCCAGGTGGGAGAGGTCGTTTATTATGCAGAGGCAGTGGGAGATATAGGTCGGGATTCTCAAATTGCTGACGCTGAAATCGTGTTCGGCCGGAGAATCGACCTTTACGCCAAAATCGGGGGCGACGCCGTTTTTCCGATGCTCCGTCCCTCAAAAAAGGCGTAATTGAGGAGTATGCCGCATGCCGTCAGTATGGCCTTAGGACGTCACCTGAGGCCCTCCCCCAGTGCTCCACCCCCGATGGGCCCACTTCCCGACAATGTGGTACACGTGTCTTCTCACTTTCCGGAAATCTGACATGGCGGCTGCGGACTGTGTCCAGCACCGCTGGCAGGGGGTGCTTCGGCAGGGGCTGGGGGGACCGGTGGGGGGTGGTCCGGAGGAGGAACGGACGGTTATTGGGGGGCGGTTTTTGGCGAGGCCGCCGCAGGCCACTTCCGTGCGCATGTGCAGCCATGGACCCGGCCGTTCTGCATCCGTATCGGCAGGTAAAGCTGGGGGCTTACATGGCCGGCTGCTAGCCTCTCGCCTGTCCTGGAATGGGTGAGCGTTCGGGGCCGATTTGGGCGTCGTAAAACGCCCGCAAATTCCCCGTTTGAACCGGCACTTAGGCACTGAAACGGAGAATCCAGCCCATGGACACTCAATTAATGGGAGGCAGGTTCGCATGATGCACTGGGCTCGTGTCGCGACTCTATGTGGCTTCTTACCATATTGGGCCGAGCAGTTGCCATACCAAGCCGTGATGCAGCCAGAGAGGATGCTTTCTATGTGCATCTGTAAAAATCAGTAGGAGTCAATGTGGACATGCTGAATTTCCTTAATATCCTGAGGAAGTATAGGCGCTGTTGTGATTTTTGGTCGTAGCGTCGACATGGGTGGACCAGGCCAGATTGTTGGTGACGTGCACACCCAGGAATTTGAAGCTGCTAACCATCTCCACCTCGGCACCATTGGTGTAGACAAGGGTGTGTACGACACTTTGCTTCCTGAAATGAATGATCAGCTACTGTAAAAGATATACTTTCATCACAAACATGCCCAGAACAGCCCTGCAGCCCTGGCATGTATTATGAGATGCTGGGTGGATGATGCAACATTTCTGTGGTAGATTTATATCTTGAATCGTCTACCTGGTGAGCCTGGTGAACCTAACCAGATAAGTAAGAGGCCTTGTACCACAGTGTTTAGCAACCCTGCCTCTGAGCCAGAAGCTCCGAGTTTGAGGCCCAACCCAGGACTTGATGGCCAAGGAAGGTGCATTCATAACGCAACCAAAACAGGCGGCGTGGTGGCCTAGTGGTTTGCACTGTTGCCTCACAGCGATGAGGACCCAGATTCGATCTCGGTCCCGGGTCACTGTCTGTGTGGAGTTTGCACATTCTCCAAGTGTCTCCGTGGGTCTCACCCTCACAAAGATGTGCAGGGTAGGTGGGTTGGCCACACTAAATAGCCCCTTAATTAGAGAAAAATAATTGGGTACTCTAAATTTATATATATTTTTTAAATAACCCAACCAAAACAGGTTTGAATGCTAATCTGTAAAAATCCTTCCAACACACACGGGAGAGACGCTTAGTCAGCCATCCTTGTTGTTGAGTGACTTTCCTCAAGCTATAATTCCCTCACGACAGACTAGCAACCTGTCCTAGGAATTACTAGCTGTGGAAACAAATGAAAGTCTGAGTTGCAGGAGGAGAATTGGAACCCATATAAGTGTTGACGGAATATGGATATTAGTCTGTGATGCCAAAGCAGAAGAAGGAGTCATCATGAAGAGTCTCACCTGTTCTCTTGGTAAAAAAAGGAAAAGTGAAATAAATTGCAACTATTAACATTGTATTTCAATGAACGATACAGTTTGTTATGTTCAACATTCAGTGAGTCCATTGACCTCCTGCAGCTCCAAGCTTCTCAAGGGCAATTAGGGATGGGCAATAAATTCTGGCCTATTCAGCGATGCCCACATCCCGTGAAATTGTGATTTCAAAGTGCCAGCTATTTGGTCCTTGAAGCCTCTACAATTCGACACTGTTTGCAGTAAAATTTCTCACTCGCTCAAAGTATGGAACAAACATCCCCTGCTAACCCTGACAGACTTCTGGCCATTCCCTGCAAATATGTTTTTTTTTCTCACAGAAATCCTGAGAATATTGACTGACTCCTGAAACATCCAACAAAGACTAACATACTCCTCAAAAATATCGGGCTACTCCTGCAGACCTCTGACATATGCTTGCAAATCAAAAAAACTGGAGAATAAAGAAATCTGATGGACCGAAATCTGAACACAGCTTCCACGGATGCCAATTTGAAATCATGGGCTTACTTTTACTAATCCTGTCTTACTTGCTTCTTTTGCGTGGTGATCCTTTCCTGGTTTTCTTTCTCTTTACAAATATAATTAAGCTTCATTTACTTTGTGCTCATCCAATGTAATCTATCAGATATCTTCTGAAAAAGATACTTTTGACACTTCGGGGACAATTTAATATTAATATCCTTGTGACAAAACTGAGGTATTGCATGCAATTATGTTTTTGTGTCTCGTCTATTGAGGTCAATGGAGATGAATATTGAGCAGAGCATAAATCCAATGTTTCAATTGATGCCATGGATTTTCTGCCTGCTAAGTTTCAGATTACCCCTTTAACTTTCCATTCATCCAATGTTGCCCAGATCACTGCATCTATTTTAAAGTCTTTCAGATTGGCTTAAGATCAGTTCCACCATCTGCCCTTTTAGCCGAATTGGGCCTCTTACTCAAAGGATTGGCATGGTCATATTATAAACCTGACCAATCAGGGTCATCCTGCGTTGAGTTTAGTTGATGTGCATTGACCACAAATTGGGATGTGTGGCCAGTGGAAATAATCAGACACTGTAATCACTACATTATCTTTGGGATATTACATTTTTAGAAGATTAACATAGATTAAATGAAACTCCAATAAAGACTATTATTATTATCTGGATATCATTTGGAAAAAGAAAAATTGCCATTCGTTTTTAGAGAGGTTAAAAGAGAGTTAAATTAGAAATAATTTTCCTCCTCAAATATTAATGGAGTTGATTATTCTTCACTGCAGTACAATACCAGATGTTCATGAATTACCTCAGGCAGTGTACAACTTCAAAAATAACACTTGTAATCATTTTTTTTCCATTTAGAGTGCCCAATTATTTTTTTCCAATTAAGGGACAAATTTAGCATGGCCAATCCACCTACCCTGCACACCTTTTTGGGTTGTGGGGGTGGGACCCACGCAGACATGGGGAGAATGTGCAAACTCCACACCGACAGTGACCCGGGGCCAGGATCGTACACGGGTCCTCGCTGCTGTGAGGCAGCAGTGCTAACCACTGCGCCACCGTGGCGCCCATATAACCGTTAATCATATTATAATACATTTTACAATGAAGAACACTATCATAATTTTATTCCCCCCATTATGCAGCGTCTTTTTTTTTCACTATTTGCATTGTTTGGTCAAGGAAGTCAAAACTAAAAATATAAAAGAAACCAAGTGGATAACGCGAACAATGTGCAAAGATCATTCCAGAAACTACAGTCTAAACATCATTGTCACTGATAGAAGCATCAGTGCAACATTTGCCTGTTTGTCATTTGAATGGATGCATTGACGCATCTCAACATCGGAATTAAAATAGAAAACAGGCAAAGGGCATATAAACATCCATTTAGCTTTTGCCATTAATGCTCCCAGTTCCACCAAGGCTTTGATGTGTGAATACATACCAGTATAATTGTTTACTTGCAGCCGGGATAAACAATGTACTCGGCAGCACGGAGGTGCGGTGGCTGACACTACTGTCTCACGGCGCCAAGGACCCTTCTTTGATCCCGGCCCCAGGTGACTGTCCGTGTGGAGTTTGCACATTCTCCCCGTGTCTGCGTAGGTCTCACCCCCACAACCCAAAGATGTGCAGGCTAGGTGGATTGGCCACGCTAAATTGCCCCTCAATTGGAAAAATAGAAAAAAAGGACAAACAACGCAGGGGAAGGATTGATTTAAAGTGCAGATTAGTTCTTAAATCTTCAATAGAAAGGAAGAAAATAACAAATGAAGGAGAAAAGTTAACTTTTTCACTGGAAAAACACTTTAAGTGATACTGGCCAAAACAGCATTAACCTGAATCGACAGAGGGACCCTGAAGCATATTAAATAAAAGCAGAAAATGCTGAAAATACTCAGCGGTCTGGCAACATCTTTGAAGAGGGAAATTAAAGTGTTATCAGAACTCAGAGAGACTCAGAGTCTCCTCAATCCCACCGAGTAACTCTATTTGACCTCTGCATGATATGAACAATGACCGCTGGCTCAGTGTGATTGGCAGGTTGGGTCTGTAAGGCAGTCCAGTTGGCCAAGTGGGTTTAATGCAGAGTGCAGGAGCTGGGCTGTGACTTTTGGTGCTCCAAGAAACTAACTGGGGTAACTTTTCCAGACCTGCCAACCGCGAGAATCGTCCCAGGTGGGATGGGCAGTTTCAAGGACCATTTAAAGATTCATTGCCCTCGAGCGGGAATTTCCAAAATGGGGCAGGGGCAACCGGAAAATCCCACCCTCTATCTTCAGCCAGCAAAGAAAGGAGGTGTGGCAAACCACTGTATTGTATTGTATTGTATTGTACTGTTGTATTGTTACATGCATGGGCTTGTCCCTGCTGGCTCCGCCTGTGGCTCCGCCCCTCGGGCTCATGTATAAAGGTGGCTGGTCTCCGCCTCTGATCCAGTTCAGGATCAGAGGCCAGGAGGCTTTCTGTTTAGTGTATTAAAGCCTCAATTACATTCACCACTCGTCGTGTGTTCATTGATGGTGTATCAATTTAATAAACTAAACATCTAATATGAATTCGTCACTCAAGCCTGATCGCCTGGAGCTGGACCCACAGGCAGCATTCGAGCACTGGCGAAGCTGCTTCGAAGGGTACCTCGGATCCTTCACCGAAGACTTCACCGACCTCCAAAAGAAGCAGATCCTCCACACACGGGTGAGCCCGCAAGTCTTTCTTCTCATCAGGGACACCCCCTCGTCTACGGAGGCGATAATGCTGCTGAAGGGACACTAGGTTAAGTCTGTGAACGAGGTGTATGCTAGGCACCTTCTCGCCACGAGACGACAACGCCCTGGGGAATCACTAGCAGAATTCCTGCGTGCCTTGCGGGTACTCTGCCGGAACGGTGACTGCCAGGCGGTATCGGCTACCCAACACGTGGAGCTGTTGGTCAGGCACGCTTATGTCGCGGGCATGAAATCAAACTACATCCGCCAGCGATTGCTAGAAGGCGGTATACTCAGCCTCCCAGAGACAGTGCAGCTCTCAAACTTGCTGGAGGTGGCTTTCCAGAATATGGAGGCCTACACCTCTGACAGCGCGGCACCCTCGTGCCATCATCCAACCCGAGTGGGGCGCAAGCCTGTGCCGCGCAGCAGCCCGCCAACGCCGGAAGCCCGAAGTGCTACTTTTGCGGCCAGGGTAATCATCCCAGACAACGCTGCCCAGCACGGAACGCGACTTGCAATGGGTGTGGGAGGAAGGGCCACTTCGCGAAAGCCTGCCAGGCCCGATCTCTCCCTAAAGCTTCTAGGCCCAGCAGCGCTGCCTGCTGCCTGTCGAGGCCGCCCCCATTTGCGACCCGTGGGCACCGCCACCTTCGATTTCAGCCGCCACGTGCGACCCATGGGGGCTGCCATCTTTAACGCCATTTTGTGCTTCACCCGCCATGCGCGACCCATGGGGGCCGCCATCTTGGGACCACTCCGCAGCCTCCCGGGAGCCCTGCTCACCCGATCGTATGCTGGCCGCCGCTACCTCCGACGAGCCTATCCATCACCTTCCGAAGCTCACCTCCATCATGCTCGACCAGTCCGGCCTCGTACCTCACTAAATCTACGATGACTGTCCGGATCAACGGGCACAAGACAGCCTGTCTTTTTGACTCCGGGAGCACAGATAGCTTCATACATCCAGATACGCTAAAGCACTGCTCCCTCCCAATCTTACCCGCTACCCAAAAAATCTCCCTGGCTTCCGGATCACATGCAGTAGAAATCTGGGGGTACTGTGTCGCGACCCTTACTGTACAAGGCGTAGAGTACACTAACTTCAAATTCTACGTCCTTCCCCATCTCTGCGCTGCCCTATTACTGGGGCTCGACTTCCAGTGCCACCTCCAAAGCCTTACTTTAAAGTTCGGTGGACCCCTGCCCCCCCCTCACAGTCTGTATCCTCGTGACCCTTATGGTCACCTCACCCTCGTTCTTAGCCAACCTCACCCCGGACTGTAAGCCCGTCGCTACTAGGAACAGACGATACAGTGCCCGGGATAGGACCTTTATCAGGTCAGAGGCCCAGTGACTCCTACGAGAGGGGATCATGGAGGCTAGTAACAGCCCCTGAAGAGCCCAAGTGGTGGTCATTAAGACTGGGGCGAAGCACCGGATGGTCATCGACTGCAGTCAGTCCATCAACCAGACACGCAGGTCTCGACACCTCATCCGACACCAGTGTTCACACCACAGCCGGGACTGAGGCGGTCGCAGCTGAAAGTCAGAGCCCCCGACAGACTCGATCTATAACTCAACCTGTCCACTTCACCCTCGCCGGACTCTTTTTTTAACAGGGGGTGAATGTGGTAAACCACTGTATTGTATTGTATTGTACTGTTGTATTGTTACATGCCTGGGCTTGAGGTTCATAAGGAGGAGGTGTTAGCAATTCTGGAAAGTGTGAAAATAGATAAGTCCCTTGGGCTGGATGGGATTTATCCTAGGATTCTCTGGGAAGCTAGGGAGGAGATTGCTGAGCTTTTGACTTTGATCTTTAAGTCATCTTTGTCTACCGGAATAGTGCCATAAGACTGGAGGATAGCAAATGTTGTCCCCTTGTTCAAGAAGGGGAGTAGAGACAACCCCGGTAACTATAGACCAGTGAGCCTTACTTCTGTTGTGGGCAAAGTCTTGAAAAGCTTTATAAGAGATAGGATGTATAATCATCTGGAAAGGAATAATTTGATTAGAGATAGTCAACACGGTTTTGTGAAGGGTAGGTCGTGCCTCACAAACCTTATTGAGTTCTTTGAGAAGGTGACCAAACAGGTGGATGAGGGTAAAGCAGTTGATGTGGTGTATATGGATTTCAGTAAAGCATTTGATAAGGTTCCCCACGGTAGGCTATTGCAGAAAATACGGAGGCATGGGATTCAGGGTCATTTAGCAGTTTGGATCAGAAATTGGCTAGCTGGAAGAAGACAAAGGGTGGTGGTTGATGGGAAATGTTCAGACTGGAGTCCAGTTACTAGTGGTGTACCACAAGGATCTGTTTTGGGGCCACTGCTGTTTGTCATTTTTATAAATGACCTGGAGGAGGGCGTAGAAGGATGGGTGAGTAAATTTGCAGATGACACTAAAGTCGGTGGAGTTGTGGACAGTGCGGAAGGATGTTACAAGTTACAGAGGGACATAGATAAGCTGCAGCGCTGGGCTGAGAGATGGCAAATGGAGTTGAATGCAGAAAAGTGTGAGGTGATTCATTTTGGAAGGAATAACAGGAAGACAGAGTACTGGGCTAATGGTAAGATTCTTGGTAGTGTGGATGAGCAGAGAGATCCGGTCCATGTACATAGATCCCTGAAAGTTGCCACCCAGGTTGAGAGGGTTGTTAAGAAGGCGTACTGTGTGTTAGCTTTTATTGGTAGAGGGATTGAGTATCGGAGCCATGAGGTCATGTTGCAGCTGGACAAAACTCTGGTGCGGCCACATTTGGAGTATTGCGTGCAATTCTGGTCGCCGCATTATAGGAAGGATGTGGAAGCATTGGAAAGGGTGCAGAGGAGATTTACCAGAATGTTGCCTGGTATGGAGAGAAGATCTTATGAGGGAAGGCTGAGGGACTTGAGGCTGTTTTCGTTAGAGAGAAGAAGGTTAAGAGGTGACTTAATTGAGGCATACAAGATGATCAGAGGATTAGATAGGGTGGACAGTGAGAGCCTTTTTCCTCGGATGGTGATGGCTAGCACAAGGGGACATAGCTTTAAATTGAGGGGAGATAGATGTAGGACAGATGTCAGAGGTAGGTTCTTTACTCAGAGAGTAGTAAGGGCGTGGAATGCCCTGCCTGCAACAGTAGTGGTTTCACAGGTCGGCGCAACATCGAGGGCCGAAGGGCCTGTACTGCGCTGTAATGTTCTATGTTCTATGTTCTATTGTCCCTGCTGGCTCCACCTGTGGCTCCTCCCCTCGGGTTCATGTATAAAGGTGGCTGGTCTCCGCCTTTGATCCAGATCGGGATAAGAGGCCAGGCGGCTTTCTGTTTAGTGCATTAAAGCCTCAGTTACGTTCACCACTCGTCATGTGTTCATTGATGGCATATCAGGGGGAAACTCAGTTATGGACAGCTGTCACCTCCTGTTTCTTATCTCGTAGATGATTTTGTTAGTTCAGATTTGACCAATAAAGCACCCTACCTTCTTTGCTCAAACTTGGGTTCTATTCTGCCACATGAAGAGCACCATTTTAAAACATTGAGAAACTATCCTTTTCTCTAGATATTTTTGTAGATATTTGCCTCTAATAAGGCCTTACTAATTCCTCCTAAACCCTCGTAGCAGTGTTTCTTGTTAACTTGTCTTTTGGTTAGCAGTTATTTTCAGTTAATCAATAGCTAATTCAGAATTCACTCACCTGTACATTTAATTAGTGAGTTTGGGCTTGCAATCAATACTGAATCATAAATCAGAATTCCTTAGGGACCTTGATCAGTGATTGCCTGGTGAAAATTAATTGTAATCCTCTAGTTTTTGGATAATCTCCCTATGCACTCGCGTCAGTGTTTCTAAAGCAACATCTGGAGTGAAAAAGCCAAAACTAATGCCCAATCAGTAGTTTAATTTTTTTTTCTTATCAAACTTTCTTACTGGGCAGCATGGTGGCAGAGTGGTTAGTACTGCTGCCTCACAGCACCACGCACCCAGGTTCGATTCTAGCCTTGGGTGACTGTGTTGAGTTTGCACATTCTCCCTGTGCCTGCATGGGGTTTCTCCCACAGTCCAAAGATGTGCAGGTTAGGTGGATTGGTTATGCTAAATTGTCCCTTAGTGTCCAAAGGTTAGGTTAGGTGGGCTATGGGGTTACAGGGATAGGGTGGGGAAGTGGGCCTAGGTAATGTGCTCTTTCAGTGGGTCAATGGAGACTTGATGGGCCAAATGGCCTCCTTCTGCATTGTCGGGGTTCTATGATATTTCTATAATAAATGTAACCAGTATAATTAACATTAAAGCCATTCAGGGTGGCACTCTGGTCAGCACTGCTGTCTCACAGCGCAAGGGACCCGGGTTTGATTCTGGCCTTGGATGACTGTGTGGAGTTTGCACTTTCACCCTGTGTCTGCATGGGTTCCTCCAGGTGCCCTGGTTTCCTCCCACAGTCCAAACTTGTTAGGTCGATTGGCCATGCTAAAATTGTCCCTTAGTGTCACAAAGATATGCAGGTTAGGTGGGGGTTGCAGGGATAGGGTGAGAGAGGGGGCCTGGGTGAAGTGTTCCTTCAGAGGGTCGGTGCAGACTCGATGGGCCGAATGGTCTCTTTCTGCACTGTAGGGATTCCATAGGAACAATGTTGGACATCAAACCTCACCTTGTTTTCTCATTTTCTATGGACTTTACATCTTTCTAAAGTTCCTCTAAAGATCACATGAGGCTAACACTGCTCAACATGTGAACTATATAAAGATTGCTTGAATGTTTACTTTGAATCCCTAGCAATAAAGTTCAGTATTATTGTATTCCCTGAAGTTATGATTCGTACAAACTTCAGGATTATCAGAAAGAACTTAAAAGAGATGAAGCTGAAAATGCTGAAAATATGCAGGAGGTCTGGCAGCATCTGTGGAATAAAAGGGACATTAGCAATTTGGATACAAAATTGGCTGAATAATAGGAAGCAGAGAGTAACCGTCAAAGAATATTTTTCAGGCAGGAGGAAGGTTTTTAGTGAGGTTCCTCAGGGGTCAATATTGTGACCTTTGCTTTTCCTCTTGTGCATTAATGATCTAGATCTTCGTGTGCGGGGGATAATTTCAAAGTTTACAGATGACACAAAACTGTGAGGAGGACAGTGTAGAATTTCAATACGACATAGACAAATGGGCAGATGGGTGGCAGATGATGTTCAATGAAGAGAAGTGTGAGCTGATGTATTTTGGTAGGAAGAATATGGAGAGACATGGGCTGGGATTCTCCGAGCCCGCATCGCCGAGTCCCGCCGGTGTGGTTTACATATGGTCCTACCCGATGAGACCTCGGCGTTCTGGCTGCGGGGGCCATTCTGGTGGGGGGGACGGGGGGATCCGACTCCGGGGGGGGCCTCCACGGTGGCCAGGTCAGCGATCGGGGGCTACCGATCGGCGGGCGCAGTCATTCCGGGGGGGTGCCTATGTTCCTCCGCGCTGGGCCCCTGTAGGGCTCTGCCATGTTGCCGGGGGGCCGGCGCGGAGACGCCAACGCGCGCATGCGCCGGCGTGGAGACGGCCGTGGCGCACATGCGCAGACCCGTGCCAGCCATGTAGGGTCGGCTTTCGCCGCCGGACAGCGCACAGCACTCTGCCGCCGTTCGAGCCCCCGACGAAGAGGAGGATTACTGGGCCATTGACACTGGCGTCGCTTGCGCCAGTTTTGACGTCGGTGTCAATACTTGCCAGCGATATCGGTGAATCCCGGCCATGGGCTGCGATTCACTGGAAAAATGTTCAAGTCTGGTTTCAGGCCTGTGCCGAAATTGACACCGGTATTCAACAGCACTTAGCCATTTTTTGGGGTTTCCATCGAGGTCGCAGTTTTTAAAATAAATTTAGAGTACCCAATTCATTTTTTCCAATTAAGGGGCAATTTAGCGTGGCCAATCCACCTACCCTGCACATCTTTGGGTTGTGGGGGCAAAACCCAAGCAAACACGAGGAAAATGTGCAAATTCCACACGGACAGTGACCCAGAGCCGGGATCGAACCTGGGATCTCGGCGCAGTGAGGCAGCAATGCTAACCATTGTGCTACCGTGCTGCCCGAGGCCACATTTAGAGGGCTTGATTCAACTAAATGGGGACAAAGCCCTGAGCAAGCCCATTTAGCCGCGTGTTTCCCGGCTTGCAGCGTCGAGATACACATGGCTATACAATACTAAGTGTTATATAAGGGGTCTCAGCGGGGAATGCACGGTCACACATAGCCCCGTTTTGTAAATGGCGTTTACATAGATGATCTGGAGTTGGGGACCAAGTGTAATGTGTCAAAGTTTGCAGGTGACACTAAGATGAATGGTACAGCCAAGTGCGCAGAGGACACTGAAAGTCTGCAGAGGGACAGAGATAGTTTAAGTGAGTGGGCAAGGGTCTGGCAGATGGAGTTCATGTTGATAAATGTGAGGTCTTCCATTTTGGTAGGAATAGCAGCAAAATGGACCATTATTTAAAGGGTAAAATATTGCAGCATGCTGCTATGCAGAGGGACCTTGGTGTCTTTGTGTATGAATTGCAAAAAGTTGATTTACAGATGCAGCAAGTAATTAAGAAGGCAAAAGGAATTGTGTCTTTCATTGCTAGAGGGATGGAGTTTAAAAGCAGGGCGGCTATGTTGTAGTTGTATAGGGTGCTGGTGGGGCCACACCTGGAGCACTGTGTACAGTTTTGGTCTCTTTACTTGAGAAAGGATGTACTGGCACTGGAGGGCGTGCAGTGGAGATTCACTAGGATGATTCTGGGTGCGGGCAGTACGGTAGCACAAGTGGACAGCACTGTGGCTTCACAGATCCAGGATCCCAGGTTTGATTTCCCGCTGGGTCACTGCCTGTGCGGAGTCTGCTCGTTCTCCCCGTGTTTGCGTGGGTTGCCTCCGGGTGCTCCGGTTTCCTCCCACAGTCCAAAGACATGCAGGTTAGGTGGATTGGCCATGGTAAATTGCCCTTAGTGACCAAAATGGTTAGGAGTGGTTATTGGGTTACGGGGTAGGGTGGAAGTGGGGGCTTAAGTGGGTTGGTGCAGACTCGATGGGCCGAATGGCCTCCTTCTGCACCATATGCTCTATGTTGAGAGGAGTGGCTTATGAGGAGAGACTCATTAAATGTTTTTAAGGCAAAGGTAGATAGGTTTTTGAACAGTAAAGGAATAAAAGGTTACGATGAGCGGGCGGGTAAGTGGAGCTGAGTCCACAAAAAGATCAGCCATGATCTTATTGAATGGCGGAGCAGGCTCGAGGGGCCAGATGACCTACTTCTACCCCTAGTTCTTATGTTCTTATGTCGTGATCCCAAAGTGATCCCTGACACTCCCCCAGCCTAAACGCACTATGAGAGGGGCCTCAGCACCCCCTGCCACACAAGACCCAGGCAGTACACCCCCTGACGTTATCATGCACAAAAAATGCCAGTTTGGCACCTTGATAGTGCCAACCTGGCACCATGACAGTGCCCATGCCAGCAGGTAATGCCACCTGGGCACCTTGGCAGTGCCAGACTGGCACCCAAGTGGCTCTGCCAGGGTCCCAGGCTGACACTGCCAAGGTGCCAGGCTGACACTGCCAGGGTGCCCAAGTGGCACCAGCGGTGCCAGGGCACCACTCTTCCCAACAGGAATGCTGCTGTGGGCCTCTGAACCCCTGGGAGACCCCCACGAGTGCCATTCCATCAGGTCCCCATTTGTGGGGATCAGTGCGGAACAGCACTCCCCAAGGTCTCTAAGGTGAAGGGGATGAATCACGAAGCTCAGGTTCCTCGAGAATCTGCACGTTAGAATGAGACTAGCTGTCTCGCTCTAATGTACAGTTTGCCAAAAAGTGATCCTGTCCATTGTGGGCGGGATTTACATCGTGACTCGTTAGATTGCGTTGGATCTCGCAAGGCAGTGCAAGCCGGGTAGATCCCGGGAGCAGAGCCTCCTGGCTTTTATCAGCCCCGCTGCGCTGTGGAGACCTGCTTTTCAGACGTATCGTGGCCATTGGATTGCACCCAGAAAGTTTTCCTTGACAGCGGAGCTGAGCTTGCCAGCTCGTCACAAATCAGGGTGCCATTTTGAAATGCTACCCCGATCTCTACACCCCTCCTTTCAGAACCCACCAGCCACACCCCCCCCCCCCTGCTTTCAGGATCCCCTTTCACCCTCCCCAACCCTTCTGCGGCCCCCTCAAACCTCCCCTCACCCCATATTTCATGGACATAGCCCCCCCAGGTCCCAACCCTTAGCAGTGCCAATCCAGCACCCAGGTACTTTGGCACTGTCACCGTGGGAATGTGAACTGGGAACCCTGATAGTGCCAACCAGGCAGCCTGATGCTGCCAAGTTGGCACTGCCAGGGTGCCCAGGTGGCACTGGTAAGGTGCCAGGCTGGCAATGCCAGGTGCCAGGAGGTATAGGGTACCACCCTGCCCTGCCCACGAACATCCATGGGGCTCTAATGGTCTGTGAGACCCTCTGAGGTGCCATCGTGCCTGATCCATGATTGTGATTCCCAGTGCTTCACCGGGCCTGGTTGAGGCCTCGCAGGTGCGGCAGTTGACTCCTGGGCACCTGGAGAATACGCATCGGGATATTTAAATATCATTATCTAGATCATGCCCAGAGAGGGAGTGATCCAGATCAGGCCAGGCGCCACAAGCCGGGTGACCTGCATGATCTTTCACGCTTGGCGCAAAGCCCAATTTGGGGCACAATTTATCCGCCATGCCTGGTGTGTTGGGAAAATCGCACCCAACATTAAATACGGGGTAAAGTTCTTAAAGAGGTGCAGGAGCAGTGGGATCTGGGTGTATATCATTCAACGTGGCAGGATAGGTGGAGAGAGTAGTTAAAGCAATCTGGGATTTATTAATAGGGGCATAGAGTACAAAAATTTATACGAGGTACCAGTTAGACCTTAGCTAGAGTATTGTGCACAGTTCTGAGCACCACACCAAGAAGTATGTGAACGCATTAGAGCGAGTGCAGAAGAGGTTTACAAGAAAGTTTCCAGGGATGAGAAACTTCAGTTATGAGGGTAAATTGGGGCAGCACGGTGGGGCAGTGGATAGCACTGTTAACTCACAGTGCCAAGGTCCCAGGTTCGATCCTGGCTCTGGGTCACTGTCCATGTAGAGTTTGCACATTCTCCCCGTGTTTGTGTGGGTTTCGCCCCCACAACCCAAAGATCTGCAGGCTAGGTGGATTGGCCACGCTAAATTGCCCCAGAACTGGAAAAAATTGATTGGATATTCTAAATTTATTTTTTTTAAATGGGGGTAGATTGGAGATGTTGGGACTGTTCTCCTTAGAGGGATGAGGCTAAGAGGAGATTTGTAAAATCATGAGGGGCTGGATAGAGTAGATAGGGGGAAACTATTCCTGCTGGAGAATGGATCGAGAACGAGGGGGCACAGATTTAAAATGATTTTGAAAAGAAACAATCCCTGACCTCCCCCCAGCCTGAACATGCTACGGGAGGGTCCCCAGAAGCCCCCAACACCCATGCCAGGCAACCCCAGCCCAATTGCCCACGTGCAAAAAATGCCAGCTTGCAGTGCCAGCCTGGCACTTCCCATACCAGATGGCAGTGCTTGGGCCCCCAGGTGGCACTGCCAGGGTACTCAGGTAGCACCAGAAATGCCAGGGCACCACCCTGCCCAAAGGGCATGTAACTGGGGGCCTCCGATCCCCTGGGAGACCCCGACGAGTGCCATTCCATTTGTGGGGAACAGTGGTGAACGGCACTCACCATAGGTCTCTGAGGCAAAGGGGTTGAATCCCAAAGCCTCACGTACCTTGGGAATCTGCACATTAGAGTGAGGCCAGTTGTCTCGCTCTAATATGCAGACTTGGCAAAAACATCGCAATGTCTCACGAGGTCGCATTGGATCTTGCAAGACATTGTGAGCCGGGTAGATCCTGGGAGCGGGGTCTCCCATCTTTCATCGGCCATGCTGCGCAGGGCAAGCTACTTTTTGGGCGCAGCGTGGCCGATGGATCGCACCCTCAGTCTTTAGAGGGGGGCAACATTGCTCTTGACCACCCGCTTTCCCTTTGTGTAAATATAAAGTGTCTTCGTATTGATTTTGATGTCCCTTGCACATTTTGTTTAATAATCTCCTTTAGTAGCTCTTATAAACTGCTTTGTGGCCATTTGCTGGTCTTTGTATCTTTCCCATTTGCTGGGATCTGTACTGTTTTTCTGCATTTTTTTAAGCCCTTTCTTTTAGTTTTATACTGCCCCTGATCTCTTTCGTTATCCATTGCCGTTTTTTCTGTGAAGTGGAACTTTCCCTCTCAGGGGTATAAACTGGTTCAGAATTGCGTTAAATGTTTCCTTAAACATCTTCCACCATTCTCCAGTTGTTTTACCCATTAGCAGATTTTCCCAGTTTACTGTGAATAGTCTCTAATTATATGAGATAAAGTCGGCATTTCCTAAATCTAAAATTTGCCCAACTCCTGGGTCAGATGAGATGTAAAACATTTGCAACTTTCTTCCTGGTGGGTTATCAGCTCCAGCTGCCTGTTAACCTTTAATTATCATCTATTATTTACCTTCATTGTGTTTCGGAGTGCTTCCGTTTTGAATGCTGTCTATTTTCCTTCGCCTGCTCAAAGGAGAAAGCTCTGGCGTGCATGCACACCCGTTGTCTTATTCTTTTCCATTCAGTCTGTCTCCGCTCTAATATTTGTAGCCAACAAGCCAAAAAATACTTCAGAGCTTAAAAAAACACACGCTGTTTAATGTTCAGCCACTTTGGCTAACACCATGTGGCTGTCAATCAAACAGAGGATCAGAGACATTTACAGAACAGTAGGAGACCTTTTGGCCAGGTGGGAAGAAGCACGAAGAGAGGTTACTGTCATGCTAATGGAACTGCTAGAACCACTCACAGCTCAAACATTTCGGGTCTGTGACCTTTCATTAAAACTTGCTCAAATGCAGACAGACTTGCGTTTAGATAGCACCTTAGGAGGCCCCAATGCACTTTACAGCCAATAAACTCCTTTCTGACACTGTTGTAATGTCAGAAACAAACATGGCAGCTAACTTGTACACAGCAAGATCTCACAAAGCAGCAGTCTGATTTTTGTTCTGTGACGTTGATTAAATATTGGCGAGGTCACCGAGGAAAGCTGTACTGCCCGAATACATCTTTTACTTTTACATCCACCTTAAAGAGGAGGCAGGGTTTCGGTTTAATGTCTCGTCTGAAAGGCAGCACCTTTGTGCTGACACCCCCTCTGTGCTGCGCTGGTGTGTCAGCCTTGATTTCTGTGCTCAAGACTCTGTAATGGGATCTGAATCTACTACCTTTGGGTTCCAAGCCAAGTGTGCTCCCAACTGATCCATGGCTTATAGGAATCTATATTGGTTTTTGAAAATGTATTTTTATTGAGTTTTCATATTTTCTATCCAACAACTTATAAATTATACATTATCAGAAAGAAAGTGTGCAACAACCAACACGCATATTTACAAGCGAACATCTTCATAGTCACTGTGGTCATGCCCCCCCCCCCCCACACTTTAACCACCATACACATTTTACATTCCCCAACATGGCTGAGACACATATTTACAGGCACTTATATACAATTTAGTTTGGGCCTGAGCTTTCCATTGGACTGGTCCCTCGAGGCATTGTCCCTCTCGCTCGTACCTCGTGTTCCTTTTTGTTTGCCAACACCCTCACCCGCCGCACCCCTCCCTCCCTCCTCCCCTACTGGTTGCTGTCTATGAACAGGCCTTGAAACAAGTTGGTGAACAGCTTCCATGTCCTATGGAAGCCTTCTTCTGATCCGTCGATGCTGAATTTGATTTTCTCCAGCCTGAGAAATTCCAATAGGGCAGACAGCCAGTCTGCAATCTAGGATGGTGCTGTCAATCGAGCAGGATTCTCCAGTGGGTGGTCAAGGAGGCAAAGACTAGGGCATCGCTCCCCCTCCACATGGAGAGCTCTGGCTGATCTGATACCCCGAAGACCGCCACTTTTGGGCACGGCTCCACCCTCACTCCTATAACCCTGGACAAGGCCTCGAAGAAGGACTTCCAATACCCAAAAAGCCTGTCCTATTATTTATATAGGCTTCCAGAAGGCATTTGATAAAGTCCCACATTAGAGACTGTTAACTAAGGTAGAAGCCCATGGGATTGAGGGGAAATTACTGACATGGCTAGGAAATTGGTTGAGTGGCAGGCATCAGAAAGTAGGGATAATGCACAATTGCTCAAATTGGAAGGATGTAATTAGTGGTGTCCCACAGGGTCTCTGGTGGGGGGGGGGGGGTGCATCCTATTTCGAGGGTTCCTAGGGGTTCTCCCTATTTAGGGGGTCTCTGGTTGGGGGTGGTTCTATCACCTCAGCACTTGGGGGAAGGGGGCACTGAGAAAATCCAGGGGTGGGGGGCTTCTTTGCAATGGGGGTGGAGGGAGGGGTTGATTTGCATTGTGGGAGAAGATGAGGGCCAGACTTTGCTATCGGGCCGCCCGCCCAAAATGGCGGCCCGATAGCAGGGTTCTCGCGGGAATCCCTCGTATTCCTCACCACGCATAAATTTGCATGACAAGGGATACAGGATTGCTTCCCAATTTGTGCTCCCGACGTGCAATTCAACTCCGGCGGGACAATTGTCTCCCAAACAGAGAATCTCACCCATTTTCTCTTTTCCCGTTGATTATTTTCACCTTTGATGTTTCCTGATCCTTTCTGTGACTATTTTCAATCTAAATTATTTCATAATGACTGTTACTCAGATAGTCTCCCACTGACATACACTCCACTAAACTCACTGATTAAGGAAGTTCTCCTCTACACATTTTACAAATTTTTCATCCTCGTTGCCCTTTGCACTGTTTATTCTCCAATCCATTGATGTAAGAGAAACCTCCTGCTATTACTGCTCTATTAGTTTTACATTTCTCTATTGCCCACTCGTTATTTGGAAGTCTATAATGAACAGCCAGAGATACAACAGCTCCTTTTCAGTTCTTCATTTTACTCAAAACAGATAGATTTTTCTTTGAACCTTGCAGTATAAAATTCCTCTATAAGATTAGCCTTGATCAATAAGGCCACCCAACCCTCCTTTATATTTTCTTCCACTTCTCTCTCTACCTGAAGGCAGGCCTGATCCTCCACACCACCCCGTCCACCACAGCTAGGGCAAGGAGGCAGGTCCCGTATGCACTCCAGCTGGAATGGGGATTGAACCCCAATCTGATTCACAAAATCCAGCTGCCCAAGGAGTCCGAGTTGCCATGGCAACATGCATTTTTGCAAGCATGTTGTAACCCAGAGCTATGATTGGTAATGATAGAGGGTCCAATTTTCTTACTATCACATGGTTGACCAGAAATCTCTCCCATTGTTACTGCCATTGGTGTGTGTTGGAAGGATTGCAAGTTGTTGTTGGCCACAGTATGAACGCACCTTCCATGGTCACCAAGTCCAGGAGTGGGACTTGAAACCCAGAGCCTCTAGCTCTGAGGCAGGCATGGTACCCACTACACCACAAGATCAATAATGCGGGGTGGAGGGGGGAGTGGGCGAGTGGCTTGCCGCCGCAAAGCCCCCCCCCCACTCCGGAAGCAACGTTGGCACGCAGCCCTGGTGCTCCGCATCATTCGACAACGCCTGTCTCCTGCCCGCGGTTGCACTTTCCACCATCCACCTGAGTGATCTGATCCCTGCAGGCGAGCTGGCCATCCCATCACATGAACCATCGAACCCTTGTGGTGTGGAGGTTGGGAAGGGGTCCGTGTGGGTTGCGAGAGGGAGGGGAGCATGGCCGGGTACCGGAGCGATGTGCGGTGGCTAACCTGGGGGCCCTGGCCTGTGCCCATCTCCAATGGCTGCCTATTTCCACCTCCCCCACCCCTCCCCCCCAGTGCCCCCTCTGCAGCCAGCCCATCCCTCAACCCTTCTGACAAAGCACTGAGGCAAGTTGGAACATTTGTGAACAGTTGTTTATCGTGAACAGGTGAACATGTTTCTACAGGTTTGTGTCTTAGCCCCTAATGCTGCACCTGTGCCAACTTAACTGGTGTCTATCTTACAGGCCCTAATGCTCCGTCTAGGTAGTTCCCCAGGTGGTACATCATGGGTGGAGGCGGCCTGCTGCGATTCCCACCCTTAGACCTGGGTCCCCTTTGGCGGCCATCCTCTGGAGGTACCGGGATGGGCCCGGTAGTCTCTCAGATGTTCCAGGTGGTGTGGTGCCACCCTGTTCCTCCCGCTGCCCATTGGATGCGCCAGGGACAGGAGGTCGGGAGTCTGAGGCGCTGTGGTATACCAGGACCTCCCTTGTGGGGGTCACCGGCAAGGGCCCTATCACCTCCTCCTCCCTCTGGCTGCTCCTTGGGACAGAGGTGCGGCCGGGGCTGCCAGTCCTGGTGGCCCGCTCTTGTCTCAGCCAGGGTCTCAATGTTCGCGGCCATGGGGCACAGGGACTGGGCCATCTCCTTCTGGGACTGTGCCACGTACCTCTGACAGGCTCAGGGCAGCCATCGCCCAGGCAATGCCATCGGCGCCCGCAGCCATGACCCATTGTGACTGGGCCAAGCTCTGGAGCACCACTGCAATGTCCAGGTGTCACTGGTACATAGCTGCTGCCTGTGACAGGGAAGCCCTGTCATGTGCCTTATCTACTGCCCGCACAGAGTGCCCCAGGCCTTGACATTTTGAGCCATGGCCAATACCTTCGCCCCAAGGCCTCCACCATGGACGCCACGCGTGCAGTGTTGACCTGGGTGGCATGCATGGCCGACACCACCTCTTGTGCTTTTAGGTGGTTGGACTCCTCCAACTGCACCTGCAGACACTGGATGATTGCTGACAGCCCCTCTGGGTGAGGGAGGGGAGGGAGGGTATGGGTATGTGGGACGGGGGTTGGTGCCAGGGACACGGTGTTGGTTACTCACCCTAACCACCCTGAGGAGGTCATGCAACCTTTTACGGCACTGCTGGCTGGTCCTGGCGGTGGGGGCCATGACGCTCATGGCCTCTGCGACCTGCGACCAGGCCCAGTGTACGGCAGCAGGTGGCAGCCTCATGCCCAGCCCATGGAACATCGTACCCCAGCTCACCTCCATGGCATCCAGCAGGGCCAAGAGCTCCCTATCGACAAAATGGTGTGCCGCTCTTCGGGATACCATCTTCTTGGCTAGAATGAATGTGTGTGGGAAGTGGAGTGCTTAAATGTGGCTGCAGCTTGTCAGCCTCTCGAGTGCCAATCGCGACCCTGACGAATCGGACGGTGTTTTGCATTGGAACTGCACTAGCTCCATGCGGCGCCGGTGCTAACCCATTAATGGAGCCTGAATTGCTCCGTTACCGGCGCCGTTTTCGGGATCGCACAACACCACCGATTCAGTCCCGGCGCCAGCACTTAGTCACTCAAATGGAGAATCCCACCCCAGATGTTATCGTGTTCGTGGACCTATTCAAGATTACACTAAAATCTTGAAGATAAGAAATACAGAAATGTAATCAAAGGTGCGAGATGCTGCGATAAAAAAGTTTGCAACGTTTTCCTTGTGGTGCTCTGCTGTTCAAGAATTCTCTGAAGATACATGCAGTACAGAAACAACAAGAAATTGCCTCTTGCAACAGCCTGTATATTATAAACTTCATTGTCGGACAAAAACACATTTGATGTCAGCAAAACAACAGAGAACCCAATTACTCCTCGCTCCTATTAAGAAGGGCCATATACCATTTTTATAAAGGTACCCGGTGCGGTGACTGTTTGATCAAAACATCAATTACCAAGCTATCCAGTGACTTGTTTGATATTTTACCATCGGAGCAGTCTGGTGAACAATTCTAACCTCCGTTAATGTGACTTAAAAGTGTATTAGTTCCCAAGATTTACGCAGGCGCTTAAATGGAATTAGCATTTCACCAAACTGTTAGCTAACCCCGCAGTCCACATCTCATGCAACGTCACATACGAAGGTACAATGGACTCTTTGTGACTGAGTGTTAAGGTCGGCCGGCTGGAACGAGTCTTGAAGCAGAGAAAGTCTGAATGTGTGCAGCACGAAACTTCATTTGATTACTTCAGATGTACCATTAGCCCATTCAACACATACGTATGTGTGGGGGTGGGGGTCGGGATGCGCGGGGGGAGCGGGGTTCCTCGCTTTACATTCACGGCTACCTATTTGCAAAAGCACGAACAGAAAATTACAGCACAAAGTAATTTTATTAAACAATTGCACAGAGCATGAATTGAAAAATAAACTTAAATGAGTAAATCTCCCTTGAACACCCTGAATTACAAAAGTACTAAAATGCACAGGAATATTAAAAAATACAGGAGGAGCGATTTGTAATATCAGTTTGTAATATATTCAACTGCCTCTTTGAGATCCTATTGATCTGCTAAATGTTTCATTTTGTTGATTTCATCTGAATTTCGAGTTTTTAAAAAATATTTATGTTGGTTAATTGTCAGGTTTGGAAGGATTTTGTTTTATTAAACGTGTACAACAGATGGCATCTTTCTGTCTCAGAGAGATCAAATTAAACGTCCTTCTAACTGAAAGAAGGCGTCTCAAACTGAGGTCTGCGGTTAATCATCTGAAGCCTGCATTTCAGTACCACGTGACAGGAAAAAGTAATGGCTTATTTTCTTGCTTGTTAAAGGGACACTACCACCTGGAATACCAGGCTGCCAGACACCATTACGGTTTGAAGATTGACTGTGTTTGTGGCGATGTGACTGGGGTAGATTCTGTGCCTTCACAGCTTGCTGATCTGGTGGGTGGTCACCTCTGCTTTCGAGAGCCAGCCTGATTGCCACCTACAGATTAAAATGGGACGGGTTCTGATGAGACTGAAGTTCTCCGCCCCACTCAGCTAAACTCTCCCCCATTGCATCCCTGCTGCCTTGTGTATTTTGCTTAAGATCCGTTTTTCATGTCTTCTTTTTATCTTCCTTTCTCCCTTGTTGTGTTTTCTTTTAATTGCAGTTTATCTACAATTTTCCCCATTTCTCATGGAGGGCTAGGCCTGAAATGTTAATTTATCTGTTTTCCCCACACATGCTGCCTGATTATTCAGTGTTTCCATCACTTTGTTTCTGCTTCTCATTTCCAGTATTTACATGATGTTTAATTCATGACCATGTGTCATTTGATTCTTTCACCCAGTTTGCTACCATTGTTATCCCTGCTCAATTTTAAGGACGCAGTGGCCAAGACCTACTTCCTTGTATGTACATGTGACTTTTCTTTCATTTCTACATGACAGTGTGCCTCAGCATTGTCACCTCTGGATCAGGAGGTTGTGGGTTCAAGTCCCATTCCAGTGATTTCAGCACAAAGACTCCACTCTGACACAGCACTGATTGATTGTTGAAGGCTCTCCTTTTGGGTGAATGTTAAACGGAGGCCGGGGGCGGGATTCTCCGACCCCCCCCCCCCAACCGGGTCGGAGAATCGCCGGGGGCTGGCGTGGATCCTGGTGTGGATCTCCGGCACCGGATATTCGGCGGGGGCGGGAATCGCGCCGCGCCAGTTAGCGCCCCCCCCCCCCCCCACACACGGCGATTCTCCGGCCCGGATGGGCCGAAGTCCCGCTGCTGGAATGCCTGTTCAGCCGGCGTGGATTAAACCACCTCTCTTACCGGCGGCACAAGGCAGCGCGGTCGGGCTCCGGGGTCCTGGGGGGTGGGGGGGGTGGGGGGGCACTGGGCGATCTGGCCCACAGTGGCCTGGCCCGCGATCAGGGCCCACCGATCCACGGGCGGGCCTGTGCCGTGGGGGCACTCTTTTCCTTCCGCCTTCGCCATGGTCTCCACTATGGCGGAGGCGGAAGAGACCCCCTCCACTGCGCATGCACGGGGATGCCGTGAGCGGCCGCTGACGCTCCCGCGCATGCGCCGCCCGGCAAAGTCAGTTTTGCGCCAGCTGGTGGGGCACCAAAGGCCATTCCCGCCAGCTGGCGGGGCGGAAATCAGTCCGGCTCGGGCCTAGCCCCTCAAGATTAGGGCTCGGCCCCTCAAGATGCGGAGGATTCCGCACCTTTGGGGCGGCGCGATGCCGGACTGATTCGCGCCGTTTTTGGCACCGGTCGGTGGACATCGTGCCGATTGCGGAGAATTCTGCCCCCTATCTGTCCTCTTCGGTGCATGTAAAACAATCCTGTGCACACCCTTGCGGCAACTTTCCATCGGGTAAAACAATGGCTGGGATTTTCTATCCCGTTGGACGGGAGCGGAAAATATCGCAAGAATGCCAAAGCCGTGTCTTACATCGCTGGTGGAGTGTCACAGGACATTGAATAGAGTCATAGATGTTGACACCATGGAAACAGGTCCTTCGGCCCAGCTTGTCCATGCCGCCCAGTTTCTATCACTAAGCTAGTCCCACTTACCCACATTTGGCCCATATCCCTCTATACCCACCCTGCCCATGTAACTGTCCAACTGTTTTTTAAAAGAAAAAATTGTACCTGCCTCTACCACTGCTTCGTTCCAGATGCTCACCACCCTCTGTGTGAAGAAATCTCCCCTCTGGTCTCTTTTGTATCTCTCTCCTCTCACCTTAAACCTATGCCCTATAAGAAGTCCTACAACACCAGGTGAAAGTCCAACAGGTTTGCCCCGAATCACCAGCCCTCGGAGCACCGCTCCCCCCTCAGGTGAATTCCTTCCTCCATCGCCTGAGGAAGGGGCAGTGCTCCGAAAGCCAGTACCCGAAACAAACCCGCTGGACCCCAACCTGGTGTTGTAAGACTTATTACTGTGCTCACCCCCGTCCAACGCCGGCATCTCCACACTATGCCCTCTAATTCTAGACTTCTCTACCTTTGGGAAAAGATGTTGACTATCTACATAATCGATGCTACTCATTATTTTATAGAGCTCTATAAGATTACCCCTCAGCCTTCTACGCTCCTTCTACAGGATGTAGATGGTTGGGGTTTCACCGTTGGTAATGCTGCTGGATTAGGGGAGGTGGTTAGACACTCTCGGAGATGATCTGTCTGGCACTGGAACATTGTGGCACCCTTCCATCTCATAAAATGAGGGTTCTTGCATGATACTTGCCCACTCTGGCAATGACAGTCATGCTGCATTTGCTGCAGAGGAGGATAGTGGAGCTGAGAAGGTGCATGATTCACCGGCCTCTGTCAGCAACATGAGAGGAGACTCGGGGCAAGGACCCCTGTGCAGGGATTGGAGGGGGTGGGGGTTACAAGGAAACACCAAGGGGAGCTGAGGGGAAAGAGCTCCAGTGTTGGAATTGGGATGGGAAGGAGGCAATGGGCGCCAAGGCAACATCGAGGGGAACATTGGGGCAAGTGCTCCAGTGTGGGGGTCTCGTGGGAGGGGAGGCAGCATCAAGGGGATCCGAGGAGCATGGGCTCCAAAACCAAGGTGGGGGGGGGGGGGGGGGGCATTCCAGGGTGAACTCTTTTTCTCTGCCTGCACTAGGACAACCTTTCAAAATGGCACCTTGATAGTCTGCTGACTAATTTACTGACCTGACTCACCTGAGGAAGGAGCTGTGCTCCGAAAGCTAGTGATTCGAAACAAACCTGTTGGACTTTAACCTGATGTTGTAAGAATTCTTACTAATTTACTGACAGGATTGGCGAAACAGAGGTCACCCCACTCGCAATACATTATGGAACCCGCCTCTTGATGTTTTTTTAAAGGTTCTAAACTCTACGACGGTGAAAGCTGTCAGTGATGCATTGGCTTCAACGCCAATTTTCCCGCCCGACATTGGCCTTTGCCAGGCGGTAAGGCAGCACAGACTGAAGGAAGTACACAAGCGCATGGCAGGGGGAGGTGGAGACAGGTGAATTTTCTTGGGCTGCGCAACAATTGGGAGACTGGGCAAGTTACAGGGTCCTCTTGTGAGAGGTAGGCATGAAACAGACACTGAGGGAGATGCCCAGAACCCCTTTCATTGTAGTTATTCAGGCTTTGATCAACAACCCTCATGATCCAACTAACTTTGCTGATTATGTTTAACATAATACCTGCATCTGAGCTGAGAGCAAGGATGCAGTTAATTGGCCAAAGCTGTCACCATTCGGTCATGTGGTGTGGGGCAGAGGTGATTGGGGCTTGGTCAGGCATCAAGGTGACTAAACACCAGCCATCCAAGTGATGGCCAGGACTCTCTGGTAAGCATGAAGGGGCCTTAAATCGGAGCCAGATTATTAACCAAAAGAAGTCCTTAGGAGACATTGCTGACCCCCGTGTCTCTCTGATACCGCAGAGAGGAGAACATGGAGCCTAGTCATCTCAATGTCTGCTTGTCGGCCTAAAGGCAGGATAGAAGGAGAAGAATGTGACTGAGGAGCCTGGCTTAGCAAAGGGAGGAGCACAATCCACAAAATCAAGGGATGGCCAGGCCTCCTCTGCACATAGGCAGAGATACACAGAAAATTCTCATTCATCGGCGCCTCGTAAGACCCAGGGTATCTAGACAATCTTGTCCTACTTGCAGATGAGCGAGAACCAGGGTCACAGAAGACTACAATTGCCAAGGGACCTAATTCCTCACATATGCCACCTTCTGCAGGATTTGGGGCCCCAGGGACTCAGTGCATTCACTGCCACACTCAATTTCCACGGCAGTGGCTCCTTCCAGGGATCCACTGGCGACCTGTGTAGGATTTCCAGAGCTTCCACCCACAAATGTATCCAGAAAGTCAGCAGCTATCTTTGCCAAGGTACATTACATAACTTTGTCAATTTCAAACACGATCCGGGAGCCAGGAGGCAAGAGCGCTGGGATTGGCTGAGATTCGTTGTTTTCCACAGGTCCAGGCTTTCATCAACTGTGCTCACATGGCTCTAAGATCTCCGTGGCAATGAGCAGTCCAGTATGTGAACTGCAAGGACCTCCAATTGCTAATGTTCAGCTGGTCTACAACCATCAGAAACAAATCATGCAGGTCTGCGCATGATACCCAGTGAGCGTTCATGACTCATCCATCCTCAGCAGGTCTCAGGTCCCTGGCATCTTCCAAGGTCCAGAGAGGCTGCAGAGCTAACTTCTCGGGGATAGGGCTACCCACAAAGAATATGGCCGATGATGCCCATGTGGCTGCCTGAGACTCCAGCTGAAAGACGGTATAACAAGGCCCATGGCACAACCCGGACTTTGGTGGAGCACATCACGGGAATACTGAAATGAGATTCCAATGCCTCGAATAGCGGAGAATTGTAGAACATCCCCCAAAGAGTGTCACACATCATCGTGGCTTTTTGCCACAATCTAGTGGCATGGAGGAGATCATTCATCCTTTCCCTCACTGGGTGGTTGTCCTCTTTTGCAGGGCACGGCTGCCGCCACCTCCCATGCTGGATTGGTCATTTTGGATGAGGCCCTTTGTCCATTGTGGGATTAGAAGACTTTGTAGTGGCCCTCCTCTACATCCAGCAGGTTCTTGAGAGAGAGGCGTCACTGAATTTGGGGTAGCATGTTTCCTCCCTTTGGAAGCCATGACATTCCAGCATCTTCTGATCACAGAGAGCGCTAATTCAGTGCAGGGATGGCCTTTAAACATGGCACCCGAATCTAAGACCGCCATGCCAGTAATCTGGCATGAAACCAGTGACTCTGCATTTTTTCAATAAAACCACCATTGGTGTCGGCCGATCAAATGCCTCCCCCACCCCCCGCAATGGTCTTTGCTGATTTCTGGGACGATTCAGTCCATTATCTGAAATGTTGCTCAAGGGCATTGGCATTGCGAAAGGTGCTAGATAAATTAAAATTCTTTCTTCCTTGCCTTGATTCAGCTCTTTTTAAAATGTTGCTCAACTGGTGTAAATTGAGTGAGGTGGATACTCGGCGAGACCTTGGTGTCCTCGTGCATCAGTCGCTGAAAGTAAGCGTGCAGGTAGAACAGGCAGTACAGAAGGCAAATGGTATGTTGGCCTTCATAACGAGAGGATTTGAGTATAGAAATAGAGATGTTTTACTGCAATTGTAAAGGGCATTGGTGGGGCCACAACTGGAGTATTGTGTGAAGTTTTGGTGTCCTTATCTGAGGAAGGAGGTGCTTGCTATGGAGGGAGTACAGCAAAGCTTTACCAGGCTGATTCCTGGGACAGCGGGACTGTCATATGAGGAAAGATTAAATCAATTAGGATTATAATCATTGGAGTTTAGAAGAGTGAGGGGATCTCATAGAAACTCAATGAATTAGACAGGGTAGATTCAGAAAGAATGTTTCCGATGGTGGGGAATCCAGAACTCAGGGTCATAGTTTGAGGATAAGGGGTAAAGCTTTTAGGACTGAGGTGAGGAGAAATGCCTTCATCCAGAGAGAGGTGAATCTGTGGAATTCACTATCACAAAGAGTAGTTGAGGTGAAAATGTTGTGTAATTCCATGAGGGAATTAGATATAGCTCTTGGGCCTAAAGATATCAAAGGGTATGGAGGGGAAAGTATTGAACTTGATCAGCCATGATCATAATGAATGGCGGAGCTGGCTGGAAGGGCCGAATAGCCTCCTCCTGCTTCTATTTCCTACGTATGTTTCACCTATCATTTCTTTGCAAGCACTCATGAACCCTGAAACGCAAGCATGGCTGCATTCTCCACAAATACTGACAAACCCCTGTCTCTGGCTGTTTTCGTTTCTTGCACAGTTTGGAGCT
The DNA here is from genome assembly GCF_047496885.1 of Scyliorhinus torazame. Classification (NCBI taxonomy): domain Eukaryota; kingdom Metazoa; phylum Chordata; class Chondrichthyes; order Carcharhiniformes; family Scyliorhinidae; genus Scyliorhinus; species Scyliorhinus torazame. The sequence continues at coordinate 142,893,708 of NC_092707.1, read as the reverse complement.
GCTATCAAAAACTAAACACAAAGCAGAGCACGCTGTCTGTCAGGGTGCAAAATGACCCAGAGAACTGACACAAAACCTCTAAAACAAAATCTAACCATTTTAAAAAGACAGCCAGGCACAAACATTTTATGCAAATAACTTCTGAAGAATAATCTTTCTCATTTTATTAATTTTTATCCAATGGCCTGGCTTGTAAAGTGTATTGCAGGTTGCCACAGAGATTCTGATCAGTTAGAAACAGCATCTGATATTACCATAGGGAGCGATCTACCTGAATGGGAACAGAATCCTATAACGAGCGTGTTTAGCCGGGTGTTTCCCGGCACTCAGAGCGCCGAGATCCCCACACTATCGAACAGAACTTTGTTCCTATTCAGGTAGATACGGGGGCTCAGCAGGGAACTCCCCGATTTTCTGCACTGAGGAGCTTTGCTTGCCAGAACTTCTCAGTGCAGAAGGAGATCGGGATGGCATTTGAAAATGAAGTCCCAATCTCCCAACCCCCGACGCTTCCCCCGAACCCTCACCCAAAGTCCCAACTCATCTATAAGAGTGTCCTGAGGCACCCCCCACCCGCACAGGGCACCCCGGTCCTGATCCCCATTGCGGGAAAAATGCAGGTTTGGCATCTTGGCACTGTCAGCCTGGTACCCTGGCAGAGCCCTGCCAGTGCTGCTTGGGCGCCATGGCAGTGCCAGACTGGCACCCATGTGGTATTGCCAGGGCACCATCCTGCCCAGCGGACAATCATCTGGGGGCCTTCATTCCTCTGGGAGACCCTCATGAGTACCATTCCATCTGGTACGCATTTGTGGAGACCAGCACTGAACAGTGCTCACCCTAGATTCCCAAGGTGAAGGTGTTAGATCCTATGCCAGTGGTATAGGTACATCCACAATACTGTTAGGGAGGGGGTTTCTGGATTTTGTCCCAGCGAAAGTGAAGGAACGGCAATCTCGTTCCAAGTCAGATGCTACTGGCTTGGAAGGAAACTTGAAGGTGGTGGTACATCACTTGAATATTGTAATGCACTGTGCCTGAGATTATATCATCATTTTAAATTGAACCCTGACTGGCTGGACTTTCCTTGGCCTCATGAAAAGAAGATCAGGAAGATGGATCCAGCATTAACTGCCTTTCCAGCACTGCTTGTGGACCAGGTGGAAGGAGCAAGAGTGATTTCTGCCATAAGACATTAAACATAAGAGCAGGAGTCGATCATATGGCCCAAAGGCCTGCTCTGCCATCCAGTGCAACGGTGGTTGATCTTTGGCTGCAACTCCATTTTCCAACCTGCTTTCCCTTCTTTCCTTGAGAGACCAAAAATAAGTCTGCTGGCCCACGAGGCATATTTGCTTTCCTCCCCAGCAAATCCTCCACCCACCCCTCACCCCCACCAGTATCCCAAAGTGCTACCAGCAGTGGTACTAAATAAAATTTGACAATGAACAATGTAAGGAGATATTTGGACCAGCAATCAAACGTTGGTCAAAGAGATGAGGTTTTAACGAGCATCTTAAAGGAGCAGAGAGAATTAGAGGGGCAAAGAGGTGTAGGGAGAACATTCTAGAAGAATAGAGAAGACTATGGGCAGCACGGTAGCATTGTGGATAGCACAATTGCTTCACAGCTCCAGGGTCTCAGGTTCGATTCCGGCTTGGGTCACTGTCTGTGCGGAGTCTGCATATTCTCCCCGTGTCTGCGTGGGTTTCCTCCGGGTGCTCCGGTTTCCTCCCACAGTCCAAAGGTGTGCAGGTTAGGTGGATTAGCCATGATAAATTGCCCTTAGTGTCCAAAATTGCCCTTAGTGTTGGGTGGGGTTACTGGGTTATGGGGATCGGATGGAGGTGTTGACCTTGGGTAGAGTGCTCTTTCCAAGAGCCGGTGCAGTCTCGATGGGCCGAATGGCCTCCTTCTGCACTGTAAATTCTATGTTAATCTATGTTAAAGACAGAGAGTTCATAGTGTAAGTGCAGGATGGAGCAGATATTTTCCCCTGCGCAGATGGATCCCTCCTTGGCTTGTTAGTGAGGACTCCAGTAGGGGGATTTTGATCAGAGTACGACTGTACCCAGCTGACTAAATATTCCTGGGCTGCATCACTGTCAAAGAAAACCCTATTCATGTGAACAGAGGTCAAATGCTGTACATGATTTTTAAAAAAGATTTCCTCTGGGATCAATGCATTTTTTTGCAGCCTCTAACAGATGCAATAGGCGCCATTTGGCAACCCAATCACTTTGTGCCCGATGCAATCGATCATAAACTCTCTCCTGAGTCAGTAGAAACCCGCCAGCGCTCTCTCTTGGGACAGATTCCCACTGCTGAGGAGGCCGGTTTCGCTCAGTTGGCTGGACAGCTGATTCATGATGCAGAGCGACGCCAGCAGCGCAGGTTCAATTCCCATACCGGCTGAGGGTATTCAGGAAGGCCCGCCTTCTCAACCTTGTCTCCAGCCTGCGGTGCAGTGATCCTTAAGTTGAATCGCCACCAGTCAGCTCTCCCCCTTAAAGGGGAAAGCAGCCTATGATCATCTGGGGCTATGGCGACTTTATTTACTGTGCTTGGAAGAATAAGAGGGCTTGGGCACAGTACGGAACGCAAAGAAATCAGGCAGGGCAGTTGACGCAACAATGCAGCAACTTCCAACCACTTCAACTGCAATGGCTGGAAAAGAATGTTCCATTTTAATCAGGACAGAAGGAAGTGCCAGGGACTGCAGCTCAGGCAGGGGGTGTGGGGGGGTGGTGATGATCAGAGTCCAGATAAAGAGCTCGGTCAAACCCAGACAGCAGGAAGGCAGTGCTACACTAGCACTGATTATTAAAGTACTCCATGTTTTGCGTCTTGATTCTGATGAAAATTTCAGCCATTTTCATAAGGAGAAACAAAAAGATTTATCCTCTTCTGTCATCGCTTTGGGCACAACAGTATATATTTTTTTGCAGCCCCCGGTCAAACACAGATTTGGAAACGAGCTGACTTCTACAAGTTTCTGTCAGAAACAATTCAGTGTAGCTCTGAGTTCCACTGTGTTCCCTGGAGGCTGCTGTTTGTGTTGGATATTGTGCAAAGCCAGCTTCTGAACTTCTAATTAGTATTCCGGTGCAAGAATGTGCCGTTCCACAATTGTGTTCATGACAAGTCAACCTTTGTTGTTAAGGTCACAAGGAGCGGGTAGGAGCTGCCTCTGAATTCAGTCAGTTGCTTTACCAAATGATCCAAATTGGCCAATGTACAAATAATTATTGATCTGTTTCTGCGGTAGTCAAAGAGATCAAAACTTCAATCCTTTTACAGACACACAGATTCATTTTCCTTTGTCGAAATGACCTTTCAGAGTGTCTGAAATACAGACCATTCTGAGATGCAAAACGACGCCCACGTGATTCAGTGGGATAAATACACCATCTTGTCTGGTTGTGCAGTCAAGAAGATCGCTACTCTCAGGGCAAAAGAAAGACTTGCATTTATGTGGCAACAAGGCACTTTATCAAACTTATGTACTTTTGACTTATGCACTGTTGTTACGTTTGTGCACAACAAGATCCCACGAAAAATGATGTGGTCGTGAGCAGATAATCTGATTTTTAATGTTGGTTGAGGCACAAAATATTGGCTGATTCATTTATGAGAACTCCTCTGCACTTATTATTTGAACAGAAACCATGTGCAGGGGTACGGGGAAAAGGCAGGCAAATCGCACTAAGTCATAATGTTCATGTGGAGGGACAGTGCAGGCACGATGGGCCGAATGGCCTCCTTCTGGGCCGCAACAATTCTGTGATTCTGCAACTTCTTCAGAATAGTGCCATGGGGTCTTTTACGCCAACTTGAGAGGGAAGACAGAGCGTCAGTTGAACAGCTCTTCGGAAAGGCGGCACCTCCGGCAGTGTAGGCTCTCCCTTGGTACGGCAATGGAGTGCCAGCATAGGTTTTTGTGTTCAAGTCTCTTGACGTTTAACTATCATAAAAGTGCTATTTAAATACAAGTTGTTGTTGCTGTCTATAGCAGCCACCCACCTTGTTGCTACTTTTGTTTCTGTGGACCCATGGAAGAACAGGAGGGTTCTTTCACAAATATACTGATGGAGACAGGGCAGCCTCAACGCACACGCCTTTGGTGTGACTCTTCACTGCCTCTGAGGACCTCTCTGTGAGCTGACCTGGACTCGGTGCCAGATGTTAGGCACCCGCAGCTCATCAATTTTCAACAGTTGAGCCCCAAGCTCCAATTTCCAAGGTAGGCCTTTCAATTTGCGAAGCCTATTTGCTGGCTGGCTTCCAGGCCCAATGGCTCTACACTCCGCAAGAATTCATCCCAAATAATTGAAAGCCAGAGACCATTTCCTTTTGTAGTTTTGAATTAATTCATCCCCACCCCCTTGTCACACATCATTCATTATCTTAGAGAACAGTGCATGTCCTGCTCCCAAATTATTATAATCATGTGAGGAGGTGGATGAAAGCTCCCTTCGATGGATCTGTCACTGGTTTTCTCTCCGTCCTCTGGAGAAGGACAGAGTCCTAGTGTCTGAACAGTGTCTTCACAATGACAACCCAAGACAGCAACTTATTCTGGGACTATTGAGTACTCGGAAGCTCAAACGTGATGTGACACCATTCGGCTAGTCTGAGTTATATCTTCATACAGCTTCGGTGTAAAGCTGTTCTTTCTCCTTGGCTTGTTGTTTCATTTAAATCCAATCGATGACAAGCTACGACCAGATGGTGGCCTAATCACCAAGGACACTCATTCATACAATCTCAGGAGGCTTTCTAACAACTGCTCCAAAGAATGGAAGGGCATGATCTCAAGCACATTCCTCAGATAACCTGATTGCAAAAGACTATGTATAGCCCCAGTATACTGGTAACTGGATCAGCTTCGAGATGGTTTAATCTAGTCCTATCAAAATAAGGATTAAAACCATTTACAATACATTCGCATTGGGGGACATTCAGATAAGAAACAAAATGTTGATTAGACTGCTGGGTCCAAACACAGTAAGCCCTGACAACGAGATTTCTGGCATGACTTACATGTTATACAGAATCCTGATGGTGTAATGTGGGCCCGATAATCAGAGCTGCAATGGCGGATTAAGTGAAGCTGCTCTGTCGACATTGAAAAGAGAAAAAATAAAGAACTGGCATTTATTTAATTTTTTTAAATTTAGAGTACCCAATTCATTTTTTCCAATTAAGGGGCAATTTAGCGTGGCCAATCCACCTACCCTGCACATCTTTGGGTTGTGGGTGTGAAACTTACGCAAACACGAGGAGAATGTACAAACTCCACACGAACAATGGCCCAGAGTCGGGGTCGAACCTGGGACCTCGGTGCCATGAAGCTACAGGGCTAACCCACTGCGCCACCGTGCTGCCCCAGAACTGGCTTTTATATAACCTCTTTCAGAAACACCTTTTATTGAAATAGCCTCTTTGAACAACAACTTGTATTGAAATAGCCTCTTTCAGCAACACGGTTTGCATTTATATAGCCTCATTCAACACAACAACTTGCATTTATATAACCTCTTTCAGAAACAACTTGTATTGAAATAGCCTCTTTCAACAACACGGCTTGCATTTATATAGCCTCATTCAACAACAACAACTTGCATTTATATAACCCCTTTCACAACAACTTATATTGAAATAGCCTCTTTCAATGATAACAACTTGCATTTATATAACCTATTTAACAACAACTTGTATTGAAATAGCATCTTTCAACAACGACTTGCATTTATATAGCCTCTCTCAACAACAACAACTTGCATTTATGTGTATCTTTGACATAGTAAAACAGCTCAAGGTGCTTCACAGGATCAAATTGGCAGAATGTTGTGTCTTTCCCCCAGGGCGATCTTAGAGGTGTAGAACATTCAGTCGGATGGGAGGGTGGTGGTCAGGGTGCCAGCCACCTTTCCACCCCAACCCCAATTAATTCCTAGGCAGGAAGGCTGATGGATGGCCTTCCCACCACACTGCCAATTGAGATCCTTAAGTGGCCAACTAATGCCCACTAAAGGGCCTCATCTCAGTGCCGCTGGTAGCCGCCAGTGGGGGTGGGGGACTTGCCATATGGGGAGCATGACTAGCGTGTTTGCAGCCTCCTGGGTCACAGGAGGGAGCTGGTGTTGGTCGTTCAAAGGCACTCAGTGTCTGAGCAAGCGGCCTAGAATTCGAAAGGGGCGTGGGATGTGGCAGCTGAATGCCAGCCCCCTCCCTTGCCGTCACCTCCAAAACAGTTTTGACACCAAGCAACATAAGGGAATATTGAAGCAGGTGACCAAAGGCTATGTCAAAGTGGTCAGTTTTTAGGAGAAATTTAAAGGAAGAAAGCGGTGTCTAGTGGCCGAAAGATTAGCGAGGGAATTCCAGAGCGAAGGGCCTGGGTATCTGAAAGCATGGCCCCCATTCATGGAGCAGTTAAAGTCAGAGATGTCCAGCAGGTCAGAATCCCTCCTGCCCTTCGTCAAAATAGTGCCATGGGGTCTTCCACGCACACTTGTGAGGACAGACAGGGCTTTGTGATAATGCCTCATCTGGCAGGCAGCATCCCCAAAACTGTGGCACTCCCTCAGCACTGCACTGCAGTGTCAGTCTAGATTTAGTGCTTGAGTATGTGATGGGGCTTGAACCCTTGGGCGGGATAGTGGCAGGACTGGAAATTCCCACCTAAAGTCAACATCCCGCCTGCACCAATTCCCACTGAGGGAGGGACCAGAAAACCCCAAACTCTGTTATGAGCACTAATAATGCAATACTTAATGTGCAGAAGCTGCAATTGAAGCCGTGCCACTCTATGCATGCCCAACTTATTTTAGCAGCTGGAACACGCCAAAATAGGACAGTGTATCCTGCAAACATACCAACAGTGGAGAATCTGGTCATTTTATTTCATAGGTTGCAGAGGGAGTCCAAATCTTGCTCCTGAACTTGTTACAATCTTAAACCTTGCAAATCCCTCGGTCTAAGGCATTGAAGAGATATAGCCAGGCAATCAGCATTCTACAAGATGATTGTTACGAAACAGCAGATATCATAATACATTGATCACGTTTGGCCCAGAGCTAGGAAAGGACAGCGTGGAATGGGCAGGATTGGAATGCAGCCACAAGATAGAACAGACCAGGCTAAACGACAGGTTTTCAGTTAGGACTGTGTCAGATGAGGTTTGACTGGAACAGATCAGGTCAAGCTGTATGAAGCAGAACTAAGTTTGGACAGGCATGGCAGTGTATTTTTTACCTCATGTAATGGAAAATGTGACCTTGCAGCTTGGCTGGGAACTGCAATCCTCACTTCACTTAAAGGCAACAGCCACAGTGCATGTATTAAATACAGACTGGATCACTGAGGTTCAAACAGTTCGACTGCATCCAGTTGAGATTTCATTTTTATCGCAGTAAAGCCAACTGGAATTAATATTGCCCTTTACATCCAAGAACAGCTGTCAGGTTATATTTATGATCTGCTTTAACTTCTGATATTAACTTATAGAATCATGCAGCTCGTATGGATGCCATATGCCTGTTGTGCATGTGCCGTCCTTTTGAAAGAGGTTATTCCACTCCCGCTGTTCATTTCTGGTAGCCCTGTAGTTCTCTCCTCGTCATGGCTTTATCCAATTTCTTCATGAAAATTATGCTTGAATCTGCTTCCACTGCCTTTTCAGGCAGTGTGCTCCAGATCATCAGAAGTCGCTGTAGAAAACAGTTTCTCTTCACACATCTTTCTCTTTTTTGCCAATTATCTTAAATCAGTCAATGGAACCAGTTTCTCCTTATTTATTCAATCCAAAATGTTCAAGATTTTGATGCCTTTGTTAAACTTCCCTGTAAATTTCTCTGGTCTAAGGAGAGCAATCTCAGCTTCTTAGCTGCATTTAACTGGAGACCCTCTGTACCCTCTGCAAGGTCTTATCATCCTTCCTAAAATTTAAAAGAGATTGTGTCCTAGGCTTCAGTCAGTATTTGTTCATGTCTTTAATGTGTATCGTCGTGTGGTTGGCCGTGGTTGACCATGCCTTCAGTTATCTAGGCCCTTACGTTCTGGAACTCCCTCCCTAAACCACTCCACCGGCCTACCCGATCTCTTTCCTCCTTTTAGACACTCCTTAAAACCTGCCCTAATATTGCCTTTTGAGCCCAGTATCCAATGTTGCTTCATGATGCCCATATATACTTTTTTTTCCTTTTTAAAAATAAATTTAGAGTATCCAATTCTTCTTTCCAACACTGCACATTTTTTGGGTTATGGGGGTGAGGCCCACGCAGACACGGGGAGAATGTGCAAACTCCACACTCACAGTGACGCGGGGCCTTGATCGGACCCGGGTCCTTAGCGCCGTAAGGCAGAAGTGCTAACCACTGCACCACCGTGCTGCCCAATGCCCACGTATACACCATGTAAATACAAGTTTGTTGCTCTTCAAGGGTATCCTGTATGTTTAGGCAATTTACACAGGGATATATAGAATCAGAGTAACCAACAGACAATCCTGAGTTTAATGGTAGATCTGTGCTCCAAAATCAGGCAACCGTGTCACAGCATTTCTGAGTGAGGCGTGGATTCCAGCACATCATCACCATCTATAGTGCATGACTTAGCAGGAGGTGTGATGATATGCATAAGCAGCTACGTAAATATTAACAGATACAACCTCCAATCAGCAGGTGGCAGTAAAGAACAACCAAGTGATGCTGTTACCTTGGAGAGTCTGGAGATAGTCGTCATAGTGTCTAGTCACATTTGTAACCGCTCTAAGATAATTTTATAATAGTGATTTAATAATTTGTGGTTTTAAAACTTTTCATATTGTTACCTGACTCACGTTATTGTTAATCAGTAAACATTCACCAGTCATGAACTGGATGTTCTCTAGTGCACTAATTTCATCTGGCCAAGCACCAGAACATAACATGGTACCAGGTTTGGTGATCTGAAGGTCTAAAAGACTAAAGGCCAAGGTAACAAAGAGAAGAAAAAATTCTACTAACCTCAAAGACATTGACAGAATATAGCTCAAAGCACTACGAGTCATCAAATTCAATGATGGAAGGTTTGAAGACACCACACCAGCTTTGAGTTACTGGTAATGTAGATGCGAAGTGGAACGCTTTTAAACAGCAATTCACACTCTACGCGGCAGCTCTTGGTCTTCAATCACAGCCTGATGAATGGAGAATAGAGTTGCTCTTCACCGTAGCAGGTCCACAGGCGTGTCATGTGAGAGCACCTTTAAGAAATGGATGTTTATCAAATAGCTGTAGTGGATGTACCTTTAGGAAATGGTGTTAATCAAATAGCTGCATCGATGTCAGTGTGTGGGTAGAGCTGAGCTGTGACTCTGCTTTTACTTTTGCTTTGGGTTGTCAGCTACGGGTGTGTTTGGTTTCGTTTTGCAGATTGGGAGCTGCATCCAGAGAAACAAGGTGCAATTCTGGTCTCTTTCTGCATGAAAGGAATGTCTTCAAATCGCTTTCTAATTTAAAAGTGGTAACTGTTCTCAGGAGAGAATTTTAAACTGATCTCTGTGTTACAGAGGGTATTTGTCTTCTGGATGATGCAAGGAAAGATTAAGAGTTACTTATAGAGTACTGTATTCTTTGGGGAGAGTATTTGATTTGATAGTTGCTAAGATGTGTGTGTGTTTAAAAATGTTAACTGGATTCAGAGAATAAACATTGTTTTTTTGTTTTAAAATAATTTTAGCTCTCTGTTGCACCACACCTGTAAAGTGGGCCTTTGTGCTCCCCATAACCAAAATCTATTCAAAGTTATGGGTCAGGTGAACTCCATGATACACTTTGGGGTTCTCTAAATCTTAGCCTGTAATAAATTGGGGGCTGGTCTGGGATAAAAGTCTATCTATTGGATTGGCTTTGTGAACTTAAAGACAGTGAGGGGTGAGCATACTGTGGTTGCTTTTCAGGTGTAGTATATCAGTTTAAGTAGGGAGTGTGTTGTGGACAATGGCTCTTTCAGAGGCTCGGAAGTTTTTGGGGTGGAAAAGATCACACACAGTACGAACGGAGACTAAGAAAAGGCTTTTAGATTTGGCAAAAACATAGCAGTTAACGTTACCTGACAGCATGGGAAAAGAAGAGGTACTTACGGCGCTAGTTGAGCATTTAAAATTGCCTGAGATACAGTCTGACTCATTAAAAATGGCAAAAAGTCAGTTACAAATCATGCAACTTGAACATGAAAAAGATTAAAGCAGCTTGAACACACAATGAGAGAGAAAAAGAGAGAAAGGGAGATCAGGGAAAAAGAAAAGGAGAGAGAGGAAAGAGAAAAAGAGAGAGAAAGGGAGATACAGATCAGGGAAAAAGAAAAGGAGAGAGAAGAAAGAAACAAAGAAAGGCTAGCCCCATCAGAACAAAAGAAAGAGAAAGGGTGGTACAGATCAGGGAAAAAGAAAAAGAGAGAAAGGAAAGGGAAAAAGAGTGAGAGTTTGAACCTCAGAAAATGGCCATGGAACAAGACAGTCAGTTAAAATTGGCGGATGTAAAGGGAAACGTACAGTTGGAGGATAGTGATGAGGATAAAGAGAAAGAGCGTGAGAGTCGAAGGCGTGATGGGGATCTATTTAAATATGTCCAAGCCTTGCCAAGATTTGATGAGAAGGAGGTAGAAGCTTTTTTCATTTAATTTGAAAAGGTGACTAAACAAACGAAATGGCCAGCAGACATGTCGGTATTACTGATTCAAACAAAACTGGTAGGTAAGGCGGTGAAGCGTTTGCATCACCACCGGAGTAGGTATCTGGGACATATGAGGAGGTGAAAAAATCCATCTTATGTGCATATGAACTAGTGCCTGAAGCCTACAGACAAAGGTTTAGAAATTTAAGGAAAGAACCTGGTCAAACATATATGGAGTTTGAAAGGATCAAGCAGAGTAACTTTGATAGGTGGATAAGGGCTTTGAAAATAGACCAAACGTATGAAGCTCTCAGAGAAATTATACTTTTGGAGGAGTTTAAAAATTCAATTCTTGATGTAGTGAGAACTCATGTGGAAGAGCAGAGGGTTAAAACTGCGAGATTAGTAGCAGAAATGGCAGATGATTATGAATTAATTCATAAATCAAAGCTTGGTTTCTGACATCAGTTTCAGCCTGTGACGGATAGAAATTGGGGAAAAGAGAAATACTCAAGTGGTAGAGGTCAAGGAAATCTGATGGGAGATAATACGGAGATTGTACCTCAGATTAAAATGGCAATCCGGGAGCGTGGAAGAGACATGAAAAGTTTCAAATGTTTTCACTGCAATAAACTAGGCCATGTAAAGTCACACTGTTGGTTTACTCATGTGTACCTGAAGGAGCAGGTAAAGAAGTCACAATTTTAAGAGACACGGGATCTGGTCAATCTTTAATGGCAAGAGATGAGGAGTTATGCAGTTTGGGAAGAATATTGCCAGAAAAGGTGGCAATGTGTGGAATTCAGGGGGAAAAGAATAGTGTTCCATTATTCAATTATCAGAAACGATTTTTAATCAGCTGGTTGAAAAAGAACAAGAACAGGTGGAGGATGAGGCGGATATTTTTAGTTCAGGAAAATTGCCGGAGTTACAACAGAAAGATAGTGAAATAAAACGGATGTATCAGAAAGCATACACAGAAGAGGAATCTGAGTGAATAGCGGAGTGTTATTACCGTAAAAGTGTTGTCTTGATGAGAAAATGGAAACCTTTACATGCGCAGGCGGATGAAAAGTGGGCAGAAGTTCATCAAGTAGTATTGCCGGTAGTGTATAGAAAGGAGGTATTGCGAGTTTCACATGAGGTACCAGTGAGCGGTCATTTGGGAGTAAGGAAAACGCAAGCTAAAATCCCAAAACATTTTTATTGGCCTGGACTACATAAAGATGTAATTTAATTTTGTCGATCATGTCACACATGTGAAGTGATAGGGAAACCTCAAGCAGTGATAAAACCAGTGCCCTTAATACCCATTCCAGCATTTGAGGAACCTTTTACAAGGGTTTTAATTGATTGCGTAGGACTGCTTCCTAAAACAAAAAGTGGGAATCAATATCTTTTGACTATAATGGATGTGTCTACTAGGTTTCCAAAGGCCATTCCAGTATGCAATATTACAGCTAAAAAGATTGTGGAGGAGTTACTTAAATTCTTTACTAGATATGGACTACCCACAGAAATACAATCGGATCAAGGATCAAATTTTACCTCAAGGTTATTCAAAGACGTTATGGATAGCTCGGAATAAAACAACTTAAATCAACTGCATACCATCCAGAATCGCAGGGAGTTTTAGAAAGGTGGCATCAGACATTAAATACAATGTTGAGGGATTATTGTCAAGATTATCCAGAGGATGGGGATAAAGGAATTCCATTCGTAATGTTTGCAATTAGGGATGCACCTAGTGAGTCAACCAAATTCAGTCCTTTTGAACTAATTTTTGGTCATGAGGTAAGAGGACCACTTAAATTGATTAAGGAAAAATTGGTGAGTGAGAAATTGGAATTTACATTATTGGATTACGTGTCAAATTTTAGGGAACGATTAAATAGAGCAGATGAATTGGCTAGACAGCATTTAAAAATTGCACAACATGCGATGAAACGGGAATCGGACAAGAAATCCAATGTTCAGAGTTTTGCCAGTGGAGGTGAACCTTTAAAAGCAAGGTTTTGTGGACCTTATCATATTGAAAGGAAATTAAGTGAGGTGAATTATGCAGTAAGAATGCCAGATAGAAGGAAAACTCACCGAGTGTGTCATGTGAATATGCTTAAAAGGTACTTTGAAAGGAAAGGAGAGCAAAACGAGAAGGTTTTAATAATTCTAACTCAAAGTGAAGAACAAAATCCTGATGACTTTGAATTTGACGTCCCTCAAATTAAATTGGACAACGAGGATGTTCTTAAAAATTGGGATAAATTGTTGAGTTACCTTCCAGTGGAAAAACAGACTGACCTGAAAGAGTTATTGATATCACATGGGCAAGTTGGGAAGCACTAAAATGGCTATACATGATGTAGATGTGGGAAATGCTGTTCCAATCAAACAACATCCATATATACTTAACCCTTCAATATTGGCACAGCTTAACAAAGAGATTGAAAGTATACTTAAAAATGGCATAATTGAAGTGGGTTGCAGCCAATGGAGCTCACCCACAGTGATGATACGAAAACCGGACGGTACCCAACGATTGTGTGTGGACTATAGAAAGGTTAATGCAGTTACAAGAACGGACTCTTATCCTACCCCATGTTTGGAGGATTTCATTGAGAAGGTGGGACAATCAGCTTTTATTTCCAAATTGGATTTACTTAAAGGTTACTGGCAGGTACGTTTATCTGAAAGGGCGAAGGAGATTTCAGCTTTTGTGACTCCAGATGGTATATACCAATTCAAAGTTATGCTATTTGGCAAGGAAAACGTCCCAGCCACATTTCAATGATTAACTCACAAAGTTGTTTCAGGATTACCCAATTCTACGGTATACATCGACGATCTGCTAATTTTCAGTCAGACATGGAAGGAACATTTAAAGCATCTGATGGAGTTATTCAATCAACTTCAGGAGGCGGATTTAGTGCTAAACCTAGCCAAAAGTGAATTTGGAAAAGCCCAAGTCACTTTCCATGGCCATACAATCGGACAGGGTCGAATGGTCCCACGAGTTGTGAAAAACAAAAGTTATTGGGGAGTTTCCAATACCCTCGACATGAAGGGAAATAATTCAATTTCTCGGCATGAGTGGATTCTAGTGGAAATTTGTGCCGATCATTAACAGTGTGGTTGCTCCAGTGGTGGACTTGCTGAAGAAACGTCGAACATTTCAGTGGACAATGGAGTGTCAACAGGCATTTGACTGCCTGAAAGCTGTGATAACCAATGCTCCTGTGTTGGAGAATTACAAGGGGCTCTATGATCAGATTGAACTAAAGTATCTGACTTTAAAGAGAAATGCCGAGGCATAGAGAAATGGATGGTTCGTGCAGAGACCTTCTTGTCCAAAGAGACTGTCAATCAAGAAGGATTCCAGTTGGAGGAAGAAGAACTAAAATGGACTATGTTATTATAAATGTTTGCGTGTTTTGTTTTGTTAAAAAAGAAACGTATATTCACTGTCAATATTTCTTAAAGGAAAGTGAAAAGGTGAAAAATGAAACCATCTTGAAGTTGATGGGGGTTTATTTCTTGGGGGGGGGGAGGTGTCAATTGAGAGTACTTTAAGAAATGGGTGTTTATCAAATAGTTGTAGTGGATGTACCTTTAAGAAATGGGATTCATCAAATAGCTGCAGTGATGTCAGTGTATGGGTGGAGCTGAGCTGTGACTCTGCTTTTACTTTTGCTTTGGGTTGTCAGCGTCAGGGTGTGTTTGGTTTCATTTTGCAGATTGGGAGCTGCATCCAGAGAAAAAAGCTGTAATTCTGTTCTCTTTCTGCATGAAATGAATGTCTTCAAATCATGTTCTAATTTAAAAGTGATAACTGCTCTCAGTAGAGCATTTAAACCTGATCTCTGTGTTAAAGAGGGTATTTGTCTTATAAGAACATGAGAACTAGGAGCAAGAGTAGGCCATTTGCCCCTCGAGCCTGCTCCGCCATTCAGTGAGATCATGGCTGATCTTTTGTGGACTCAGCTCCACTTTCTGGCCCGAACACCATAACCCTTAATCCATTTATTCTTCAAAAAAACTATCTATCTTTATCTTAAAAACATTTAATGAAGAAGCCGCAACTGTTTCACTGGGCAAGGAATTCCATAGATTCACAACCCTTTGGGTAAAGAAGTTCCTCCTAAACTCAGTCCTAAATCTACTTCCCCGTATTTTGAGGCTATGCCCCCTAGTTCTGCTTTCACCCGCCAGTGGAAGCAACCTTCCCGCATCTATCCTATCTATTCCCTTCATAATTTTATATATTTCTATAAGATCCCCCCTCATCCTTCTAAATTCCAACGAGTACAGCCCCAGTCTACTCAACCTCTCCTCGTAATACAACGCCTTCAGCTCTGGGGTTAACCTAGTAAATCTCCTCTGCACACCTTCCAGTGCTAGTACGTCCTTTCACAGGTAAGGTGATCAAAACTGAACACAATACTCCAGGTGTGGCCTCACTAACACCTTATACAATTGCAGCATAACCTCCCTAATCTTAAACTCCATCCCCCTGGCAATGAAGGACAACATTCCATTTGCCTTCTTAATCACCTGTTGCACCTGTAAACCAACTTTTTGCGATTCATGCACTAGCACACCCAGGTCTATCGGCACAGCAGCATTTTAAAATATTTTATCATTTAAATAATAATCCCTTTTGCTGTTATTCCTACCAAAATGGATAACCTCACATTTGTCAACATTGTATTCCATCTGCCAGACCCTAGCCCATTCACTTAACTATCCAAATCCCTCTGCAGACTTCCAGTATCCTCTGCACTGTTTGCTTTACCACTCATCTTAGTATCGTCTGCAAACATGGACACATTGCCCTTAGTCCCCAACTCCAAATCATCTATGTAAATTGTGAACAATTGTGGGCCCACACTGATCCCTGAGGGACACCACTAGCTACTGATTGCCAACCAGAGAAACACCCATTAATCCCCACTCTTTGCTTTCTATTAATTAACCAATCCTCTATCCATGCTACTACTTTATCCTTAATGCCATGCATCTTTATCTTATGCAGCAACCTTTTGTGTGGCACCTTGTCAAAGACTTTCTGGAAATCCAGATATACCACATCCATTGGCTCCCCGTTGTCCACCGCACTGGCAATGTCCTCAAAATAATCCACTAAATTAGTTAGGCATGACCTGCCCTTTATGAACCCATGCTGCGTCTGCCCAATGGGACAATTTCCATCCAGATGCCAAGCTATTTCTTCCTTGATGATAGATTTCAGCATCTTCCCTACTACCGAAGTTAAGCTCGCTGGCCTATAAAATGAAATGAAAATGAAAATCGCTTATTGTCACAAGTAGGCTTCAAATGAAGTTACTGTGAAAAGCCCCTAGTCGCCACATTCTGGCGCCTGTTCGGGGAGGCTGTTACGGGAATCGAACCGTGCTGCTGGCCTGCCTTGGTCTGCTTTCAAAGCCAGCGATTTAGCCCTGTGCTAAACAGCCCCTATTAATTACCCGCTTTCTGCCTACCTCCTTTTTTAAACAGTGGTGTCACGTTTGCTAATTTCCAATCCGCCGGGACCACCCTAGAGTCTAGTGAATTTTGGTAAATTATCACTAGTGCATTTGCAATTTCCCTAGCCATCTCTTTTAGAACTCTGGGATGCATTCCATCAGGGCCAGGAGACATGTCTACCTTTAGCCCCATTAGCTTGCCCATCACTACCTCCTTAGTGATAACAATCATCTCAAGGTCCTCAACTGTCACAGCCTCATTTCTATCAGTCACTGGCATGTTATTTGTGTCTTCCACTGTGAAGACCAACCCAAAAAACCTGTTCAGTTCCTCAGCCATTTCCTCATTTCCCATTATTAAATCTCCCTTTTCATCCTCTAAATGACCAATATTTACCTTAGCCACTCTTTTTTGTTTTATATATTTATAGAAACTTTTACTATCTGTTTTTATATTCTGAGCAAGTTTACTCTCATAATCTATCTTACTCTTCTTTATAGCTTTTTTAGTAGCTTTCTGTTGCCCCCAAGAGGTTTCCCAGTCCTCTAGTCTCCCACTAATCTTTGCCACTTTGTATGCTTTTTCCTTCAATTTGATGCTCTCCCTTATTTCCTTAGCTATTCACGGTTGATTTTCCCTCTTTCTACCATCCTTCCTTTTTGTTGGTATAAACCTTTGCTGAGCACTGTGAAAAATCGCTTGGAAGGTTCTCCACTGTTCCTCAACTGTTTCACCATAAAGTATTTTCTCCCAGTCTACCTTAGCTAGTTCTTCTCTCATCCCATTGTAATCTCCTTTGTTTAAGCACAAAACACTAGTGTTTGATTTTACCTTCTCACCCTCCATCTGTATTTTAAATTCCACCATATTGTGATCGCTCCTTCGAGAGGATCCCTAACTATGAGATCATTAATCAATCCTGTCTCGTTACACAGGACCAGATCTAGGACCGCTTATTCCCTCATAGGCTCCATTACATACTGTTCTAGGAAATTATCGCGGATACATTCTGTAAACTCCTCCTCAAGGCTGCCTTGACCGACCTGGTTAAACCAATCGCCATGTAGATTAAAATCCCCCTAGATTACTGCTGTCCCATTTCTACATGCATCAGTTATTTCTTTGTTTATTGCCTGCTCCACCATAATGTTACTATTTGGTGGCCTATAGACTACTCCTCTCAGCGACTTTTTTGCCTTACTGTTCCTGATTTCCACCCAAATGGATTCAACCTTATCCTCCATAGCACCGATGTCATCCCTTACTATTGCCCGGATGTCATCCTTAAATAACAGAGCTACACCACCTCCCTTACCATCCACTCTGTCCTTCCGAATAGTTTGTTACCCTCGGATATATAATTCCCAGTCGTGACCATCGTTTAACCATGTTTCAGTAATGGCCACTAAATCATAGTCATTCACGATGATTTGCGCCATCGACTCATTTACCTTATTCCGAATACTATGAGCATTCAGGTAAAGTACACTTATGCTGGCTTTTATACCTCTGTTTTGAATCTTAACACCTCGATCAGTATCTCTCCTAAGTTATATTTCCTCTTAACGTTTCTCCTAATTTTCCTTGTTGTTGAACATGGATGTTGCAAGGAAAGATTAAGGGTTACTTATAGAGTACTGTATTTTTGGGGGGGAGTATTTGATTTGATGGTTGCTAAGATGTTTACTGTGTGTGTTTAAAAATGTTAACTGGATTCATAGAATAAACATTGTTTTTTTGTTTAAAATACTTTTAGTTCTGTGTTGCACCACACCTGTAAAGTGGGCCCTTGTGCTCCCCATAACCAAAATCTATTCAAAGTTATGGGTCACGTGAACTCTATGATACACTTTGGGGTTCTCTAAACCAGGCATTGTCAAACTCGGGGGCGCGACCCACAGGTGGTTCGCGGACGGGTGTCGGGAGGGTCGCGGAGCCGTCTGTCGCGGCCTTCCCGATCGCATAAATCCGCGCGCAACAGCCGCAGCAGCCGGCTTCTAGTAACGCTGGTTGCAAGCGGCCTTCAAAATGACCACGAACATGTAAAACAAATGCGGCCACACTGCGCATGTGTGCCAGATCATCAGTGTGCATGTGCGAAACTATGCACAGCGTGCCGGTGATCGGGCATGCATGCGCAGTGCAGCCGCTTTCTTTTTAAACGGTCGCAGCTATTTTTTTTCCAAGTTCAGGGGGGTTTTATTTATTTTATTTTATTCATTTTATTTTTATTTTTTTCATTTTTATTTTTTTTACAAGTTCGGGGGGGTTTTATTCATTTAATTTTATTCATTTTATTATCATATTTTTCATTTATTTTACTCATTTTTTTTTTTACAAGTTCGGGGGGGGTTTTATTTCATAAAATGTTACTGGAAAAAAATGCAGAACTTTGGACAGATGGACACTCCATACTTTCCGACAGCGGAACGCTTCACCTTCATCCAACAGGTTCCATTGGAGGACTGTGTACGAGGGCCAAAGGGACCCAAAACCATTTCCTCCATTTTTGTCAGCAGCAAACAAGGTGAGAGAAAATGGTGGGTCGCGCAGGTCAGCCGGCGTAGGCCGCGAAGGTCAGCTGGCGTGGGTCGCAAAGATCGACCGGCGTGGGCCGCGAAGGTTGGCTGGCGTGGGTCGCGAAGGTTGGCCAGCATGGGTCGCGAAGGTTGGCCAGCATGGGTTGCGAAGGTTGGCCAGCATGGGTCGCGAAGGTCAGCCGGGTTGGGTCCCGAAGGTTGGACGGTTGCTAAAAATGGGTCCCCGGAAAAAAAGTTTGAAAAACACTGCTCTAAACCCTGGCCCGTAATAGGCGATCAAAATCTTTAATACCTTCACGATTGATAGCAAAGTTAATAAGAATAATTTGGACAAAGTCATAAAAATTTCAATCGACACTGTACACCTAAAAGGAATGAAACATTTGAACGGTGCATTTTCCGAATGCGCGCACAACAGGCAGGAAAAATCATTCGACAGCTTCCAAACAGATTTGAGGTTAAAGGCTCAAACATGTAACCCTGCAACTTTGTTAGCATCCATAATCCAAGATCAGACTGTGTTCGGCATTACCAATGACAAATCTTGTGAAAGATTGTTGAAGGAGAATGAACTCCAGCTCGACGATGCTTTTAAAATTTGCCATGCCAGCGAGCTAGCTGCGCAGCAGATTAGTACCTTAAATTTAAGAAATTTGGCGCGAGAATCGGAGATGCAGCCGACGCTATTGATATTGTGACACACCCAAAAGCAAAACGTGGTCTCAACAGTGGCGGCCATTTTAAACTATTACACGATGTCACCATTTTCTGCAAATGATGTGGCAACAGGCATTTGCAAAGGCAATGTCCAGCATTCGGAAAAGTGTGTGCGAAATGCAAAGGCAAGAATCACTTTGCAAAACAGTGCTTTCGAATAAAAAAATAGAAGAGCGCAATTCGGTAAATGTTGTTAATGAGATAATTCTGGAAGACACAGTTTTCTCGATGTTGTATCTAGCGAAGACAGTTTTTATAAACCGAAGCAAACTGAAAAGTCTTCAAAGCAAATCTGCAGTAATAGTAATGAAATTGCGATTGTTCATGAAGATATCTGAACAGTTTCTCTAATGATTGATCAATCTAGGGACAAAGACAGGCCCTTCAGCCCAAACTGGTCCATGCCAACCAAAAAGTCCATCTAAGCTCACCCCATTTGCCTGCATTTGGTCCATATCCCTCTGAACCTTTCCTAATAGTATCATTAGTGAATGTTAAACTCGACATGGGAGCGAGTGCTAATCTTATAAGTCTGTCAGACAGATATTCAAGAAATTAAAGTTAAACCGAAAATCTTGAACATATCGGTACTTTTCAAAGATTATAATGGTAAGCGAATCAACACTCCAGGCATATGTGAACGAAATGTTAAAGTAGAGGATAGGATTCATAAAGTAAGTTTTTCGATTGTGGAAGCAGATTGTGAGTTACTACTGGGTGTGGAAGCCTGTGAAGCCCTTGAATTGATAAAAAGAGTATCCAGTGCTGCCTGTGCATTAACCACCATCAATGGATTCAATCGTCAAAGCTTCGAGAAATATTTCAAGGATTCCGAGTTTTGCCATTCACTTATTGGATCCAACTGAAAGAGAATGCGCAACCAGTCAAATAAGCTCCAAGGTGAGTACCAGCACCATTAAAGGGTGGGCTGAAAGATGAACCGGAGAGGATGACAAATCTGGGGGTGATAAAAAAAATCGAAGAACTGACGGATTGGGTGAACTCCATGGTTTGCGTGAAGAAACGAAATAATGAGCTGAGAATCTGCATGGATCCTAAAGACCGCAATTTAAATATAAAGCGGGAACATTATCCAATTCCAAAATGAGAAGAGATTACGTGTGAGATGTCAGGAGCGGCATGCTTTAGCAAACTAGATGCATCGCAAGGGTTTTTGGCAACTCAAGTTGGATGAGGAACGCACAAAGCTGTGCACCTTTAACACTCCATTCGGGCGCTACTGTTTTCTCAGAATGCCATTTGGTATTATCTCAGCATCTGCAATTTTCCATAGGGTAATGGAACACGTCGTAGAAGGAATTCCAGGTGTTAGAGTGTACGTATACGATATCATCGTTTAGGGTTCAACAAAAGAAGAGCACAACGATAGGCTCATCAAAGTGTTAAGAAGCAGGCAGCACAGTAGTGCAGTGGGTAGCATTGCTGCCTCACGGCGCTGAGGTCCCAGGTTCGATCCCGGCTCTGGGTCACTGTCCGTGTGGAGTTTGCACATTCTCCCCGTGTTTGCGTGGGTTTCACCCCCACAACCCAAAGATGTACAGGGTAGGTGGATTGGCCACGCTAAATTGGAAAAAATTAATTGGGTATTCTAAAAAAAAAAAATTTATGTTAAGAAGCATTAAAAGTATGGTCTCAGGTTAAATAAAGCCAAATGCCAGTTTGGTGTTGAAGAAATTGCATTCTTGGGAGACAGACTGTTTGCTCGAGGTGTACAACCAGGCCAGGAGAAGATAAAGGTGATACTAAACATGCCGTGGCCAGCAACCAAAAAAGGAGTTCTCCGGATGCTAGGTATGATAAATTTCATAGGTAAATTCATTCCTCATTCATCAGCAAAAACAACATGCTTGCGGGAAATACTCAAAAAGGATGCTATTTTCCAATGGTCTGAAAGACATGAGCAAGAGTGGCGAATGCTAAAGGAAGCATTGACAACAGCTGACATTCTTTGACCTTACAAGGTGTCATGTGAGAGTACCTTTAAGAATGGGTGTTTATTAAATAGCTGTAGTGGATGTCCCTTTACAAAATGGGTGTTTATCAGTGATGTCAGAGTGTGGGTGGAGCTGGGCTCTCTGTCTGCTTTTACTTTCGCTTTGGGCTGTCTGCTACAGGGTGTGTTTAGTTTCATTTTAGATTTGGAGAAGCTGCAATCACAGCAAGATGTGTATGAATCTCTGAAAGATAAAGAATGTTAATTTGATGATTTCAAAGTGGTAACTGCTCTCAATAGAGAAGTAATACTTGATGTCTTTCTGTAAAAAGGGTTCTTTTTTGTCTTATAGACGTTGCAAGGAAAGATTAAGAGTTACTTATAGAGTGTTGTATTCTTTTGGGGATTTATTGGTGTTGATAGTTGTTAAGATGTTTACTGTGGGTTTATAAAGTGTTTACTGGTTTCATAAATAAACATTGTATTAATTTAAAGGTACTATAGATCACTGTTGCATCACACCTGCAGAGCAGGCCTGTGTGCTCCCCATAACCACAACCTGCTAAAGGTTGTGGGTCAGGTGAACTCCATGATACACTTTGGGGTTTTCTAAACCCTGGCCCATAACAAAGGAAGACAAAAATCTTGACAGATGCGTCGAAAGATGGGCTGGGAGCAGTGTTATTGCAGAAAGACAATGGTGAAAATTTGCTTCCAATTGTATATGCTTCAAGGTCAGTGACTGACACAGAGCATAGATATACTCAGATCGAGATAGAATGCATAGGTCTGATCGATGGCTTAGAAACATTTCACAATTATGTATTTGGCCTACCAACATTCTTGGTTGAAACACATCATAGACCGCTAGTAGCAATTATAAGAAAACACTTGAATGGTATGTCACCCGTGAATACAAAGGATGACGATGAAACTACAGAGGTTCTTGATTAATAAGGGGATCAGGGGTTATGGGGAGAAGGCAGGAGAATGGGGATGAGAAAAATATCAGCCATGATTGAATGGTGGAGCAGACTCGATGGGCCAAGTGGCCTAATTCTGCTCCTATGTCTTATGGTCTTATAGACTTCTAGGTACGACTTCAATCTTATTTCTACTCCAAGAAAACATATCGTAGTCGCTGATGAACTCTCACGAGCTATGGATATGGTGGAAGAACACCGCATGGATGAGGATGTGCAAGTACACGTAAATCTTGTGACAGAAACACTTCCAGTGTCCGATGCGAAATCAAAGTTGATCAAAGAAGAAACCAAGAAGGATGAATTGCTACAAAGGATCATAAAACATCTCAGCGAGAGATGGCCAAAAGGATCTTGTTCCAAATATTGCAACATTCGAGCGGAACTAAGTGCAGCCAATAATTTTTTGCTCAGGCAAAACAGGATTGTCATACCACAATCTCTAAGATCTATGATTCTATAGAATATTCATGAGGGGCACTTAGGCATTGAAAAATGCAAATGAAGAGCTAGAGGCATGGTATACTGGCCAGCCATCAATCAAGACATTCAGAAGATGGTAGAAAACTGTGCAACTTGTCAGAAATGTCAGTACAAGCAACAAAAAGAACCAATGCAAATGAGCCACAGAATAACGATTCAATGGCAAAAATGGGAATATATTTTTTCTATCTAGCAGGAAAAGAATACCTGTTAGTGATTGACTATTTCTCTAACTTTCCAGAAGTGGTACAACTAGACAGCTCATCAGCCAGGTGTGTCATCAAACATACCAAGGATATTTTTGCTCGTCATGGCATACCACAAGTTGTCATGAGTGACAATGGCCCATGTTTTAGCAACTATGAGTGGACAGAGTTCGCTCAGAGCTGTGATATTCGACACGTCACATCCAGTCCTCTTTATCCGCAATCCAATGGGAAGGCTGAAAGAGGTGGTGTTCACATTGTGAAGCAGCTACTCAAAAAAGCAATACAGTCGGAAAGATCCATATATCGGGTTACTTAGCTATAAAGCAGCATCATTGATTAATGGGTTATCACCAATTGTTAATGAATCGACAACTCAGAACCACCTTCCCATATATTTCACAGGAGCCAACCAATCGGAAACTCGCGAAGAAGCACAAATTTCACAAAAGGAGGCAGATTAAATATTATGATAGATCTACAAGATGTCTGCAACCGTTAGCAAAGAATGACAGTCAGAACGATTTTCAGAAACATCTGAATGCCAGTCAAATTCACAAGTTGAACCAATGCTTAGATGGTCAACAAGACAAGAAGAAAGCCAGACAGATTGAATTTGTGATGGACATTGAATATGTAAATAATTGAAGTATTATGTATATCATATGTATTGTGTATTGAATTTAAATAATGCATGTAAATATTGTTCATTTCCAAAGGAATGGGGGTGTGATGATATGATTAAGCAGTTATGTAAATATTAACAGATATGACCTCCAACCAGTAGGTGGCAGTAAAGAACAACCACAGTTACCTCAGGGAGTTTGGAGATAGTCGTCGTAGTGGATAGTCGCATTTGTAATAACTCTTAGATAATTTTATAATAATAATTTAATAGTTAATGGTTTTAGTAGTTTTCATATTGTAATCTGACCCATGTTATTCTTAATCAAATAGAATTCAACTAGTCATGAACTAGATGTTCTCTAGTGCACTAATTCCATCCCACCAAGCACCAGGACATAACAGGAGGTAGGAAATGAGGTGTGATGTCTCACAGAATTAACATTTACTGTCAGGGATCAAGCATAAATAAGACTCGGTTGGGCAAAGCACCATCTTCATGCTTTCCTGCAAATCTTTTACTCTTAGTGAGGAATATCATATACAGTTGCCACCCAGAGATCAGTTAACATTTTTGTTTACACGTTAACTTCTAGATTCTTCTACTGAAATGATTTCTGCCTCTATTCCCGCAAGTCAAACTTCGTTTGACTCTGTTTTGGGAATAATATCGCGCCTGTTGGCACCTTCAAATCAGCTATATTACTTCACAAAGCTATCGGTTTTCCTAAGTGGATCCCAGCTTGAGATTGTTATCCATAGGCTCCAATGCTCAACTGCAGGCTCTCCAGGTGACTGACTAGACACATTTTTACAAAAGGTCAGGGAGCACTAGCTGCTCATACTTTCACTCCTAATGAGGACTTACTGTTGCTTCTACCACTAGGCAGGTCGACTACATTTCTCTCTAGATCCAAATTATAGCTATGTCTGCTGGAGTGAGACAGTTTATAATACACTACTGCAAAAATAGCAGGCAGATTATCTTGGATGCGACAAAGAGGTGCAGTTCATATTTTTGAATCGCATTTTAATGGAGAAGCACGTAGGCTTGCTATTCAATGTGGCAACATTGAGAAAGCTGTTTATAACCTGCTGTTAAACACCAGGATAAAAACACTATGTCCTGTGTATTTTAATAACTTCCTTTTGAACATAGAACATACAGTGCAGAAGGAGGCCATTCGGCCCATCGAGTCTGCACCGACCCACTTAAACCCTCACTTCCACCCTATCCCCGTAACCCAATAACCCTTCTGTGTCACTATGGGCAATTTATCATGGCCAATCCACCAAACCTGCACGTCTTTGGACTGTGGGAGGAAACCGGAGCACCTGGAGGAAACCCAAGCAGACATGGGGAGACCATGCAGACTCTGCACAGACAGTGACCCAGCAGGGAATTGAACCTGGGACCCTGGCGCTGTGAAGCCACAGTGCTAATCACTTGTGCTACCATGCTGCCCCTAACCCTTTTGTGACCCTAACCCTTCTTAGATTAAGTTCAGTTTTGCTCGTCAACTTCTGTTGTTTTACTTTTCCAATCTTGCAGTATGAAAGATAATTATAACCTTGTAATGTTACTGTTCCACTATGTTTCAATTATGGGGTGGGCAGCACGGTAGCACTGTGGGTAGCACTGTTTCTTCACAGCTCCAGGGGCCCAGGTTCGATTCCCGTTTGTGCGGAGTCTGCATGTTCTCCCTGTGTCTACGTGGGTTTCCTCCGGGTGCTCCGGTTTCCTGCCCCAAGTCCCGAAAGACGTGCTGTTAGGTAATTTGGACATTCTGAATTCTCCCTCTGTGAACCTGAACAAGCACCGCAGTATGGCGACTAGGGGCTTTTCACAGCAACTAAAAAATGGTGCAATTATGGGACAGCTTTTTCTCTTCCAATTTTAATTGATATTCCCTCCTATTTTCACACACGCATGCACACACACAAACTGGCCATTAATAGGTCCAGGCAGTGGGCGGTCGATGGGGTCCTTTGAACTAACTATCTGCCCCTCTTCCATTAATATTTTCACAGCCGGGTGTCCTGGGAGAGGGAGCCCACCATGTCCACCAACATGCTTGCGGCCTTTCACTTACTGACCTCCAGAATGAAATCTTGTCTGCAGTTGATAAGTTTCCTGAAAGAATTTGTTCTTATAAACAACAACGAAACAGATCAGTACACCCAGAGGCCTTGTTCATCGTGGCCGGAGACTTCAACAAGGCCAACCTTAAGAATGTACTGCCAAAATTCCACCAGCACATCTCCTGTCCCACCAGGGGCGACAACACTCTTGACCACTGCTGCTCAAAAATCAAGGACACCTACCGATCCATCCCCCGACCGCACTTTGGAAAATCAGACCATAAGAAGGTGCTCCTTCTCCCGCATACAAGCAGAAACTTAAGCGGGAGAATCCGGCTAAGAAGGTCGTGCAGTGCTGGTCTGAGGAAACAGAAGAGCTCCTACATGACTGCTTGGAGACAGTGGACTGGTCCATATTTAAGAACTCAGCAACCAACCTAAACGAGTAGGCCACCATCGTCACAGACTTCATCAGCAAATGTGTGGACGACTGCATGCCAAAGAAAGCAGTACGTACGTACCCCAACCTGAAACCATGGCTTAATCGGGAGATTGACTCCCTACTGAAGGACAGGTCTGATTTGTTCAAGTCAGGCGACTCTGACCAATACAAGAAATCCAGGTACGACCTCCGCAAAGCCATCCGGGATGCCAAGAGAGAATATCAGACCAAGCTAGAGTCACAGACTAGCGTTACAGACTCTCGTCCATTGTGACAAGGCCTAAACAACATAATGGGTTACAAAGCGAAGCTGAGCAGTATCTCCAGCTGCAGCGCACCCCTACCCGATGAACTCAATGCATTCTATGCTCGGTTCGAGCAGGAAACCATCAATCCGTTGTTGACTGCCCCAGCAGCACCGGACATACCCATACTCACTGTCACAGCTCCAAAGTCAGCTGGCAGATGTGTTCGCAGATATCCTACAACCTGTCCCTATTCCACTCCAAGGTGCCCATCTGCGTCAAGAAGATCACCATCATACCGGTGTTATGGGCCAGGGTTTAGAGAACTCCAAAGTATATCATGGAGATCACCTGACCCATGACTTTGACTAGATTGTGGTGTGGGGAGCACACGGTCCACTCTACATGTGTGCTGCAGCAGAAATCTAAAAGTATTTTAAAAAGCAAAACAATGTTTATTCTATGAATTCAGTTAACCTTTTTAAAACAGACAGTGAACATCTTAACAACCATCAATTCAAATACAACCCCCAAAGAATACAACACTCTAAGTAATCCTTAAACTTTCCTTTTAACATCATTAGAGAAAACCCCTTTTACAGAAGCACATCAGGTTTAAATTCCCTACTGAGAGCAGTTATCACTCTGAATTCACCAAATGATCTAGATATAGTAATTAGATGGCAGAGAGGTCAAAATTACAACTTCTTTGGCTGGCTGCAGCTCCAACACTAAAACAATACTAAAAAAAACACAGACACACCCAAGCTTTTCCTCAAAGCGAAACTAAAAAGCAGAGCCAGAGTTCAGCTCCACCCACACTCTGACATCACTGCAGGCACTTAAGCAGACAAACATTTCTTAAAGTGACAATCCCATGAAACCTCCCCCCAAGAAAAATAAATAAACCATCAACTTCGAGATGGTTTCATTTTTCACCTTTTCACTATCCTTTAAGAAATGCAGACAGTAAATATACTTTTTTGTTTCAAAAAACAACAAATGCAAACAGGTATAATGACATAGTCCATTTTAGTTCTTCTTCCTCCACCGAACCGGCTTCTCGTCATCACATTCGAGAGAAAGCATCGGCTATCACGGTTTCTCGTCCTGCCACATTTATTGTTTTGAAATGAAATGGTTGTAACAATAAACTCTATCGAAACAGTTTGGCATTGTTATTCCGGAATCGCTTCAAAACCGTCAATAGATTGTGATCAGTATCGATAATTGTGTCAGACGGATG
Organism: Scyliorhinus torazame; assembly: GCF_047496885.1. Lineage (NCBI taxonomy): Eukaryota > Metazoa > Chordata > Chondrichthyes > Carcharhiniformes > Scyliorhinidae > Scyliorhinus > Scyliorhinus torazame. Next base: position 142,866,041 of record NC_092707.1, on the reverse strand, counting down.
GCTGGTCACATAAATTTGAAAATGTTTCAAAGCCAGCACCAAGCCCAAAGTCTCCTTCTCAATCGTAGAATACTTCTTCTGGTGATAATTAAATTTCTTCAAAAAATAATCAATAGGCCGCTCTAGCCCTTCATCGTCGTCTTGTAGGAGAACCGCACCTACGCCCACATCGCTCGCATCAACAGCCACTTTGAATGGTCTTGTGTAATTTGGGATGGCTAACACAGGAGCAGTGGTTAACACAGCCTTCAGGCCGTCAAATGCCTGTTGACACTCCGCTGTCTATTGGAATTTGTTACGCTTCTTGAGCAAGTCCGTCAGTGGAGCAACTACACTGCAAAAATTCTGTTCAAATTTCTGGTAAAATCCACTCATACCAAGAAATCGCATTATTTCCCGTTGTGTCGAGGGAATCAGAAACTCCCCAATAACTTTTGTTTTCACATCCCGTGGGACCATTCGACCCTGTCCAATTGTATGGCCAAGGAAAGTGACTTGGGCTTTTCCAAATTCACTTTTGGCTATGTTTATCACCATACCCGCCTCCTGAAGTCGATCGAATAACTCCATCAGATGCTTCAAATGTTCTGTCCATGTCTGGCTGAAAATTACCAGATCGTCGATGTATACAGCACAATTGGGTAATCCAGAAACAACTTTGTTAGTTAACCGTTGTGTGGCTGGAGCGTTTTTCATGCCAAATGGCATAACTTTGAATTGGTATATACCATCTGGAGTCACAAAAGCTGAAATCTCTTTCGCCCTTTCGGATAAAGGTACCTGCCAGTAACCTTTAAGTAAATCCAATTTGGAAATAAAAGCGGATTGTCCAACCTTCTCAATGCAATCCTCCAAACGTGGCATAGGATAAGAGTCCATTCTTGTAACTGCATTAACCTTTCTATAGTCCACACATAACCGTTGGGTACCGTCTGGTTTTAGTACCATCACGATGGGTGAGCTCCATTGGCTGCAACCCACTTCAATTATGCTATTTTTCAGTTTAGTTTCAACCTCTTTGTTAACCTGTGCCAATTTTAACGGGTCTTTATGGATGTTATTTAATTGGAACAGCATTTCCCACATCTACATCATGTATAGCCATTTTAGTACTTCCCAGTTTATCTCCACAGACTTGCCCATGTGATATCAATAACTCTTTCAGATCAGTCCGTTTTTCCTCTGGAAAGTAATTCCACAATTTATCCCAATTTTTAAGAATATCCTCGTTTTCCAATTTAATTTGAGGTATGTCAAATTCACAGTCATCTGGATTTGGTTCGTCACTTTGAGTTAGAATCATTAAAACTTCCTCCTTTTGCTCTCCATCCCTTTCAAAGTACCTTTTAAGCATATTCACATGACACAAGCGGTAAGTTTTCCTTCTATCTGGCATTCTTACTGCATAATTCACCTCACTTAAACTCCTTTCTCTCTGAAAAGGTACACAAAACCTAGCTTTTAAAGGTTCATCTCCCACTGGTAACAATAGTAAAACTTTATCTCCACAAGCAAAAATACGAACTTTGGATTTCTTGTCCGCTACCCGTTTCATTACATGTTGTGCGCCTTTTAAATGATTTCTAGCCAATTCACCTGCTCTATTTAATCGTTCCCTAAAATTTGACACGTAATCCAATAATGTAAGTTCCGATTTCTCACTCACCAATTTTTCATTAATCAATTTAAGTGGTCTTCTTACCTCACGACAAAATATTAGTTCAAAAGGACTGAATTTGGGTGACTCATTCGGTACTTCCCGAATTGCAAACAGTACAAATGGAATTCCTTTATCCCAATCCTCTGGATAATCTGGCTCAGCACAGTGGGCTAAACAGCTGGCTTGTAATGCAGAACAATGCCAGCAGCACGGGTTTAATTCCTGTACCGGCCTCCCCGAACAGGCGCCGGAATGTGGCGACTAGGGGCTTTTCACAGCAACTTCATTGAAGCCGACTTGTGACAATAAGCGATTCTTCTTATTATTATTTTGGTGCCACGTCATGCTCTTGTCCAGACCTGGAAAAATTCAACTTCGCTTCCAGTTTCCACCCCTCCATCACTTTCACCTAATTATTATTAGGTGTAGTTTAATTCATGGTAGATATTGTGTTTGCATATCGACATAACCCTTGTGTATGTAAATAAACCATATGTTGAACTAACTAACTGGTTATATGGTCATTAGATCGATATAAGGGAAGGCTTGTGGTTCACCAACATCATTAATATTAGTAACAGTATTGGCGACGCTGTTGGGATCAAAACGAGCAACAAAGAACAGATGAGGCGGATGTTTTTAGTTCAGGAAAAGTGGCGGAGTTACAACAGAAAGATGTAGAAATAAACCGGATGTATCAGAAAGCATACACGGAAGAGGAATCTGAGTGTATACCAGAGTGTTATTACCATAAAGGTGATGTATTGATGAGAAATTGGAGACCTTTACATGTGCAGGCGGATGAAAAGTGGGCAGAAGTTCATCAAGTGGTATTGCTGGTAGGGTATAGAAAGGAGGTGTTGCGAGTAGCACATGAGGTACCAGTGGGAGGTCATTTGGGAGTAAGGAAAACTCAAGCTAAAATCCAAAAACATTTTTATTGGCCTGGACTACATACAGATGTAGTTAAATTTTGTCAATCATGTCACACATGTCAAGTGATAGAGAAACCTCAAACAGTGATAAAACCAGCGCCCTTAATACCAGCATTTGAGGAACCTTCTACAAGGTCCTAATTGATTGCGTAGGGCCACTTCCTAAAACGTAAAGTGGGAATCAATATCTTTTGACTATAATGGATGTGTCTACTAGGTTTCCAGAAGTAATTCCAGTGCACAATATTACAGCTAAAAAGATTGTGGAGGAGTTACTTAAATTCTTTACTAGACATGGACTACCCACAGAAATACAATCGGATCAAGGATCAAATTTTACCTCAAAGTTATTCAAAGAAGTTATGGATAGCTTAGAATAAAACAATTTAAATCAACTGCGTACCATCCAGAATTGCAGGGAGCATTAGAAAGGTGGCATCAGACATTAAAGACAATGTTGAGGGCTTATAATAATAATAATAATCATAGATTATCATAGAATTTACAGTGCAGAAGGAGGCCATTCAGCCCATCGAGTCTGCACCGGCTCTTGGAAGGAGCACCCTACCCAAGGTCAACACTTCCACCCTATCCCCATAACCCAATTTTGGACACTAAGGGCAATTTATCATGGCCAATCCACCTAACCTGCACATCTTTGGATTGTGGGAGGAAACCGGAACACCCGGAGGAAACCCACGCACACACGGGGAGGATATGCAGACTCCGCACAGACAGTGTCCCAAGCTGGAATCGAACCTGGGATCCTGGAGCTGTGAAGCAATTGTGCTAGCCACAATGCTGCCGCGCAGGTTAGGTGGATTGGCCAAGATAAATTGTCCTTAGTGACCAAAAAGGTTAGGGGGGCTATTGGGTTACGGGGATAGGGTGGAAGTTAGGGCTTAAGTGGGTCGGTGCAGACACGTTGGGCTGAGTGGCCTTCCCCTGCACTGTATCTTCTATGTTCTTTGTTCATGTTCTATGTATCCTCCAACTGTACGTTTTTCTTCCCATCCACCAATCTTAACTGACTGTCATGTTTCATGGACATTTTCCGAAGTTCAAACTCTCTCTCTCTTTCCCTGTCCTCTCTCTCTTTCTTTTTACTCTCTCTTTCTCTCTCTCTTTATTTTTCCCTTATCTGTATTTCCCTTTCTCTTTCTTTTTGTTCTGCCATGGCCATTCTTTCTTTTCTCCTTTCTTCTCTCTCCTTTTTTTTCTCCTCTCTATCTCGTTCTCTCTCTTTTTCTTTTTCCTTGCTATCTCTTTCTCTCTCTTTTTCTTTTTCCTCTCTATCTCTTTATCTCTTTTGCCCCCCCTGATCTGTATCTCCCTTTCTCTCTCTTTTTGTTCTGCAAGTGCTATTCTTTCTTTTTCTCTCATTTCGTTTTCAAGCTGCTTTAAATCTTTTTGATGTTCAAGTTGCTTCATTTGTAACTGAACGTTTGCCATTTCTAATGCGCCAGACTGTATCTCGGGCAATTTTAAATGCTCAGCTATCGCCGTAAGTACATCATCTTTTCGTACCTTGGCAGGTAATGTTAAATGCAATGTTTTTGCCAATTTAACAGTCTGTTTTTAGTCTCTGTCCGTAAGGTACTGTGTGTGACCATCTCCACCCCCAAAAACCTCTGAGCCTCTGAAAGAGCCATTGTCCACAACACACTCCCTACTTAAACTAAAATACCACACCTGAAAAGCTACCACAATATGTTCACCCCTCGCCATCTTTAAGTTTGCAAAGCCAAACCAATAGATAAACTTTTATCCCAGACGAGCCCCCAATTTGTTATGGGCCAGTGTTTAGAGAACTCCAAAGCATATCATAGAGATCACCTGACCCATGGCTTTGACTAGATTGTGGTATGGGGAGCACACGGTCCACTCTACAGGTGTGGTGCAGCAGAAATCTAAAAGTATTTTTTAAAGCAAAATAATGTTTATTCTATGAACTCAGTTAACCTTTTTAAAACATACAGTGAACATCTTAGGAACCATCATTTCAAATACAACCCCCAAAGAATACAACACTCTAAGTAATCCTTAAACTTTCCTTTTAACATCCATAAGACAAAAACCCTTTTTACAGAAGCACATCATTTCACCAAATGATCTAGAGATAGTCTTTAGATAGCAGAAAGATCAAAATTACACCTTCTTTGGCTGGCTGTAGCTCTAACACTAAAACCAACTAGAAAACACAGACATACCCAAGCTTTTCCTCAAAGCAAAACTAAAAAGCAGAGCCAGAGCTCAGCTCCACCCACACTCTGACATCACTGCAGCCACTTGAGCATACAAACATTTCTTAAAGTGACATTCACATGATACCAGTGCCAAACAAGAACCAGGCAATGTGCCTCAATGACTACCGCCCAGTGGCTCTGACATCAGTCATAATGAAGTGCTTCGAGAGGTTGGTCATGAAGCACATCAACACCATACTCCCAGGATGCCTAGATCCACTGCAATTCGCATACCGCCGCAACCGGTCCACAGCAGATGCCATCTTCCTGGCCTTGCATTCATCCCTCGAGCATCTCGACAAAAAGGACAAAAATATCAGATTTCTATTTAATGACTACAGTGCCTCCTTCAACACCATAATCCCTGCCAAATCCATATCAAAGCTCCAAAACCAAATATTCAGCATGTCCACACTGACTCTTACCAACTTTTACAGGTGCACCATAGAAAGCATCCTATCTGGCTGTATCACAACCTGGTACGGCAACTGTTCAGCCCAAGACCGCAAGAAACTTCAGAAAGTCATGAACACTACCCAGTCAGAGAGTCGTGAACACAGCCCAGTCCATCACACAAACCCGCCTCCCATCCATTGACTCTATCTATACCTCCCGCTGCCTTGGGAAAGCGGGCAGCATAATCAAAGACCCCTCCCATCCGGCTTACTCACTCTTCTAACTTCTTCCATCAGGCAGGAGATACAAAAGTCTGAGAACATGCACGAACACATTCAAAAACAGCTTCTTCCCTCTGTTACCAGATTCCTAAACTACCCTCTTATGGACTGACCTGATTAATACAACACTCCTGTATACGCACAAATGCTTTAAAGGGCAAACATAATTTAAAAACTAAAGAAAATATTTTTATTAACGTGACCACACAGCGGCTTCAGAACATGGGCGGGATTCTCAGTTTCTGAGACTAAGTATTGACACCAACGCAGAATTTGTGGACTTTCACAACAGCAAAACTGGTGCTGCACCTGGACCGACTCCACTACTGTTGAGGGGCTAGCACCAGTGCCATATAAAGCACAATCGATTCCTATCAGAAACGGAGCCGGATTTGTCGGTTCTACAATTGACACTCAGGAGGCTGGCAAGTTGCAGCCTCATATACACACTGCACTCTCCACACACTCCATCACAGCCAGTAAGATGGTAGCGAGGAGAGCATCCCCGCGGTTTACCGATGCTGAACTGGAGACCCTCTTGAATGCCGTGAAGGAGAGGAGAATGACCCTGTACCCCGGCCCAGGAAGGAGGCTGCCAGCTGCCGCCGTTCGCCATTCCTGGGCGCAGGTGGAAGAGGCCAGGACCGGCCAGCAGTGCCGTAAAAAACTGCATGATCTCCTCAGGGCGGCCATAGTGAGTGGGCAGCACTGTGCCCCTGCATTAACCCCCAAAATCCCACTTCCCCCCACTCAGAGGTCGGCCGAACACCAACCGTGCACCACATGCTGGCACCCATACCGGCTTCCATGGCCAGGTTCCCTGGCCACTTGAACCACCAGCTACCCACCCCCTGGGCTGCATGCATTGGACTGACTAACATTGCCACTGTCTGTGCCCCCCCACCCCCCCAGGAAAAGGCCGCACACAACCGCCGGGAGCAGGAGAAGTCAGGAGGGGACCGCTGGACCTGTGGCCCCTAACAATGGCAGAGCCCTGGACATTGTTGGCGGCCCGGAGGAAGGGGAGATTGACAAGGTGGAGTTCGACCCCAGGTGCGGAAGTGAGACCCCACTTAGTTGCAGTTCCCCATGACACCCGTGCCAACCCCCCCAACACCATCCCCACACCACCCTCACCCCCGCATCGCCCTTAACCCCACCCTCACCGCCGCACCACCCTCACCCACGCACCACCCTCATCCCCATACCACTCTCAACCCCACCCTCACCCCATCCTCTTCCCCACACCACCCGCACCCCCATACCATCTTTACCCCATATTCAACCCCACACCATTCTCATCCTACACCACCCCCATCCACATGCCCACCCGCATCCCACCCTCCAGCACGCGGTCTAATCATGAAATGAGATGAAAATCGCTTATTTTCACAAGTTGGCTTCAGTGAAGTTACTGTGAAAAGCCCCAGTCGCTACATTCCGGCGCCTGTTCGGGGCGGCTGGTACGGGAATTGAACCCGCGCTGCTGGCTTTGTTCTGCTTTGCAAGCCAACTGTTTAGCCCACTGTGCTAAACCAGCCCTGTTCATCCTTCTTATCTTGTGTCTTACAGGACCTGCTGGTGATGGGGCCGGTCCATCTGACTTCTCCCGGCGTCAGCCAGTGCCGTAGCTGGAGCCCCCACCATGGGTCGAGCAGCGATGTAGCAGCTTGGACACCAGGCTTCCGCCCGAGACACAGGAGACCCCAGAGCTCTAGTCGAAGGATGACATTGACTTTCCATCACAGCTGTCTCCAACACCCTCCACCATCCCAGAGACACTCACCTGATAGATTGATTGATTGATATTTATTGTCACATGTACCAAAGTACAGTGAAAAGTATTGTTTTGTGCCCAAGGGAACGTACACAGTACGTACATCGTAGACAAAAGAATAATCAACAGAGAACATTGACAAATGGTACATCGACAAATCGTGATTGGTTACAGTGCGGAACAAGGGCCAAACAAGAGCAGCATAGGGTGTCGTGAATAGTGTTCTTACAGGGAACAGATCAGTCAGAGGGGGAGTCGTTGAGAAGTCTTGTAGCTGTGGGGAAGATGCTGTTCCTATGTCTGGATGTGCGGGGCTTCAGACTTTTGTACCTTCTGCCAGATGGAGGGGTCTGGAAGAAGGCAATGCCTGGGTGGGAGGGGTCTCTAACAATGCTGTCTGCCTTCCTGAGGCAGTGGGAGGTGGCAAGCTTGTGTGATGGTTTGGGCTGAGTTCACCACACTCTGCAGTTTCTTGTGATCTTGGACCGAGCAGTTGCCATACCAAGCTGTGATGCAGCCAGATAGGATGCTCTCTATTACACAGCTGTAGAGGTTTGTGAGAGTCAATGCAGACATGTCGAATTTCATTAGCTTCCGTAGGAAGTAGAGACGTTGTTGGGCTTTCTTGACTGTTGCATCAACGTGAGTGGACCAGGACAGACTGTTGGTGATGGTGACCACCAGGAACTTAAAGCTATCGACCATCTCCACTTCGGAGCCATTGATGCAGATGGGAGTGTGTGTCGTGCTGCGATTCCTGAAGTCGATGATCAGTTCCTTGGTCTTTCCAATATTTAGAGAGAGGTTGTTTTCGGTACACCATGCAACCAAGTGATCTATCTCCCTGATTTGTAGGTTGGCACATTAGTGCAGAGACTCCTGGGACACTATCTGGTGCACACCACACAGCTGGTGGAGGTAGGAACACACGGGTGGAGGGCAGGCCGACCCCAGGGACTAGCTACCATCCAGGCTTCTGGAACGGACAGTCCCATCAATTGTCGAGATGCAGTCGCAGAGCCAGGGAATACATGCGGGGTTGTCAGCAAGCATCCAGTACCTGCAGGTGCAGTTGGAGTAGTCCACCCGCGTGCAGCATCAGGAGGTGGTGCCGACAATGAGTGCCACCCAGGCCAACACCGCACGGGTGGTATCTGCGGTAGAGGCATTGGGGGAGTTTTGCCCATGGATCAGCATGTCCAAGGCCTGGGGCACTCTGTGTAGGTGCAGGCCGAGGCCCAGGACAGGACTGCCATCTCACAGGCTATCATGTGTCAGAGCCACTTAGACATCGCAGGGGCGCGTCAGAGCGTGGCCCAGTCATAGCAGGCCATGGCAGCATTGCCCAGGTGCTGGCTAACATGGTGCAGACACAGAGAGAGGTGGTCCAGCCCCAGAGGTAGATGGCGCAGCCACTGGCTGACATGCCACAAACCCAGAAGAAAGTGGTGGCACAGGTGCAGCGAGATGTGGCGCAGTCTCAGATGGAGATGATCCACTCCCTGTGACCCATGGCCATGAGCGTGCGGACCCTGGTCGAGACCAGAGCGAGCCTCCAGTACTGGCAGCGCAAGGTGGCAGGGGGGCCTCAGGGGATAGTTGGATTGGATTGGATTGGATTTGTTTATTGTCACGTGTACCGAGGTACAGTGAAAAATATTTTTCTGCGAGCAGCTCAACAGATCATTAAATACATGAAAAGGAAATAAAAGAAAATACATAATAGGGCAACACATGTACAATGTAACTACATAAGCACTGGCATCGGATGAAGCATACAGGGTGTAGTGTGAATGAGGTCAGTCCATAAGAGGGTCATTTAGGAGTCTGGTGACAGTGGGGAAGAAGCTGTTTTTGAGTCTGTTCGTGCGTGTTCTCAGACTTCTGTATCTCCTGCCCGATGGAAGAAGTTGGAAGAGTGAGTAAGCCGGGTGGGAGGGATCATTGATTATACTGCCCGCTTTCCCCAGGCAGCGGGAGGTGTAGATGGAGTCAATGGATGGGAGGCAGGTTCGTGTGATGGACTGGGCGGTGTTCACGACTCTCTGAAGTTTCTTGCGGTCCTGGGCCGCGCAGTTGCCATACCAGGCTGTGATGCAGCCCGATAGGATGCTTTCCGCCCGCACCCCAATTCGATGGGGTAGGACAGGGGCCATCGGGCACCCCGAGAGAGGACAAGGTGATGGGGCCGGTGCCGGTAACTCCCGCAGGGGAGGTGCCGGAATACCGCAGCACCTTGGACTATCCCCCCCCCCCCTCCCCACTCCTGTCCCTGGCACTTCTGGTGGGCAGCTGGCAAAACAGGGCAGCACACATGCCACCTGTGACACCCAAGCAGCAGCTGGCCCCATCCAGGTCCAGTCGCCCCAGAAGATGCCCGCCAACGGGGACCCAAGTCACAGAGCAAGAATCACAACAGGCCGCCTCCACTCCTGCTGTACCATCTGGGGAACCACCTAGGTGTGGCCTTCGGGCTGGTAAAGCCAGAAAATGGGTGCAGTGCACAGTTTAGTTATAGGGGCTTGGGCACAAATCTGTAAATATATGTTCCCAATTAAACACCTGTTAGCAATGTTACAACCTGCCTCGGTGTTCTGTCAGATGTGTGAGGAGTGGGCTGGTCTGGGCTGCCCAGAGGGGGTGGGGGGAATGTGCAGATGTTGTGGGTGGCCTGGGCTCCACCCTCACCCCCCCTCCCCCCACCGACCCCACCACCGCCAGCGCAGGGCTTCGATGGCACTGTGTAATGGAATTGCCAGCTCACATGCAGGGATCACTCAGGTGGACGGTGGAAACTGCTGCCATGACTATGAGTCAGACATTGTCAGACGATGTGGAGCACCAGAGCTCATCGCAGTGCAGGTTGTCACCCCACCCCCCCTGTCGGTGAACCTGGAGGCGATCAGAGCGTCGCATGTGTGTTGGCCCTGGCGCACATGTCGTGCAGCCTCCCATGCCTGCCTGGGCCCCATGTCCTGCCCATCCTTGCCCTCCTCCTCATCCTCCTCTTTGGACGAGGCCTGGTGTTTATCCTCCTCCTTCAGCACACCACCCCTCTGCTGCCCAATGTTGTGGAGGACGCAGCAGGCCACCACGATGCGGGTGACCGTCCCAGCATCACACTGGAGGGCCCCTCCAGAGTGATTCAGGCACCTGCAACGCATCTTCAGGAGTTGCTGTATGGGCGTCATTGTAGCGGCTCTCCGCATCGATCTGTGGCCTTCGGGTAGGTCTCATCAGCCACAACCGCAGTGGATAACCCCTGTCACCCAGGAGCCAACTCACAGCTGGGGTGGCATCTTGAACATGTCAGGAATCGTCAAGTCTGCCAGGATGATGGCGTCATGCACATTGCCCAGGTTTCGGGCACAGACGTGAATGATGCTGCATGTTGATCGAATGCTATCCCTTTTGGTTGGTGTAGAAATGCCTGTTATCCTCAGGTACTCGTAGGGGGACATGCATCCCGGACTCGGGGCACCCTGGCGACGGCGGTGAACCCCACTGCCCAAGCAGCCTGGTGGGCTTGGTCCACATTGAAGTGGATGTATTCAGCTGCCTGGGCACATAGAGTCTCCGTACGACCGGTGTCACTCAGCAGAACCAGGGGCCATTGTGAGCAGTCAGTGCGGTGCGCAGCAAGATGGCTGCGGTAATGGTGGTCCCAGTCCCTTGGGGCGTCACCCTGGCCACTCGGCCTGTTCCCCCGTCACCCTATCCCCACCCCCAGCCCTGACAGTGCCCCCCTCACCCCCGCCCCAGCTAGCCTGGCGAGTGTACTGCCTGGCAGCCCACAATCACGCCTCCCTGTGTCCTACCTCCTCCCTCTCTCCCTCAGCAGCCACGACGCCGGTTTCACGCTTTCTAAAAGCACGAGTGAACCAAGGCGTCGTGAACACAGCCCATCGGAGGAGGAGAATCGCGGAGGCCCCAGAGAATACCGGTCGGACTCGCTATTGATATGCAAACGGTGTTTACTATACATGAATTCCGGCACGCATTGACGGCGCTGTCGATGTGACGGGGAATTGCGATTTGTCGTCAAACCGGCGCTCGCTACAATTTTGGCGTCGGAACCGATTCTCCACCCAATCACGTATTGCAATTTAGCGTTGGTCGACGGAGAATCCCGCCACATGGCCGGGGGGGAGGCGCGAAACCCGCCATCCCGACGCAGGTTGCCCTATTCTCCGGCGCCGTTTTTCGGGCGGCGGCGGGGTTCCCGCCACGCCAGTCGGGAGCCGTTGACAGCGGACCCCCTGGCGATTCTCCGGGCCCCGAGGGGCCGAGTGGCCGTCCAGTTTTGGCCAGTCCCGCTGGCGTGAATTACTCACTTCACACACGGCGCGACCTGGTAGGTCAGTCTGCGGGGCGGTCCTGGGGGAGGGCGCAGAGGTTCCGACCCCGGGAGGGCCCCCCACGGTGGCCTGGCCCGCGATCGGGGCCTACCGATCCTGCGGGCGGGCTGTTTCCGTGGGGGCCTTCTTTCCTCTGTGCCGGGCCCCTGTAGGGCTCTGCATATTGCCCAGGGGCCGGTGCGGAGAAGAGAACCCCCGCACATGCGTGGAAGTACGCCGCCCGGTCTGTGCCTGCGCGGAAATAAGCCGGCCAGTCAGCGCATTCGCGAGAGCATGCCGGCCATTGTGCGCATGCACAAACTCGCGCTGGCCCTTCGGCGCCGGCTGGAGGGGCGCCAACCACTCTGGCGTCAAACTTGCCCCTGAAAACTTGGAGAATTCCTCACTTTCGGGGCTGCTGACGCCAGAGTGCCGATTTTCCTGCCGGCGTGGGGACTTAGTCCCCAGAAGGGAGAATCCCGCCTCACATCTTTCAAGCAGCCTCAAGCAGCATACATTAACACATGATTTAAATGGAAGCAGAGAATTTAATTAAGGACACTCAAGCACTGTCACCCCATCAGTGCTATTATTTACCAGATAAAGTTTCAATGAAGTGAAAACTGATATGATGCAGCAAAATTGCAATCACCAGTGATTTTAATGAGACGGGGATGTTATGTTTACATTCTAACTGGTTTCTCTTTTTAATTCATTTTTATGGGATGTGAGTGTCGCGAGCCAGACCAACATTTATTTCCCATCCCAAATTGCCCTTCTGAAGGTGGTGAGCTGCCTTCTTGAACCGCTGCAATCCATGAGGTGTAAGTACACCCACTGTGCTCTTAGGGAGGGAGTTCCAAGGTATTGACCCAGCGACAGTGAAGGAATGTAAACATATTTACAGGTCAGAATGGTTGGTGATTTGGACAGGAACGCCCAGGTTGTGTTTTTCCCATGTATCTGCTGCCCTTGTCCTTCTAGATGGTAGTGGTCATGGGTAGGGAATGTGCTGCCTCAGGAGCCTTGGTGAGTTCCTGCAGTGCATCTTGCGGATGGTACACACGGCTGTTACTGTGCGTCGGCAGTGGAGGGAGTGAATGTTTGTGGAAGGGGTGTCAATCAAGCGGGCTGCTTTCTCCTAGATGGTATCGAGCTTGCTTTGTTTCATAAATTTAGAGTACCTAATTTTTTGTTTATAATTAAGGGACAATTTAGCGTGGCCAATCCACCTACCCTGCACATCTTTGAGTGATAGGGCTGAGACCCACACAGACATGGGGAGAAACTCCACACGGACAGTTACCCAGGGTCGGTATCAGACCCATGTTCTCGACGTCATGAGGCAGCAGTGCTAGGCACTGTGCCACCTTGCTGCCCTTGGTGTTGAGCGCCTTGAGTGTTGTTGGAGCTGCCCTCATCCAAGCAAGTGGAGAGTATTCCATTACACTCCTGACATGTGCCTTGTAGATGGTGGACAGGCTTTGAGGGGTCAGGAGGTGAGTTACTCGCCGTGGGATTCCAAGCCTTTGACCTGCTCTGGTAGCCACAGTATTTTTCTCTTTTTCTTTTTTTAAAATTTACAGTACCCAATTAATTTTTTCCAATTAAGGGGCAATGTAGCGTGGCCAATCCACCTAACCTGCACATCTTTGGGTTGTGGGGACGAAACCCACGCAAACACGGGGAGAATGTGCAAACTCCACACGGACAGTGACCCAGAGCCGGGATCGAACCTGGGACCTCGGCACCGTGAGGCAGCAGTGCTAACCCACTGCGCCACTGTGCTGCCCTGCAGCCAAAGTATTAATGTGGCTAGTCCAATTCATTTCTTTGGTCAATGGTAACCCCCAGGCTGTTGATATTGGGGGATTCAACAATGGTAATGTTAGGAGGCAATGCTTTGATTCTCCCTTCTCGAGATGTCCATTGCCTGGCACTCGTGTGGCATGAATGTTGCTTACCACTTGTCAGCCTAAGCCTGCATATTGTCCAGGTCTTGTTACATTTTCACGTGGACTGCTTCAGTATCTGAGATGTCGTGAATGTTGCTGAAACTGTGCAGTCATCAACGAACATTCCCACATCTGACCTTATGTTGGAAGAAAGGTCATTGATGAAGCAGCTGAAGATGGTCAGGCCTAGGACACTACCCTGAGGAACTCCTGCAACGTGTTCTGGGACTGAAATGATTGACCTCTAACAACCACAACCACCTTCCTTTGTACCAGTTATGACCCCAACCAGCGGAGATCTTTCCCTCTGATTCTCTTTGACTCTAGTTTTGTTCAGGCTCCTTGATGCCATACTCGATCAAATACTGGTTTGATGTCAAGGGCAGTCACTCTCACCTCACCTCTGAGTTAAGCTCTTTTGTCCATTTCAGAATGGGTAATGGCAGGAGTATATTGAATTTGCTCTTTCACGGAATGTGGACATTGCTGGCCATGTCAGCAGGACTGCCTTCTTGAACTTCTGCAGTCCACATGGTGTAGCTACACCCACAGTGCTCGATTCCCAGAATTTTGACCTAGCAACAGTGAAGGAATGGTGATATAGTTCCAAGTCAAGATGATGAAAGACTTGGAGGGTAACTTGCAGGTAGTGGTGTTCCCATGTGTCTGCAGCTCTTGACTTTCTAGGTGGTAGAGATCACGGATTTGGAAGGTGTTGTCGAAGGAGCCTTGATGAATTACCACAGTGCATCTTGTAGAACACAACATAGAACATAGAATATACAGTGCAGAAGGAGGCCATTCGGCCCATTGAGTCTGCACCAGCCCACTTAAGCCCTCACTTCCACCCTACGCCCATAACACAACAACCCCTCCTAACCTTTTTGGACACTAAGGACAATTTAGCATAGCCACTCCACCTAACCTGCACGTCTTTGGTCTGGGGGAGGAAACCGGAGCACCCGGAGGAAACCCACGCAGACACGGGGAGAACGTGCAGACTCCGCATAGACAGTGACCCAACAGGGAATCGAATCTGGGACCCTGGCGCTGTGAAGCCACAGTGCTAGCCACTTGTGCTACCGTGGTGCCGTGCTGTAGATCAGGGTTTTTCAAACTGCGGTTGCAACCTGTGGGTGGGTGGCGGGTGAGTGGCGGGAGGGCTTTTAAGAACGCCAGACGCGACTGGATTTTAAGTTGAGAATGCCAGCTGCGACCAGTCTTCAAATATGAACGATGGAGTCTTTCCGCCAGAAGTGGGGCAAAGAGCAGGTCACGTGCCTGCCACATACACTGACATCACACACTCTGTACACCATGATTTGTGTGCAAAATCACAGAAGAGATTCCTTCATTTTGTAGCTGTGAAGAAGCAAGCAACAGGACTGTGAAGATGGATAATTTTGTAGTAAGGAAGAGAGAGGGTCGGAGACACAAACAGGCCAGAATCTCACAACTGAATCTGCTGGTGTGAGCTGCACAGGAGAGTCCACGGCAGGACAAAGCAGTGTTGGTGTAAACTGTACAGAGAGCTCCAGAGCCTCTGGTGAACAAACAATTCGGACAAAACTGAAATCGGGAACAAAGTAGAATAAAGATGATTTCTTGAGGTATGGCTTTGTTAATTGTGCCAATGCAAATCAGGATGTAAAGTCAATGTGTATTATATGCCGGAATGTACTGGCAAATGAAAGTTTAAACCCTCAAAACTACAAAGACATTTGAAGGCATGGCGAGTTCTAGGACTCTTGATTGTTTTCAAGGAATGCAGCGAAAACTTAAATCACCAGCTGAGGTCCTGTGCAGAAATGTAACACTGAATGATAAAGTAAGTGAGATCATCAGGAGCAAGCAGGTTCACCTGTCACATTAAAGGTAAGCAAAAATAGTGGGCTGGATTCTCCGCCGCCGGGATTCTCCGTTTTGCCGGCAGCCCGGGGGGTTCCTGACGGCCCCACAATGGGAAACCCCATTGACCGGCCAGCGTAACGGAGAATCCCACTGGCGTGCTGAAGCAGAAATCTGGTGCAGCGGGACTGAGAATCCAGCCGAGTGTGTCGCAAAAGTCGGCCAGTGTGGGTCGCAATGGTCGATAGGTTGGTAAAAGTGGGTCCCAGAGAAAAAAAATTGTAAACCACTGTTGTAGATGGTACACACTGCTGCCACTGTGAGCACTGATGGAGGGAGTGAATGTTTAAGGTGGTGAATGGGGTGCCAATCAAGAGGGCTGCTTTATCCTGGATGGTGTCAAGCTTCTTGAGTTTTGTTGTAGCTGCACTCATCCATTTAGATGGTCTACAGGCTTTGAGAAGTTATTCCCCACAGCATTCCTAGCCTCTGACCTGGCGAGTAGCCACAGTATTTATATGGCTAGTCCAGTTCAGTTTCTGGTCAATGGTAACCCCCAGGATGTTGATAGTGGGGGATTCAGCGATGGTAACGCCATTGAATGTTAAGGAATGTACACTTCTCACGTTTGAGTCAGATTCCCGCATCTCTGAATCTTCTCAACACCTCTTCTAACCTTTCTGGGTACTTCTCATGTGCTGTCCCTGTTATTAGGACATCATCCAGGTGGGCAACAACCTTTGGGATACTCTGAATAAACTAAAGGGGCAATATTTGTTTCTCCTTTCTCCTCTTCCTTTTTTTCTGCTGTCGCTTAAGTTTCCCAGAATCTATGCTGCAATTGTTCTGGGGGCTAATGAGTGCACTAGACCAACTCTAGAGATTCATTTTATTTCAATTGTTTTTCTAAATGACATCCCCCAGAGAAATGAGAATGCATTATGTGCTCATTATAATCGCTAAAAATAATTTCTTTAAATGTAAAATTATTCAAACATACCAAATGACAATTTGAGTTGCTATGAAGTACTATGATACTGGAGAGGATTGTGTATAATAGACAGTGATCATAACTTGATTTTGGAGCCTTTGGGTAACCCTTGATTGACTATTTTAACCATATCTTCCTTTTGTTGCGCGAGGTTGGGTAAAGATAAGTCTGCTTATTGGATGAGCCTGTAAAGGTTGCTCAGCGCCTTGACTTCTGATTCCCTTACCAGATTCTGGTGTAAGATGCAATTTTATGCTCCCCCGCTCCCCAGCAGGTTTGAAGGCAGGGAGGCTCGTAAAATGCAGCGAGGGCTGCCTGCTGCCTACATGCCCACCATGACCTGTCTCCCATTTTACAAAGGACGGTGGAGGCATCCGCTGGCCTCCCACTTTAGTCCTTTATCCCTACCGCATCTTTCACCCAACACAAGAGGTGGCCAATGTGAGGGGGGTCGCCAGGCCACTTTAGCTACGCAAAGGGCTTTCGTTGCTGGATTCCTGGACCCATTGGACACAATTCCCCAAGGACATATTCACTGACTTACACTCCAAACCCCCAACTTCTCAAATCCAGCACCGCCACCCCACCCACCCCGCCCTTCACCCACCTCACCTGTCAGCCTGGCCCCCCCCCTTACAGGGTGGGGTTCCGGGTTCGCGTCAGTGGGGGGTCGAAAGATCGGGATGTCAGTTAAACATGGCATCCCGATCTCTCCCTGCACTGAGGTGTTTCAGCGAGTGGAGCTCCTCAGTGCAGAAAACGGGAATAAGTGCGGCCTCGGCTGCTCGTTCCCCGTTGAGGCCCCCTATCTACCCGAGTGGCCTGTCGATAGTGTGGTGTTTCTTGGCAATCCGAGCGAAGGGAAACACCAGGCTAATCATGCATGCTTTAGGACTCTCTACCCATCCAGGTAGATTGCACCTTGAGTTTCAGTTCAGGAGGGTTTGGCTTGGAGTTTCACCCCGGCTCTGTCGGTGAGTTCCCCACTGCTATCTAACCACACTTCGTCACTTTTTTGGGCCTTGTGGAGTTTCTCCCTGGGCTAGCCCACACTTCGAATTTTTTTCATCACGGGTGAGCTGAACCTGTTGGCCGGCTCCTCAGACATTGGGCCACCATTTTGATAAAGTGCCCCGATCTCTAAGAGATCTTGAGGGTCCCCCACACCCTTCCACCCATGGGCATTACCCCATATGCCCCAAGTGAGGAAACACCACGATGAGTTGCAGAGGGCTCCCACTTTTCAGGCCTTCCCACACCCACGTTTTGGCCCCTCTTCCAGGACCACTGCCATTCACCTCTCCCAACCTTCAAGAGGCCCCTTTAAACCCGCACTTCACCTCCCTTCATACTCCGCTTCATCCCTCCTTTTATGGGCGCGGCACCCCTCAGGCCCTGATCCTTGCCAGTACCCAAGCACCTGGGCACCCTGGCACATCCCCCCACCAACAATGCCATGCCCCCTGTGGACAGGGGCATTACTGCCCACCCCCCCCCCCCCCTCAAGTGTGGACAGTCTGCTATGGAATCATTGATGGAACCCCCCCCCCCCCCCTTTTCAGGCCATCCCACCGTCCACCCACTCTTTTTTGGGTCCCCCCTTTAGGACCCCCTGCTTCACCGCCAACCTTAATGAGACCCCTTCATACCCCCCTTTACCCCTACACCCCACCTTCATTGGCATGGCCCCTCTCAGGCCCTGACCCTTGGCAGTGCCAAAGTGTTACTGGGCATCCTGGTACTGCCAGCCTGCTCACATGCAGTGCCCCTGCAGCCCTGGCTGTGCCAGGGTGCCTGAGTGGCACCATGGGGATGTCCGGGTGCCAGGGGGAGTGCTAGGTTACTGTTCTGCCCTGTTCCTGACCACTCAGGGGGCTTCATTGGCGTCCGAGACCCCCAGAGGGGCCATCACGACTGGTCTCAACTTGTAAAAACTAGTGCTAATCTGCGTCCAGGGCCTTGCCGGTGAGGCTGGTGACTCCTGGGTGCCACGTGAATGTGGCGTTGGGATATTTAAATGAGACTAGTGTTCATTTAAATATCATTCTCTGGATCATGCCAAGCGAGAGCGTGAACCAGATCGTGCCAGGCACTGCGGGTCGGGGGACTCGCAATCGGCTCGGCGTGAAGCCCAATTTGGGCTCTTCACAGGATTCACCCATCGTGCCCGGCTCTGCGACAGGGGCAAAACGATTAATGAATCGTGCCCAGGGGTGGAAGTCACGCCTTGAATCAATGAATGTCACTCCCAGCGTTAAATTGCTGAGTGGCAGCTGACAGGATGGAGCCCGTTCTCCCCCCTGCCCCCACACCCCCAACCTTTGAGCTGGATGGGGACCATGGCACCCATAAAATCCAATCATTTAAAATCATTGTTCATCATTAAATATATCATTCCAAAGCATAAGCATTCGTCAGACATTTGTAAGTTGGTATCCACATATTAAATAAACATATGTTCACTTTGTAAATGTAAATTAGTGATGTGATGATGTTCCTTCATTATTGGGTGTGTCTTAAGCCCCCAAAATAAAGATAAACAGTAATAGATATAAAATCCATAGAAATTCTTTCCTGGATCAAGTCAGCAGCTGCTAACATCATTTGAAATAGAGCTTACTATAGCCCTCTGACAGCCTCTATATATCACAGTCTGCTGAATTCCTCTTCACACAGTCTCTGTTCGCTTGCCAACTCCCTTTACTTTTTTTTAATAGAGTGCTGTGCAGCTACTGAAAATATTTTTGTCAGAAAGTGTTTGCATCAAGATTCCTTGAGGATATTTCCCAAATGTGTGGTTAAGAAAATACTTCAAACAAGTCTGCACTGACTCATGTATTATAATATTATTTTCCTGTTTTTGTCTGTTGAGTCATGATTGTAAATTATACTGTTGTGGCATAATCACTGTCTTGATTTGAGATCTCCATTATATTTTGAGTATATTTATGTGTCCTCCATTTTAATCTTTGATTACCATCTTGTACTGTAAGTAGATTGCTGTCAGACCTGCTGAGATTATCCAGTATTTGCTGTTTTTGTTTCAGATTCCAGCGTCCGCGGTAATTTGCTTTTGACTATAAGCAGATTGTTGAATTTGAGACCTGATTCGCTTTGTTTTACTAGGATTTGCAATCATTCAGATCTGGCAATATTATCGCTCAAACCGTGACTTCCATGTACCTTCATATGTCCACTGTGGATATAAATTTAGCTGGTGTCTCTATGTTCAATAACTTCCCCTATAGTTGTTACAATCCCCTAAGGGAAAACATCAAGCAAAATAACCAAATTTACCGAATGACCCCCCCCCCCCCCCCCCCCCCCCGCCCCCAAGTGAAAACAATCATCAACAAGATTCTACTTTTTTGTAGCTTTTACTTTTTAAAAATAAATTTAGAGTATTCAATTATTTTATTCGAATTAAGGGGCAATTTAGCGTGGTCAATCCACCTATCTTGCTTATCTTTGGGTTCTGGGGGTGAGACCATGCAGACACGGGGAGAATGTGTAAACTCCACACTGGCAGTGACCCGGGGCTAGGATCGAACCCGGGTCCTCAGTGCCATGAGGCAGCAGTGCTAACCACTGTGTCACCATGCCGCCCTTGTAGCTTTTACTTTAACAAAAATCAGAACCAATACAAATATCACATGAATTAGAGGTTGAATGATGCTTCAAATGGAAAGGGAAATTTTACTTTAATTAGTTGATACAACATATATATTCCTTACATAACCACAAGCATCTCCTTTCAGCGTGTATGCATTACGTAACTACACAGTTCCACAATATGCTGTGCTCATTCATGTAGGGTAGGTCAGGAGGCCTGTCCAACAACAGCTTTCTCCTTTGAGTTTCACAGGTATAATTATGATCAGCAAGGCACACTTCTATGAACCCTTTCTCTCTCTCAGGTCATAACAGACCTGATGATATGGCTTTCCCAAGTTCCTCTTCAACGGACCAACCAATAACACCCTGGTTTAGTTTGGCCACTTCTGGGGAAAACACCCAGTTCTTTAGTGTCTCCAAGCTAATCACGCAGTTTCCCAGGTTTTAGACCTTTTTTTAGCCAGATCGCACATTGGCTCTAAGAGTCATGTTTCCTCTTCCCCAAACAGAAACACTGACCACTTCCGAAGAATGATTTGCTTCTTCTCCTCACAAGAAGTCTCAATGCTCATCCTTCAGTCTCTGTTTGCTTTCTCTTTGTGTTAGCCTCTGGGCCGTCACCCCCCAGATCCTCTGCTTGTGGCTCTTCTTTGTGGTTGCAGCTCTCCTTTGTGTCTGGCCACGTGGCATACATATTTAAACTTCATTCTATTTGGTACTGCTTCTAGGTCAAGAGTCCTCAGGTCACACAGACCAGTATTTATCATTATACAATAAAGATACAATTGATTCCTTTACAATTGATCCCTTAAAAGTCCTTTTCAAACATTCTTAAGCCTAATTACAGATTCCACAGACATTTAAAAAATAGTACAAAGTTTTCCTACTGTACTGCTTCCAGATTAAAGGTCGTCACAGGATAGGTGTCAGATAAAGGTTGTTGCAGCTGAAACCTCAATTGTTTTAAACACCAAACAGATAAATATATATGTGCTGAATAGGCACTGAACAGGTTAAAAAGAAGAACTAATTCCAAAGTGTTTGCCGATCCCTTGTCACAACTCAAAATATTTATAGCATGGGGTGGTCAGTTGCTCAGACCATTCACCTTAATGTATTTTGGTTAACTAGATTCAGGATTTCTCCTCAATATGGCCTGCTGCTTGTGACATGAGTAGACTGAATATCATGGTGGTAATCTGAATATTACACCTCATTCAATAGGGAGACTTAGATCTTCCAGCCTGGTGCTTCCAATTGAGGCCAAGTAAAAACATGGTTGAAATAGGCATTCTAGAGTCTTTCCATTGCTTTATATTTCCACAAACTGTGCAATCCAACCTTTTTTTAGGACACCAAACTTCTTGCTATGATTTTTTATCTCTACTCTTGTTTTATTCACTTGTTATCATTTCCAACAAATTATGAGCCACGCTCCATGCATCACATCAGTTATTCTCTCAATTGACCTCTTCATCAGTGTTAGCCACCCTCGGAGCAGTCTTTGATTTTTGGAAGCACTCAAGTGAGGTTAGTCATGTGAACCTGCTTCCCATCCTCATGCCTTCAGTTGCTTTGCGGAAGAATTCCTGAGTTTTTTGCTGTTATGGTCAGGGATTTAAAGTGGTGGATTGAACAGTTTTACTTTAACACTGCCTTAAAGTTAATGATTGGCGTAGGTTAGCCCTGATGCCTCACGGCGCCGAGGTCCCAGGTTCGACCCCGCCCCTGGGTCACTGTCCGTGTGGAGTTTGCACATTCTCCCCGTGTTTGCTTTGGTTTCGCCCCCACAGCCCAAAAGATGTGCAGGTTAGGTTACCGATTGCACCAATTAATGGGAGAATTACAACCGTCAGAAGGATGCCATTTGGCCTGGCAGGTCCATGTCAACTCTCCGCAGTAGTAAATTAGCTGGTTCCACTACCCCTGCCCTTGCCATTTGGACCTACAAATCTTTTTTTTCTGCGGTCTCTTATCTAATTCCCTTTTGAAAACCATGATTGAATCTAACCCCACCACACGGCCAGGCAGTGTATTCCAGATCCGCAGCAGGTAAAATAGACTTTCCTTACATTGCCTTTGGTTCTGTCGCCAAGCAGCTTAAGTCGGTGTCCTTTGATTCTTGACCCTTCCGCCAATTGGAATTGTTTCTCTCAATTTGCTCCCTTTTAGACCCTTCATGATTTTGAACACCCCTATCCAATCTCCTCTCAACCTTCTCGTGAGAACAACCCTCGCTTCTCCGATCTATCCTGGAACCATTCTTGTAAACCTTACAAATTACAAGTTATCATCAGTGTCAGATTGTGATGGGGCCCAGCTACGAGCTCACCCCACCTGGAATCACCTGAATCTGGCTGACAAATACCCTGTTATCAAGAACACAATAAAAACAACAACAAAACTCCATTTGATAGTGTTTGCAAAGCCCAAGTACTCAATACTCACCTTGGATGTGACATATCGATGTGAGTATTTACCACTGACTGGGGGTTTCACACTTGCAGGTAGTTAAAGTGATCGCTACCATTCTCAAGACAGGGACGGGTGTGAAGTGGAAAACGGTTATACAGTCTATCATGTGAGAATCGTCCAAGAGGGTCTATTCCATGTGCGCTCTCAAATCAATTTCAGATTTTTCAGCTGTTGCAGGATGCAAAAATTGCAAGAAGATGTCAGAGTTATAAAATCATTATAGCACAGAAGGAGGTCATTCAATATGGGAAAGCTGGGTATAGAGGGATATGGGCCAAATGCGGGCAATTGGGACTAGCTTAGTAGTAAAAGCATGGACAAGTTGGGCCGAAGGCCCTGTTTTCATGCTGTAAACTTCTATGACTCTGTAACCCATCAAGACAAGAAATCCAGTCAGTCCTATTCCCCCTCCAGATCCCCAGGGCCCTGCAAGTTTATTCCCCTCAAATCCCCATCCAATTTATTTTTGAAATCGTTAACTGTTTCCACTTCCACCACCCTCACAGGCAGCGAATTCCAGGTTATTACCACTCGCTGGGTAAAAGAGTTCTTCCGCACATCGCCCCTGCATCTCTTGTTGTGTCCCCTAATCTTTGTGCCATAAGCTAAATGGGAACAGCTTTTCTTTATCTACCTGATCTAAACCTGCAAATACCTAAAACCTTCAACAATTTATGATGTGGAGATGCCGGCGTTGGACTGGGGTGAGCACAGTAAGAAGTCTTACAACACCAGGTTAAAGTCCAACAGGTTTGTTTCAAATCACTAGCTTTCGGAGCACTGCCCCTTCCTTAGGTGAATGGAGAGGTTGGTTCCAGAAACATTTATATGGACAAAGTCAAAGATGCCAGACAATGCTTTGAATGCGAGCATTTGCAGGTAATTAAGTCTTTACAGAGCCAGAGAGAGGGATAATCACAGGCTAAAGAGGTGTGAGTTGTCTCAAGCCAGGACAGTTGGTAGGATTTTGCATGCCCAGGCCAGAATGTAATGCGACATGAATCCAAGGTCCCGGTTGAGGCCGTACTCATGTGTGGAACTTGGCTATAAGTTTTCTGCTCTGCGATTCTTACTCTTCGGGTAAGCATTCTCCAAGGCGGCCTTCAGGGCGCGCGAAAACGCAGAATCGCAGAGCAGAATCTTATAGCCAAGTTCCGCACACGTGAGCACGGCCTCAACCGGGACCTTGGATTCATGTCGCATTACATTCCCCCACCACCATCTGGCCTGGGCTTGCGAAATCCTACCAACTGTCCTGGCTTGAGACAACTCACACCTCTTTAACCTGGAATTACCCCTCTCTCTGTATCTGTAAAGACTTAATTACCTGCAAATGCTCACATTCAAAGTATCGTCTTGCATCTTTGACTTTGTCTATGTATATGTTTCTGGAACCTACCTCTCCATTCACCTGAGGAAGGAGCAGTGCTCCAAAAGCTAGTGATTCGAAACAAACCTGTTGGACTTTAACCTGGTGTTGTAAGACTTCTTACTGTTCAACAATTTATTTCATGATTTTTGTTTGTAAGTTTAAAGTATCCAATTCTTTTTCTCCAAATTATGGGGCAATTTAGCGTGGCCAATCCACTTACCTTGCACATCGTTGGGTTGTGGGGGTGAGACCCACGCAGACACGAGGAGACTGTACGAATGCCACACGGACAGTGACCTGAAACAGGGATCAAACCTGGGTCCTCGGCACCGTGAGGCCGCAGTGCTAGCCATTGCACCCCTTAGTTCATGATTTATCACGGATTACAGTTGGTCAATGAAGAAGTATTCTGATTTCGGTACACTCTGTGTAATCCTCGAAATTAACACACATTAAAAATTAATCTAAATAAAATTAAGGGTGAATGACAGTTAACTGCAAATTAATCGACAGCCCTCAAGAAGACTTTTTGTCTCAATCGTTTGGATTTTTAGCAAAAAATCTCTTGAGGATGTTTTTCTAAACTTTTGCATATTTACCACTGTTCTTACCAATGACCATTAAGTCATTGACTGGTGAGAGTTGTGAGGGCAAAGGTTGTTTACACTGGTATATTTACTGTACCTGCAGATGCAGAATCTGTTCTGTTGGTTTATTCCAGTCGGGATTTGGCAGCAAAGAGAATATGACAAATCACATTTAGGTTTGATCAGGAACATCCAAGCTGAATACACTCTTGTAGAGTTTACACTGCCTTGTCCTCATGTCAGTTAAGTTGTTGAGATTTATTACAGTAGCAGTTTGATGCTGGTGCAGCAGACAACACAATGGTTCCAATTCTATATCGGGCACATATACACCAATTCATTCACCGCTGATCTTAAAAGGCAATATCCTGTGGGGAGATCTTTACTCCAGGCTAAGGTCACAGCAAGTCACTGCTCACCACTTAAACTAGCCATTTGATTGGAAATATAATCTGAAATATGTTATCAAATGCAAATCAGCAAACTCATTCTGTATAAATAATTCTCTTGGCTTTATCTGGACTCAGGGTTCTATAAGATCCTGAGGGGTATTGACAGGGTGGATTTGGAGAGGATGTTTCCTCTTGCCAGAGAATCGAGAACAAATTGGGGGGGGGGGGGGGGTCACTGTTTAAAAATAAGGGGCTGCTCATTTAAGACAGAGATGAGAAGAATTTTTTTCCCTTGGAGGGTAGTAAGTCTCTGGGTGGGACTCTCTTCCTCAACAGGCAGAGCCTTTGAATATATTTAAGGCTGAGTTAGATGGATTCTTAGTTAACAAGGGGGTGAAAGGTTAGTGGGGTTAGGCAGGAATGTGGGGTTGAAGTTACAATCAGATTAGCCATGGTCTTATTGAATGGAGGAGCAGACTTGAGGGACCTACTTCTGTTCCTCTTGGTGTACGCTTGTCTTGATCAGAATCTATGCAATACTGCAACGAATGAAGGGTTAACCTTCACTATGCAGATTATGCTAAGGCGTGTGTATGTGTGCACGTGTAGATGGGTTTGTGTGCATGTACACGCAGATGTGCATGTGTGTGTGCGCATGCAGATGTTTATGTAAGCATGCAGATATGAGTGCATGCAGATGTGTATGTATGTGCAGAAGAGTGTGTGTGCTTGCAGATGTGTGCAAATTGCATGTAGATGTGTGTGCATGCAGATGTGTGTGTGCATGCAAAATGTGCGTGATTGCAGATGTGCATGTGCATACAGATGTGTGTGTGTGCCTGCAGGTACATGTGCATCCGGATGTGTGTGTGTTTATGTGCAGATGTGTGTGCATGCATGAATGTGTGTTTTCATGCAGATATGTGTGTACACGTAGAGGTGCGCATGCATGCAGATGTGTGTGCACATGCAGATGTGTGTGTGCATCTGCATACAGATGTGTGTGCATGCATGCAGTTGTGTGTGCATGCAAATGTGTGTGCATGCAGACGTGCGCATGCAGGTGTGTGTTTGTGCATGCATGTGCATACAGGTGTCTGTGTGTGTGTGTGCATGCAGATGTGTGCATGCCTGTGCATGCAAATGTTTTTGTGTTTGCATGCAGGTGTGTGTGTGTGCGTGCAGATGTGTGTGTCTGCATGTAGATGTGTGTGCTTGTGCATGCAGATGTGTGTGGGTAAGCAGGTGTGTGTGGGTGCATGTGTGTGAGTGTGCATGCAGGCGTGTGCGCGTGTGTGAGTCTGTCATATTGAATCAGGATGCCATTTTTGCAGCATTGCAGATTCTCCTCCAATCAAATTAGAACATTTAGACTCCACATGGGGTACAGTTTGCACATACTTAGTAGGGAATGAATCAAAGTTTACATCCATGATTATGGAATGTTGTTTAGCAGTTGGTAATAGTGTCTGGGTGTAGTCATGTTAGGACAAGTGGAAATATTCTAACGTGTTCAAAACTCATGCTAATCAGATTTTGCAATTGAAAGAAAAATTCAAATCAAAAGTAAGGAATCAAAACCTTTCGACACTGGCCCTGGGTCAGTGTCCGTGTGGAGTTTGAACATTCTCCCCATGTCTGCATGGGTCTCACCCCCACAACCCAAAGAGATTTGCAGGGTTGGTGAATTGGCCACGCCACATTGCCACCAAATTTAAACAAAACGGAATCAAAACCTTTAATCTGTTCCTTAAAAGCATTCACAATTACAATTTAACTTTGACCTGGTTTTGAAGCCTCCATTAGCTTTAAATCGCTTTCAGATAGATCATAGGTCATAGAATTTACAGTGCACATAGAGTCTGCACCGGCCCTTGGAAAGAGCACCCTACCCAAACCCACACCTCCACCCTTTCCCCACAACTCCCCCTATCCCCGTAACCCCACCTAACACTTTTTGGACACTAAGGGCAATTTATCATGGCCAATCCACCTTGTGGTGTTGGGTGCTCTGGTGCACAGATGAGCCAACACAGTTGTATGTGGTACAACTCTATTTTATTATAACTCTTATAATACAGTTCGTTCTGGATACTCTGCACGTGCTGTCTCCCTGAGTGTGTTTGGCAATAGATGTGTCCTGGTTCTCCTCTGCAGCTAATACTGACCACCGGGGGTCGTGTCTGTGCTTTTATATCTTTCTGTCATTGGTTGTGGTGTTGTGTGTTCTGATTTGTCTGTTGGTGTGTCTATCATGATGTGTGTGTTTGAATATCATGACATCCCCCCTTTTTACAAAGATAAGTGCCTACGTGGTTATAAATATAATTGTGTCGGGAGTGCATCTAAGAGTGTGTGTGTGTGTTGTGTACAGCGTGTGTTTATGACGTAACTATTTACATGGGGCGATGTCGGGTGCGTCACACTAACAAGGTTGTACCATAACAAAACTTGGATGCGAGAGAAAAAAAAAAAAAAACTTGAACATTGGTCCGGTCAGACGATATCTGGAACAATAAACAACAACAGGTTATAATACAGAAGTGTTTGACTTTTTGAACGTATGAACAGCGTTATAAGTCCAGTCTAATGGGTGACCGCCTCAAGAATGGGCTGGTCCTCAAGCCGGTTCAGCTGTGGAGATTTGGGGTCACACTGGTTCACCTTGGACTGTTGGAGGTGATGCTGTTGCCGAAGTCTCTACTTTACCATTTGTTGTACTTCGTGCAGTGCTTGGTTTTTTCATTCGTGCAAATATAACATTCAACATCTTTGTTAGTGGTGCCCTGGCTGTGGTTTGGTTCTGGTGGCGATGGAAGGGGCATGATCCGTGGCATCTCCACGAAGTCATCCTTGGGAACCAGTGGAGGATCCGGCGTGTGCGTACGGTGCAGTTGCGAGCGTGGAAGGCGGCACAAAGCCCGCTGATTGCGCCTACGCACCAATCCATCCGCCCTGCATGCCAGGAACAAGGTGGAGTCTGTTTTCTTTTTATGTTTGTGGTGGACGGCATCTTGTAGCCGATGGGTCGTTGCCATTGAAGTAGCACCATCACTAATATCATGCAAGGCGATGACTGTGCCAGATGTGGAAGTTGGCCGAGACCGTGTACGCTGGTTCCGGCCACCTGCTGTGCCGGAAGGGCGACTCCGCAGAGAAACGTCGAAGCATGTCGCCTTGGAGAGAGAATTGTTGCTCGCATCAACGTCTGGCGATGGCGCGAATTGGTGTGTCCATCTTGGACCGCCGGTGCTGGTTGCCACTGCCGACCCAGTGGGACTGCCACGCGATCCATTCCCTGTCGCCGTGGCATCTGCCGTCACCCTGAGCGTGCCATCACCGAGGCCGCGACACCGCCCGTCCGGAGCAAGGTCTGGCGTGCGCAAATCAGAGTCGGCGCTTGGCTGCTCCCCATCTGGAGTCCGGTCTGCCTTCCGTCGATGCCCCCCGTCCGGAGTCCCAACAGGTTCACTGGAGGCAGCCGAGATTCCCTGAAGCTGCACTTCTGGAGTCGGAACATGCAGGAATGCACCAACCAGTGGAGAGGCTCGAGCCATCGAGGGTGGAAGCGGTGCGCCGCCACCGCAGTCGTCAGTGGTCCCACCGTGATCGTCGAGTGCCTCGGTACGCACTAGGCGAGGTCTGTCACCTTGCACCTTTTGCATGGGAAGTGGGATGCTGTCGTCACTCGTCTCACATCCCGTGGATAGATCGTTATTAGCAGCTTGCTGTTCACTAGGGTTGGGTAAATTGTCAGAGTTTTCATCTGGTGGTGCACACCATGTCGGTGGACTGTCATTGTCTTGCCATTGTCCTTCATTTGGGCTTTTCTTCTTTGGAACTTTAAATCTTCCCCCAGACATTGCAGAACCTTGTTTATTACCCCCAAATTCTCCCATATGTATGGTCTCGAATATAGGATCCACTGTTTCTATCGACATTGTACCATTTTCCAAAGAACATTCCGTTTCACTTTTCTTCTCAGGTACCTCATATGTAACTTTGTTTAATGTACATGCCTTCATGGTCTCTGGGTCTGATTTTGCTGGGACTGGCATGGTCACAGTCTCTCTTTTACTGTTCTCAATTGCCCACATTATACTCCCCATACATAACTGCTTAATCACTGGGGTTAGTGTGGTACAATGGATAATCGGGTCGACCTTATCTGCATCTTCACCATTAGTGGAAAGCACACTTGGTTCACTTGAAACTGCTGTGGGTTTTAAATTCGTTATCTGGCTACTCGATGTCGGTGTCCTCAGGATTCTTGCTCCAATGTTCTGCTCAATAATCAGTGGAGTGTGTATAGGTTCAATGCAATTAATGTTCCCCTCAAGGTTTGAAGAGTCATTACTGACTAACTGCTGGTCTCCGAAGTTGGGATTTTGCGGCATTGTGTTGAAGGGAGACATTTGTCCCTGCTGTAGATATGATTCAGGTTGTGTTATTTCCATTACCTGAGGATCAATGTCTTGTCCATTTTTTCGATCCGTACTAAAACACTGGCAATTCTCAGTCTGCTCCTTGCAAGTTAAACATTCAATTAATTTCGTTAGCAAATCCTCAGCATCCTTCTGTGGCCGTGCAGCATTATTAATCTCTGTTCGGCTACAATGATCCTGAAGGTCAGCGCATAAACCTTTTTTCTTCGGGCTTGGACGAGGCGATTCCTTTGGCTTGTCTTCAGTTGGGCTTGAACAGTCTTCAGCGCTGTGCCCTTCATTGTAGCATGAGAGACCGTCATGGTCATGCTGCTGTGTAGTGGAGCATGGTAGGCTGTTATAGCCTTCTTGCTGTTCACGTGAGCATGGCAGACTTGCATCGTCTGCCGCTGGTTGGTCAGGGGAGGTTGCTAGACCCTCATGGTCTTGTCCCTGCAAGGACTGCGCTCTGGAGTCTTGCGTTCCTTCCATCGTGGAGTCCGTCCACGAGCTCTCTGTGGAGGCTTGTGACACTGGAGTCACTTCTTGTTCGTGCAAGGACTGCGCTCTGGAGTCTTGCGTTGCTTCTATCGTGGAGGCTGTCCACGAGCTCTCTGTGGAGGCTTGTGACACTGGAGTCACTTCTTGTTCGTGCAAGGACTGCGCTCTGGAGTCTTTGTGGAGTCTGTCCACGAGCTTGCTGTGGAAGCTTGTGACACTGGAGTCACTTCTGGTTCATGCGAGGACTGCACTCTGGAGTCTTGCATGTCTTCTTTCATAGAGTCGGGAACGTTGAGCGGGACGTGGACCACGCTCTGTGTGGCAGCAGGGCACTCTCCGTGTGCTTGCACCGCTCCCTGTCTGTTAATGTCAGGCTGCAGCATCATCCGGTACTGATAAGTTGGAACGTCATATCTGCTGGATTGAAGATCCTCAAATCCGAAAAATGAATCCGCATCTGCGTCGGATTCAATGTGGGGGCCGCCAATGTGCAACACGAAAGGTTCGTCCGAGTCATAGTCATATAGGACCACGGAGCTATCATTGGGCTCGCGAGGTCCGGAAACACTGTAAAAATCGTCATCGAAGTATTCAAGGTCGGAATCATCGGCTTGTGCGTAGGTAACTGCTTGTCGGAGGGTTCTTCGGAGGTCAAATTCATCTCCTGGGTCAATTTGCGGCACTGTGCTGTCATTCCAGGTGAGGGAAGGTTGTTTTACAGCTTTAACAGATTTTTGTTTTTTTTGATTTGGGACGTTTCCCTTTTAAATTGGATTTGGGACATTTCCCTTTTAAATTGGTGCAGTCTGGGGCCTCTGCCATCCTGACGCTCGGTATGTAGCACGTAGGAAGCGACTGCGCATGCTCAGATCGCTGTTCCTTTACCGATGGCCGTTTTCTTGACTGCGCATGCGCAGCATCTCGCGCATGCGCAAACGAAACTTCCGGTTCTGCGCACTTCTCGCGCAACTGTGCTAGCGTTATACCTTTAGCAAGATGGCCGCCGACCTCGACCCAGCCTTCTCTCAGGCCCGGGATTTCGGGCTCCGGGATCCCAGCCACGAGGTGAGTACTGCAGCTTTTCTTACCTTTAAGTGCCCATTGGATTGCGTATTCTTCACAGTACTTGGAGAATTTGCCCAGGACTGCCTGGTAATCGTACCTTTGCTGCCTCCTGAAGAACCTGAACCTTCTGAATATTTCTCTTGCCCTTGCACCGGCGACGGTGAGGAGAAATTCAATTTTTTCCCTATCATCCAGGTCTTTGAGTTCAGCTGCCACCAGGAACAATTCGAAATTTTGCCGGAATCGCCGCCAGTTTTCGTGGAGGTCGCCGTGGCACTGGAGCGCCTGCGGAACCGGGAGCTCGTACATCATGCCTGGGCACTGCTGGTTGTCTGTGTACACTGAGGTATGCCGGCAGGTATCGATCCACTCCTGTACCATGTGGTGTTGGGTGCTCTGGTGCACAGATGAGCCAACACAGTTGTATGTGGTACAACTCTATTTTATTATAACTCTTATAATACAGTTCGTTCTGGATACTCTGCACGTGCTGTCTCCCTGAGTGTGTTTGGCAATAGATGTGTCCTGGTTCTCCTCTGCAGCTAATACTGACCACCGGGGGTCGTGTCTGTGCTTTTATATCTTTCTGTCATTGGTTGTGGTGTTGTGTGTTCTGATTTGTCTGTTGGTGTGTCTATCATGATGTGTGTGTTTGAATATCATGACACACCTAACCTGCGCATCTTTGGACTGTGTGAGGGAACCGGAGCACCCGGAGGAAACCCACGCAGACACGGGGAAAACGTGCAGACTCCACACAGACAGTGACCCAAGCCGGGAATCGAACCTGGGACCCTGGAGCTGTGAAGCAACTGGCCTACCCACTATGCTACTGTGCTGCCCAAATATATTCATAGTACGTATTAAAATGAGGGATAAAACAACTAAATAAAAATTGGAAATCACAACTTGTAAACAATCAGCTCTCTGCTCAATGCCTCTAATAGATGTCAAATAAAAGTGGGTTGTCATCAGATCCTATGTTGTTAAGATGACGGTTTGTAAGATTTTTGCTAAACTTCAAAAATATTAGTTCCTGTTTTTTATTGCACTTTGTTATGTCCTACTTCTTATTCAACCAGTGAGGTAAACATTAATGAGGGGACAATAACACGGGTAGAATGTGCAATCCCCGCGCGGACAGTGTCCCAGAGTCGGGATCGATACTGGGACCTCGGCGCCGTGAAGCAGAAGCGCAAACCACTGCGCCACCGTGCTGCCCTTTGTGTTGAATTTATCACGGTCAAGATCTGAATAGGTGTGAAAGCGGCAGCATCATCTTACCTATGAACCTGGGAATATGTCTTATGAATTCATTCAACTCAAATAAAGTCACAGATGCAGCGATAATGTCACTGTGAGCCATAATATTTACAAATATGATTTATTTTTAAAATATTCCTTCATGGGATGTGGGCATTGCTGACTAGGCCAGCATTTGTTGCCCATCCCTAATTACCCTTGAGAAGGTGGTGGTGAGCCGCCTTCTTGCACCGCTGCAGTCCATGAGGTGTAGGTACACCCACAATGGTGTTAGGGAGGGAGTTTCAGAATTTTGACCAAGAGACAGTGAATGAACGGTGATATAATTCCAGGTCAGAATGGTGAGTGACTTTGAGGGGAATTTGCATATTTTAATGACCCCGTGCATCTGCTGCCTTTGTCCTTCTAGATGGTAGAGGTCACAGGTTTGGAAGGTGCTGTTAAAGGAGCCTTGGTGATTGCTGCAGTGCATCTTCTAGAACAGGCATTGTCAAACATGGAGGCGCGACCTGCGGGTGGGTCGCGGGCAGGTGTCGGGAGGGTCGCGGAGCCGTCCATTGCGGCGCTCCCGATCGCGCAAATCTGCCGCAGCAGCCGGCTGTTAATAACGCCGGCTGCAAGCGGCCTTCAAAATGGCCACAAAACAGTAAACAAAATGCGACCACACTACGCATGCTTGCCAGATCATCGGCGCGCATGCGCAAAACTATGCGCTCTGATGATCGGGCACGCATGCGCAGTGCGGCCGCTTTTTTTTTTAAACGGTCGCAGCTTTTTGTTTTACAAGTTCGGGGGGGGGGGGGGTTTATTCATTTATTTCATTCATTTAATTTTTATCATTTATTTTATTTTTATTATTTTTTACAAGTTCGGGGGGGTTTTATTTGATAAAAGTTTACAGGAAAAAAATGTAGAACTTTGGACAGATGGAGACTCCATACTTTCCGACACCAGAAGGCTTCACCTTCATCTAACAGGTTCCATTGGAGGAGCGTGTATGAGGGCCAAAGGGACCCAAAACCATTTCCTCCATTTTTGTCAGCAGCAAACAAGATAAGAGAAAATGGTGGGTCGCGAAGGTTGGCCGGCGTTGGGTCCCGAAGGTTGGCCGGTTGGTAAAAATGGGTCCCCGGAAAAAAAGTTTGAAGAACACTGTTCTAGAAGGCACACACTACTTCCACTGTGCGTTAGGGTGGAGGGCGTGAATGTTTAAGGTAGTGGATGGGGTACCGACCAAATGGACTGCTTTGTTCTTTTTGGTATTAAGTTTCTTGAGTGCTGTTGGAGCACTCATGAGGCAAGTGGAGAGTATTCCATCACACCCCTAGCTGCACCTTGTAAACGGTGGGCATTGTTGGGTACAGACCAGTGTTGTCACCATACTGGAATAACTTGGCCAGGAGTGCCACTAGTTGTAGAAAATGTCTTCAATACTGAAGCTGGGGGCAGCACGGTGGCACAATAGTTAGCATTGCTGCCTCATGGTGCCGAGGTCCTAGGTTTGATCCTGGCTCTGGGTCACTGTCAGTGGGGAGTTTGCACATTCTCCCTAACACCATTGTGTTTGTGGGTTTCGCCCCACAACCCAAAGATGTGCAGGCTAGGTGCACTGGCAACGCTAATTTGCCCCTTAATTGAAAACAATGAATTGGGTACACTAAATTTAAAAAAAAAATACTGAACTGGTATGTTGTCATACGCCATTGTGTTTTTTAAGCCTTGTCGCTCCCGACTCGGTGATGTGACAGTATAAATATTTCCCACTTTCTCTGTCTTTTAACTTTAACAAAGGGTCATCTGGACTCAAAACGTTAGCTCTTTTCTCTCCCTACAGATGCTGCCAGATCTGCTGAGATTTTCCAGCATTTTCTTTTTGGTTTCAGATTCCAGCATCTGCAGTAATTTGCTTTTATCCAATGTTTAACTCACTGCCACTTCTCTTCCAGGAATGCCTACCCTGAAGAAGTACTGCTCTTCTCTCCGACAGGATTTCCGTATGTCCCTCCCCCACTATCCACCTTCACTGCTTTCCATTTCTCTCTTAGTTTTGGACAAGCTATTTATCAAGACTCGCTCCAACAGCCATATTTCTTTCCTCAGTGACTATCTTCGTCTCTGACCTACCCCACGGGGATTTCAACTTAAATTCCACCCTGCATGTAACCTCCAGGATTACAGATACCTCCAGGATATGCAACATTCCTTCAACCGCTGCTCTCGCTACATTCTGAAAGCCACACTTGTCATGATATTCAGGTAAACATCATAGCACATACATACATACTGATGGACAGATCAACGGACCAATCAACACACACACAACACGACAGCCAATCACAGGCAAATGCATACACAGTACAAAACAGGGAACACAACACTTCCTGAGCACTAGAGCAAGGAGACAGCTCAGGGCACAGAGCCCATAGCAAGCCACTCAGACATCCACCATATGCTGAGTGCCACTACAAGATAGAATTAGGAATAGGTCCACAGATTCAAGGGTTATGATCGAACCTCAGTAAACAGTTTACCACTGTAAATAAATGATAGTAATAAAACTGAGTTGTACCATTCGCAACCGTGTTGGTTCGTCTGTGTAGCAGAGTACCCAACACTTCAACACTCAGTGCCATACGCCGTCACATGAAGACACTCGACATTTCTCTCCAGCAGCACCGTCTTACTCTCTCTCAAAGCTGTCCCTGTCCGCAGTTTCATTACATCCTTCGCATTATTCAACGCCTTAATGATGTACCATCAATGATGACAGACGAGAGTCGGAAGAGTAAACTGTGGCTTTAATCAGCTAAAAGACACCTGGTGGCAGCCGGTCCCAGAATGAGACAGGGCTGGAGGTTAGCCACCTTTCTACTTGAGCCCGAGGGGCGGAGCCAGCAGGGACAATCCCCGGCATGTAACAAACAGTAAGAACAGTAAGTATAATAAGTAAGAACAGTAAGTACAATATAATACAGTGGTTTACCACACTTAAGAAACTTTTCCTGTTTCTTGCAGATGTTAAGGAACGCAAGCTTCAACAACTTATCAACACCGCTGCCTATCCTAGGCCCTCCACCAGTCCCAATCCCTCGTACCCTATTTCTTTTAGCCGCAGCCCCTGCCGCGTGTTCACCATACCCTCCAGCTTACCCCTCTCTGAGGCTGAGCGTGCTGTTCTCTGCAAAGGACTCAGCTTTGTACTCTTACGACCCCACCTCAATGAATTCTGGGCTCGACATGATGTTGAACTCTTCCTTCGTCTCCATGTCAAAAAACGCAGGAAGTTCGGAAGGAGAGAGTTTGGAATGGGTGAGGGGAGCAGAAGAATTAAGACAGCCAATGTCCCATCAACAGTTCTCAATAAAAAGCAAGGGCAGGTAATTGTCCCGGCGGGGGGGTGGGGGGGGGGAGGGGGGGTCCACCTGGAGGCAGAATGTTGGAGGCACATGAAAGGATCTGTGGAACAGGGGGAGGACTCTTGCCCAAAGAAGTGGGCGTCCTCACCGGTATTGTAAAGTTCCATGATTACGTCTACGGTCTACCAACCTTCACAGTAGAGACTGACCATAGACCCCTAGTCCATATCATTCACAAGGACTTGAATGACATGACGCCCAGGCTTCAGCGCATTCTCCTTCGACTCCGCAGGTATGATTTTGAATTGGTTTACACACCGGGCAAGGAGCTAATCATTGCGGATGCTCTGTCTCGCGCCATCACCTCGCCCTATGAACAGGTCGACTTCATCCGCCAAATTGAGGCACAGGTGCAACTGTGTGCCAGCAACCTCCCGGCCTCAGACGAACGAGTCGTCAACATTCGAGAAGAGACTGCCAAGGACCCTCTTCTGCAGTGGGTCGTACGTCACCATGCAACTGATTGGCAGAAAGGGCAATGCCCCCAGTTCTTTAATGTCAAGGATGACCGCACAGTTGTCGAGGGGTTCCTCCTCAAGCTGGATCGTATTGTTATTCCTCGCAGCCTCCAGAGCTTAGTGCTCAAACAGATCCACGAGGGACACCTCGGTATTGAGAAATGCAGGCGCAGGGCCCGGCAGGCTGTCTATTGGCCTGGCATCAACGAGGACATATCCAACATGGTCCTCAATTGTGCGACTTGCCAGTGTTTCCAGCCTGCTCAGCCCAAAGAAACACTCCAGCAACACGAGATCGTGACCTCGCCATGTTCTAAGGTGGGAATCGACCTTTTTCACTCCAACGGGCGTGACTACGTGCTTATAATTGACTACTTCTCGAGTTACCCCGAACTGGTGAAACTGTCCGACTTAACATCAAGGACTGTCATCCAGGCCTGCAAGGAGACATTTGCCAGGCATGGTATTCCGCTCACGGTCATGAGCAACAACGGTCCCTGCTTCTACAACCAAGAGTGGTCCAACTTCGCGAAGCTATACCAGTTCAAGCACATTACCTCGAGCCCGCATTATCCTCAATCTAACGGGAAGGTCGAGAAAGGGGTCCATATCGTGAAGCAACTGCTCTGCAAGGCTGCGGACTCAGCTTCTGACTTTAACCTTGCGCTCCTGGCGTACAGGGCAACCCCTCTGTCCACCGGTATGTCTCCGGCACAGTTCCTTATGAATCGTGACCTGCGGACGACTGTTCCGGCCATTCATTTACCTGACCTGAATCACCTCCCGGTTCTGCAAAAGGTGCAGCAACTCAGAAACCGGCAAAAGCTGACATACGATGCTCGTGCTACTGATCTGCCCGTGCTCTCTTCGGAAGATGCTGTTCGCATCAAGCTACCTGATGGAGGCTGGTCAGCTCCAGCTGTTGTTGTTCGACAGGCTGCTCCCAGGTCGTTCGTGGTTCGCATGGCTGATGGATCCATTGTCAGGCGCAACAGAAGGGCACTACGCAAACTTGCCTGCCCACCACCGGATCTCACGTTCCCAGCTGTCGTTATGCCTTTTCCAGACACTTCGCTCCACGAGGCCACCAATCTGGCTGCAATCCCACCTGTCAAGGCACCGTCGTGCCCACCTTCACCTCTCAGGCGGTCGACAAGGATCCAATGCCAGCCCCAGGGATTGGACTTATAAATATTTCCTTTGTACATATTGCTCTGTATCTGCACGCTAGACACCTTACATGTACGTATGCCTTCACTCGCCATGTGCTGTAAATAGTTATATCTGTAAATATATCATATATGCTCTCAGCAACCGACAATTTTTTTAAAAAAGGGGATGTCATGCACGTCATGAAGTAAAAACAGGCAGTGATAGACACCCAGGTTAGCCAATCAACATACAGGAAAGAACACAACCAATCACCAGACAGAACACCAGAGAGGGGCTTCCAACTATAAAACACACGAGGCATCAGCACTCCGCCTCTTTCCACTGGTGACAACTGTAGTGACAGTCAGGGTATATATATCAGTCATCACTTTCTACACGTGGATCAGAGCTAGCCTGGTCTAGTGAGTTAGAGTTAGTACAATGAGAGCAGTAGAGTGTCAACCCACAGCCAGCTGTGTGCATTGTTACAGAAGTTCAATAAATCGTATTGAACCAACGCCTACGTTTGGTGTATGCTTTATCGTTTATCTGCATCCTGTTGCAGTCCGTGTTACCCCAGGGTGAATAACACGACACTG
This sequence comes from Scyliorhinus torazame, assembly GCF_047496885.1. Lineage (NCBI taxonomy): Eukaryota > Metazoa > Chordata > Chondrichthyes > Carcharhiniformes > Scyliorhinidae > Scyliorhinus > Scyliorhinus torazame. The sequence goes on along the minus strand of NC_092707.1, from coordinate 142,828,296 downwards.
TTGTCGTCTGGCATACTGACCTCTACCTCGCAGAGGCTAAGCACCAACTCTCAGATACTTCCTCCTACCTCCCCCTGGACCATGACCAGAGCCTTGAACATCAAGCCATTATCTCCAACACTGTTAGCGACCTCATTTCCTCTGGATACGGCTTCCAACCTCATAGTCTCTCAACCCCGGTCGGCCCGCTTTTACCTAATTCCCCAAATCCCCAAATGGATTGCCCCGGCAGGCACAATTTTGTCAGCATGCTCCTGCCCCACCGAACATATTTCCTCTTATCTTGACTCCATCCTCACTCCTCTGGTCGATTCCCTCCCCACCTACACCCGGGATTCCTCTGATGCTCTGCGTCATATTGACAGCTTCCCGTTCGCGGGCCCTAACCGCATCCTAATCACCATGGATGTGCAATCCCTCTACACCTCCATCCCACACCAGGATGACCTGAGAGCTCTTTGTTGCTTTCTCAAAAAGAGGCCCGGACAATTCCCATCCACCACCACTCTCCTCCGCCTGGCTGAACTTGTTGTATTTCTCAACAACTTCTCCTTTAACTCATCCCATTTTCTCCAAATCAAAGGTGTAGCAATGGGTACCCGCATAGGTCCTAGCTACGTTTGCCTTTTTATTGGGTATGTGGAACATTCCTTTTTCCACCCTAGCCGGGTCCCCTCCCGCAACTCCTTTACTGGTACATTGATGACTAAGAATGGGGCTGGTTTAGCACAGTGGGCTAAATAGCTGGCTTGCAAAGCATAACAATGCCAGCAGAACGGGTTCAATTCCCATACCAGCCTCCCCAAACAGGTGCTGGAATGTGGCGACTCAGGGCTTTTCACAGTAACTTCATTGAAGCCGACTTGTGACAATAAGCGATTATTATTATTATTATTTTGGTGCCGCTTCATGCTCTTGTTCAGACCTGGAAAAATTCAACTTCGCTTCCGGTTTCCACCCCTCCATCATTTTCACCTGGTCCATCTCAGACACTTTCCTTCCGTTTCTTGATCTTTCTGTCTCCATTTCCAGCAATAGATTATCCACTAATATCCACTACAGGCCCACTGACTCCCACAGCTATCTGGACTACAGCTCTTCGCACCCTACACCCTGTAAGGACTCCATCCCTTTCTTTCAGATCCTTCGCCTCCGTCGCATTTGTTCCGATGATGCCACTTTCCAAAATGGAGCTTTGAAAATGTGTTCCTTCTTCCTCAACCGTGATTTCCCACCTACAGTTATGGACAGGGCCCACAACAGTGTTTGGTCCATCTCCCTCGCCACTACCGTCACCCCCTCCCTCCCAGAACAAGGATAGAGTCCCCCTCATTCGCACATTTCACCCCACCAGCCTCCGTATGCAAAGCATAATCCTCCGCCATTTTTGCCAACTCCAGCGTGATGCCACCACCAAACACATCTTCCCTTCACTCCCTCTGTCAGCATTCCGCAGAGACCGTTCCCTCCGAGACAATCTAGTCCACTCCTCCACCATACCCAATGCCTTTCCCATCACCCATGACACCTTCCCATGAAATCGCAGAAGGTGTAACACCTGCCCCTTTACCTCTTCCATGCTTAACATCCCAGGCCCAAAACACTCATTCCAGGTTAGGCAGTGTTTCACTTGCACCTCTTCCAATCTGGTCTATTGCATTCGCTGCTCCCAATGTGGTCTCCTCTAAATCGGAGAGACCAAACGCAGACTGGGTGATCACTTTGCTGAGCACCTTCGGTCTGTGCGCATTCTGGACCCTGACCTTCCCGTTGCTTGCCATTTTAACAAAAGACCCTGCTCCCATGCCCACAAGTCTATTCTTGGCCTACTGCAATGTTCCACTGAAGCTCAACGCAAACTGGAGGAACAACATCTCATCTTCCGGTTAGGCACGCTTCAGCCTTCCGGCCTGAACGTCGAATTCAATAACTTCAGATGATTAGCTCTACTCCACCTCGACCCATTTGTTTTCATCCCATTTCATTTTAACTGTCTTTTACCATTTCTTTCTTTCTTGTCTTTCTTTCCCCCCCTATATTTTCCCCCTATCTTATCCCCCCTTTCCTTACCTTTTCTTCCCTTTTCTTCCCCCTTCTCTCCTCCACATCTACATCTGTCACAGTTTACCCTCTGGTGTTCGTTTCTCTGCTGTTTGGCCTTTCACACCTTTTGTTCTCTCTGGGGACTGCCATTAGCACCCTGTTCCCTTGGTTTCTGCAGCTATGACTCATCTTTCATTCTCCCACTCCACAGTATAAATATTTCCCACTGTTTCTGTCTTTTAGCTTTGACAAAGGATCATCTGGACTCGAAACGTTAGCACTTTTCTCTCCCTCCAGATGCTGCCAGACCTGCTGAGATTTTCCAGCATTTTCTCTTTGGTTTAAGATTCCAGCATCCGCAGTAATTTGCTTTCAATCGGTGACGCGATGAGTCTGTTCCTTTAGCGCAATATGTGATTCTCGGAACATCTCGCAAGATCTAACGAGATCTCACGAGATGTTGGCAAGATCCAGATTTACATATTTGAGTGAGCCATTCGGCTCTTTTAAGTATGTTGCTGCCCTATTCTCCCGAGACCCGGGAACGAACGCCCGCACCTGGGAGACCTCGTCATGGTACCATTCAGCAATGGTCCACACAAATATGGACCAGGCGTAACGGCACCTGGTGGGGTCTCTCAGGCCATTGGAGGCTCGCGGGTCATTGGGCTCTGGACAGGGTAGTACTCTGATACTCCCGCTTCCACCTGGGCACCTTGGCACTCTCAGGCTGGCAGGGGCACATTTAAGAAGCATGTGAACGAGCTCTTAAATCGTTGTTATATTACCACGATTGGTAATAAGTTGTATTCTTTGTCTTTTCTTCCAGAATGACCCAATGTAATGTTGACAAAGAATACAACAATATACCAATCAAAAGATTAAAACAAACAAATTTATTATTACACGACTAATTAAATTAAATGAAGTTTGCACACTCTAGTTACAGATAATAAACAAATGATATTGAATCTGTACTACAGTACTCAATATTCTATCTAACTACTAACTACACTATGACTTGACCTTGTGCTATATATCTCTAATCAACTTTCACTCTGCTCTCTCCATGTTCTCTTCAGCTTCTCCATCAGCTTCTCCCAGAATTCCTAGAGAGGCTGTCTTAAATACAGTGAATTAGTAACACCCTCTAGTATTTGATTTACACATAGATGCAATTATTAACCCTTCACTATCCTGACTATTTACATATCATTACAGTCAAGGCATAGGAGGCAATGGACCAAGATCTGGTAAATGGAATTAGTACAGATTGGTATTTGATGGTCAGCATGGACAAGGTGGGCCAAAACGCCTGTTCCTGTGCTGACTCTTGCCTCTAAAATCTCTTTCTCTCTCTGACACTGGGAAATACCAGCTGCAAGCTCAAGAGCAGTACTTAACGCAGCCGTGAAGATACAGCTTCTAATTTACTCGGTTTAGAGGCAGGAGGGAAATAATTGATTGACTATCCGCAGTTGCTAAGGGAGAGCTTGTAGTCCATCTCTAACCGTCTCAGACAGTTAACAGTGAAAAATTTGATGAAGCACATATTTTTGAACATTACATTAACCTTCATGCTGGTTACATTCTCTGTTGTTTTCTCAAGAGGACAGGGCTTATGTGATCTTGAATGATTGTACATTTTAACTCCCCTTGTTGGACTAGTAAAAAGGTATCACACCATTCATTTTATCTACCCAGAAGCTGAAGGCTCTTCCTGATAAATGCTGCTGTGTGTGAGGCCTTTGTTGCTTGTTTTGTACTCTGTCTAGTAACAGTTAAAGATGGCAGCTGTCAGATCACATGTAACATGATTTCATTGGGGCTGTCATTTTTAGGAGTCTCAATCCAGGGATTTTACATCAACAAATCTAATTCAAACTGAACCAGATCAAAACCATAACGATTGTGAAATTAGGCCCAAAAGAAGCTGCCTGTTTTTAATTTTTATTAAGCACGTGATTGATTAAGTAGCATGGCCATTGTGTAAAATCAAGCTCCTCGAAAGTATCTGCTTGCCTCCGATTAAGAAATCAGACAACGTGACCTTCATGTAAAGGTTTTGTCACATGGGCGGCACGGTGGCACAGTGGTTAGCACTGTGGCCCCATGGTGCCGGCGACCCAGGTTCGATCCCAGGTCCAGGTCACTGTCCATGTGGAGTTTGCACATTCTCCCCATGTCAGCGTGGGTCTCACCACCGCAACCCGAAGATGTGCAGGATAGGTGAATTGGCCACGCTAAATTGCCTTTAATTGGAAAAAAAAAGAATTCAACACACTAAATTCAATACACATGTAGCATAACATTTCATAGAATTTTCCACAGATTTTTCTCTCAGTTGGCTCCCATGAAGATTTTGCACAACAAAAAATAATCAATTGATTCAGACAAATCAGATCACAAACGTAGGACCGTGATTATTAACCTGGTGTTGTAAGACTTCGTACTGTGATTATTAAAGGGGAAGGCAGCACACTGGAAATTTTAGCCTATGGTCAATCTGCTTTAAATTTTAGAGCCACTGGCTCTAAAATTATTTAAAAGCATGTTGTTATCTGACATGATCTCATCTAAACTCCTCCCTTCAAGGTGTCTTCCTTCACTATCACCTCTCTGTTCATGATGTTTCCAGGTTCAGCTGTCAAGAATTTGACTATTGCTTTACAGGAATATCATATTGAATAACATAGGCGGTCTCAATATTTTGTCTCATGCCTCAAGCATAAGACCATAAGCATCAAGAGGAAACAGCTCTTCCGTCAGTCCACTTGGTCTAGTCACTACTTGATATACAAGAGTGGTCTGGGTGACCTCTCTCCTTTGATTTTCCCTCTGCTCTGCCTCTCCCTTAGAAGCTAAACTGAATTAGGGAACTTGCTGTAGTGGAACTCTTGTGTCAGCTTCCAGGATGCCGGCACAACTCATTAGTGATTCGAAGCATAAATCCCAGGAGATGAGGCAAGTAAATTAAGAGCAAAACGTTTTTCGACAATAACATTTACACCGTGCTGAATTTTTCCTCAAATTCCTTTCCTTTATTCCCTCCCCTCTACTCCAAAGGCACTGACACATGCTGGATATGCTTCCTCACTCCAGTTACACTTCATGCCTGAGGGAGAGTCGTACCTCCTAGTCACAGTGTTCAATCATCGGGTCGACAGTCACGTCCAAAGCTGCCTCCTTTGTGCACACATTCTGCAACAACATCACCAACTTGCCTTTAGGTAGTTACTTTAACACAGTAAAACATTCCAATACATTTCTCAAGAGTATTATCAAACACAATTCGACCCTGAGACATTTAAAGGGAACATTAGCTCACATTTTAAGAAGTGGCATAAAGGAAGCAAAAGAAATGGTAAGATGGGGAAGTTCAGAGAGGGAATTCCAGACCTTAGGATCATCGCAGCAGAAGGCACAATCGCCAATGATAGAAATATTAATGGATAGATTTTCTGGTCGCGCCTGCCCCAAGACCGGAAATTCCCACTCAAGATCAACGGGCTATTAAACGTTCCGTCTAGATGTCTGCAACGCTTCCCATGGTGGATGGGATCAGAAACTATACTCTTAAAATCAGGCATGAGCATCAGGTCAGAATTGGGGGAGTGCGGATGTCTCAGAGAGGGCTGGAGGAGATATAGGGAGGGGGAAACAGATACATTCTAGCACGGATGCTTCACAGGAAATCAGATGCTTGTACCCCAAGCTAATACATGTTTCACCCTGGCACAGGGACATTGAAGCTAATGGTAAAACTCCAATTGTTGCATCCACTGGATTGGAATTCATACCCAATGCCTTCATGGTCAGTATGGGAGGTTTATTTACACAGTGACCTATGGGGCCATCATTAGGCTGCAATATTTGTCTTCCCTGAATGACTTCCTTTATACAGGTGAATACAAGAGCACAAGAGAAAATGGGAAAGCAGATTTTTCATTGGTGAACATACGATAACATGTTGTGTCAAAAGAAGCCATCAGTGTGATAAAGGACTGTTATGCCTTCATATTTGAAACTTTGTCAATTTTCTTTTCCTGAATTTTAACCCACACCCTCAACATTAACTAGAATCTAATGGTTTCTACATTTCCCGTGAGATATGCATACCGTTTCTGTCATGATATTTAGATCAGCATATCATGGTGCAATCACACACACACTGATGGACATGCAGTAGGACCAACCAACACACACACAACATCGCAGCCAATCTCCAGTGAGACCACACGCACTATAAAAACGGTGGACACAACAGTTTCCGCTCATTCCAGCAGCAGCTAGCTCAGAGCACTGAGCTCAGAGCCTGCCACTCAGACATTCACCGTGTGCTGAGTGCCTCACCCAGATAGTGATAGGACAGGGTCCACAGATTAGCTGGTAATGCACGTACCCAAGTTAGCAGTGTGCTGTTATAGCTAAGTCGTAAATAAAATTGAGTTACACCATCTCCAGCCGTGTTGGATCGTTTGTACCTCAGAACACCCAACACGACAGTTTCCTCTGAGGAAACTTCTTGCTGCATGTTTAAAAAATATGTTATTTTTGGTTTTCTTTTTTTTAATAAATATCTTATTGAAAGTTTTTGGTCAACCAACACAGTACATTGTGCATCCTTTACACAATATTATAACAACACAAATAACAATGACCTATTTTATAAACAAAAAAAAAAGAATAAATAATAAATAACAAAAATGAAAACTAACCCTAATTGGCAACTGCCTTATCACAAGTAACACTCTCCAAAAATATAATTTAACTGTCCAATATATAATTATCTGTAGCAACGACCTATACATATTATACAGTATATATTAACAACCCTGAGAGTCCTTCTGGTTCCTCCTCCCCCCCCCGCCCCCCCCCCCCCCCCCCCCCCCCCCGATCCTGGGCTGCTGCTGCTGCCTTCTTTTTTCCATTCCATCTATCTTTCTGCGAGGTATTCGACGAACGGTTGCCACCGCCTGGTGAACCCTTGAGCCGACCCCCTTAGAACGAACTTAATCCGCTCTAGCTTTATAAACCCTGCCATGTCATTTATCCAGGTCTCCACCCCCGGGGGCTTGGCTTCTTTCCACATTAACAATATCCCGCGCCGGGCTACTAGGGACGCAAAGGCCAAAACATCGGCCTCTCTCGCCTCCTGCACTCCCGGCTCTTGTGCAACCCCAAATATAGCCAACCCCCAGCTTGGTTCGACCCGGACCTCCACTACTTTTGAAAGCACCTTTGTCACCCCCATCCAAAACCCCTGTAGTGCCGGGCATGACCAAAACATATGGGTATGATTCACTGGGCTTCTCGAGCACCTCGCACACCTATCCTCCACCCCAAAAAATTTACTGAGCCGTGCTCCAGTCATATGCGTCCTGTGTAATACCTTAAACTGAATCAGGCTTAGCCTGGCACACGAGGACGACGAGTTTACCCTGCATAGGGCATCTGCCCACAGCCCCTCCTCGATCTCCTCCCCGAGCTCTTCTTCCCATTTCCCTTTTAGTTCATCTACCATAGTCTCCCCTTCGTCCCTCATTTCCCTATATATATCTGACACCTTACCATCCCCCACCCATGTCTTTGAGATCACTCTGCCCTGCACCTCTTGTGTCGGGAGCTGCGGGAATTCCCTCACCTGTTGCCTCGCAAAAGCCCTCAGTTGCATATACCTGAATGCATTCCCTTGGGGCAACCCATATTTCTCGGTCAGCGCTCCCAGACTCGCGAACTTCCCATCCACAAACAGATCTTTCAGTTGCGTTATTCCTGCTCTTTGCCACATTCCATATCCCCCATCCATTCCCCCCGGGGCAAACCTATGGTTGTTTCTTATCGGGGACCCCCCCCCAGGCTCCAGTCTTTCCCCTATGCCGTCTCCACTGTCCCCAAATCTTCAGTGTAGCCACCACCACCGGGCTTGTGGTGTAGTTCCTCGGTGAGAACGGCAATGGGGCTGTCACCATAGCCTGTAGGCTAGTCCCCCTACAGGACGCCCTCTCTAATCTCTTCCACGCCGCTCCCTCCTCCTCTCCCATCCACTTACTCACCATTGAAATATTAGCGTCCCAATAATACTCACTTAGGCTCGGTAGTGCCAGCCCCCCCTATCCCTGCTACGCTGTAAGAATCCCTTCCTCACTCTCGGGGTCTTCCCGGCCCACACAAAACCCATGATGCTCTTTTCAATCCTTTTTTAAAAAGCCTTCGTGATCACCACCGGGAGGCACTGAAACACAAAGAGGAATCTCGGGAGGACCACCATCTTAACCGCCTGCACCCTCCCTGCCAGTGACAGGGATACCATATCCCATCTCTTGAAATCCTCCTCCATTTGTTCCACCAACCGCGTTAAATTTAACCTATGCAATGTGCCCCAATTCTTGGCTATCTGGATCCCCAGGTAACGAAAGTCCCTTGTTACCTTCCTCAACGGTAGGTCCTCTATTTCTCTACTCTGCTCCCCTGGATGCACCACAAACAACTCACTTTTCCCCATGTTCAATTTATACCCTGAAAAATCCCCAAACTCCCCAAGTATCCGCATTATTTCTGGCATCCCCTCCGCCGGGTCTGCCACGTATAGTAGCAAATCGTCCGCATACAAAGATACCCGGTGTTCTTCTCCTCCTCTAAGTACTCCCCTCCACTTCTTGGAACCCCTCAACGCTATCGCCAGGGGCTCAATCGCCAGTGCAAACAATAATGGGGACAGAGGGCATCCCTGCCTTGTCCCTCTATGGAGCCAAAAATATGCAGATCCCCGTCCATTCGTGACCACGCTCGCCATCGGGGCCCTATACAACAGCTGCACCCATCTAACATACCCCTCTCCAAAACCAAATCTCCTCAACACCTCCCACAAATAATCCCACTCCACTCTATCAAATGCTTTCTCGGCATCCATCGCCACTACTATCTCCGTTTCCCCCTCTGGTGGGGCCATCATCATTACCCCTAACAGCCTCCGTATATTCGTGTTCAGCTGTCTCCCCTTCACAAACCCAGTTTGGTCCTCGTGGACCACCCCCGGGACACATTCCTCTATTCTCATTGCCATTACCTTGGCCAGGATCTTGGCATCTACATTTAGGAGGGAAATAGGTCTATAGGACCCGCATTGTAGCGGGTCCTTTTCCTTCTTTAAGAGAAGCGATATCGTTGCTTCAGACATAGTCGGGGGCAGTTGTCCCCTTTCCTTTGCCTCATTAAAGGTCCTCGTCAATACCGGGGCGAGCAAGTCCACATATTTTCTATAGAATTCGACTGGGAATCCATCCGGTCCCGGGGCCTTTCCCGCCTGCATGCTCCTAATTCCTTTCACCACTTCTTCTACCTCGATCTGTGCTCCCAGTCCCACCCTTTCCTGCTCTTCCACCTTGGGAAATTCCAGCCGATCCAAGAAGCCCATCATTCTCTCCCTCCCATCCGGGGGTTGAGCTTCATATAATTTTTAATAAAATGTCTTGAACACTCCATTCACTCTCTCCGCTCCCCGCTCCATCTCTCCTTCCTCATCCCTCACTCCCCCTATTTCCCTTGCTGCTCCCCTTTTCCTCAATTGGTGTGCCAGCAACCTGCTCGCCTTCTCCCCATATTCGTACTGTACACCCTGTGCCTTCCTCCATTGTGCCTCTGCAGTGCCCGTAGTCAGCAAGTCAAATTCTACATGTAGCCTTTGCCTTTCCCTGTACAGTCCCTCCTCCGGTGCTTCCGCATATTGTCTGTCCACCCTCAAAAGTTCTTGCAGCAACCGCTCCAGTTCCTTACTCTCCTGCTTCCCTTTATGTGCCCTTATTGATATCAGCTCCCCTCTAACCACCGCCTTCAACGCCTCCCAGACCACTCCCACCTGGACCTCCCCATTATCATTGAGTTCCAAGTACTTTTCAATGCACCCCCTCACCCTTAGACACACCCCCTCATCTGCCATTAGTCCCATGTCCATTCTCCAGGGTGGGCGCCCTCCTGTTTCCTCCCCTATCTCCAAGTCTACCCAGTGTGGAGCGTGATCCGAAATGGCTATAGCCGTATACTCCGTTCCCCTCACCTTCGGGATCAACGCCCTTCCCAGCACAAAAAAGTCTATTCGCGAGTAGACTTTATGGACATAGGAGAAAAACGAGAACTCCTTACTCCTAGGTCTGCTAAATCTCCACGGGTCTACACCTCCCATCTGCTCCATAAAATCTTTAAGTACCTTGGCTGCTGCCGGCCTCCTTCCAGTCCTGGACTTCGACCTATCCAGCCCTGGTTCCAACACCGTATTAAAATCTCCCCCCATTATCAGCTTTCCCATCTCTAGGTCCGGAATGCGTCCTAGCATCCGCCTCATAAAATTGGCATCATCCCAGTTCGGGGCATATACGTTTACCAAAACCACCGTCTCCCCCTGTAGTTTGCCACTCACCATCACGTATCTGCCCCCGTTATCCGCCACTATAGTCTTTGCCTCGAACATTACCCGCTTCCCCACTAATATAGCCACCCCCCTGTTTTTCGCATCTAGCCCCGAATGGAACACCTGCCCCACCCATTCTTTGCGTAGCCTAACCTGGTCTATCAGTTTCAGGTGCGTTTCCTGTAACATAACCACATCTGCCTTAAGTTTCTTAAGGTGTGCGAGTACCCGTGCCCTCTTTATCGGCCCGTTCAGCCCTCTCACGTTCCACGTGATCAGCCGGGTTGGGGGGCTTCCTACCCCCCCCCCCCTTGTCGATTAGCCATCCCCTTTTTCCAGCTCCTCACCCGGTTCCCACGCAGCTGTATCTCCCCCAGGCGGTGCCCCCCCGCCCATCCCCTCCCATACCAGCTCCCCCCTCTCCCCAGCAGCAGCAACCCAGTAATTCCCCCCTCCCACCGCCCCCGCTAGATCCCCCGCTAGCGTAATTACTCCCCCCATGTTGCTCCCAGAAGTCAGCAAACTCTGGCCGACCTCGGCTTCCCCCCGTGACCTCGGCTCGCACCGTGCGACGCCCCCTCCTTCCTGCTTCTCTATTCCCGCCATGATTATCATAGCGCGGGAACCAAGCCCGCGCTTCTCCCTTGGCCCCGCCCCCAATGGCCAACGCCCCATCTCCTCCACCTCCCCTCCTCCCCCCATCACCACCTGTGGAAGAGAGAAAAGTTACCACATCGCAGGATTAGTACATAAAACTCCTCTTTCCCCCCTTTTTAATCCCCCTCTTCGCCCCCCACATTCGCCCCACCACTTTGTTCAAACGTTCTTTTTAATAACCCGCTCATTCCAGTTTTTCTTCCACAATAAAAGTCACAATAAATTGAGACTAGCTTCATCCGCCGTCTCAAAGTAGTGGTGCCTCCCTCGATATGTGACCCACAGTCTTGCCGGTTGCAGCATTCCAAATTTTATCTTCTTTTTATGAAGCACCGCCTTGGCCCGATTAAAGCTCGCCCTCCTTCTCGCCACCTCCGCACTCCAGTCTTGATAAACGCAGATCACCGCGTTCTCCCATTTACTGCTCCGAGTTTTCTTTGCCCATCTAAGGACCATTTCTCTATCTTTAAAACGGAGGAATCTCCCCACTATGGCTCTGGGAATTTCTCCTTCTCTCGGTCCTCGCGCCATCACTCGGTATGCTCCCTCCACCTCCAACGGACCCGCCGGGGCCTCCGCTCCCATTAACGAGTGCAGCATCGTGCTCACATATGCCCCGACGTCCGCTCCCTCCACACCTTCAGGAAGACCAAGAATCCTCAGGTTGTTCCTCCTTGCGTTGTTCTCCAGTGCCTCCAACCTTTCCACACATCGTTTCTGATGTGCCTCATGCGTCTCCGTCTTCACCACCAGGCCCTGTATGTCGTCCTCATTCTCGGCTGCCTTTGCCTTCACGACCCGAAGCTCCCGCTCCTGGGTCTTTTGTTCCTCCTTTAGCCCTTCGATCGCCTGTAGTATCGGGGCCAACAGCTCTTTCTTCATTTCCTTTTTTAGCTCTTCCACACAGCATTTCAAGAACTCTTGTTGTTCAGGGCCCCATGTTAAACTGCCACCTTCCGACGCCATCTTGGTTTTTGCTTGCCTTCCTTGCCGCTGTTCTAAAGGATCCACTGCAATCCGGCCACTTTCTCCTCCTTTTTTCATCCGTATCCAGGGGAATTCCCTTCTGGTTTACCGCACAGTGTTTTTAGCCGTCAAAATTGCCGTTGGGGCTCCTATCAAGAGCCCAAAAGTCCGTTTCACCGGGAGCTGCCGAAACGTGCGACTCAGCTGGTCATCGCCGCACCCGGAAACCCCTTGGTTTTCTTGCCTGTATCTTTTGTCTCTTTCTCCTAATCCAATCAGCAGGGCCCAATCTTTATCTGGCTTCCTGTACATGATTTAAATACAGTTTATGTTTCCTGGCTGTCTTTAAACTTCCTGTTTTTTTGCCCTCAGCCACTGTGTCCATTATCAGCTCTGGATTCTGTTTCTCAGACTGATCGAGAGGCGGCTAGCTGTTATGAGAGGAACAGCCCATGACAGCAGAGGGCCAGTGGGGAGCAGAGAAGAGTGCGAGAGGCTGCTAACTGTGATGGACATTGGGGAGCAATAGGTTTGAACCGCGCATGATGGGGGACCGGAGCCGGGTGGGGGGGTTTGGGGGGGGGAGGGTGGTCCAATCGCTATGGAGGTTGACAGATTAGCTGGGTTGGGGGTGTTGGGGGAACCATTTCTGGAAAAGCACTTACCTGCTACATCCAGAGGTGCTTGTCACCCTTCAGCTGCTGAGTTTTCTGAAGCCCAAGAAGCCCAGCAGGCCAACAGTAAAGCTGGAACAGAAAAATATCTGAGGCACACAGCCTCCTTATTTAGAGAAGTAACCTGTCTCTTAGTTGTGAGTCACTTTGCCTGTTCCCTCTTCCCACCTCTGTTAAAATGAACAGATTCAAGCTAAATATGTTTGGGATTGGGATTTAGTTTTTACAGTTTTACTTCCCAGCCTATCCAGGCCCACCTTTATTTGGGGTTAAAATTGCCCCCTCTCCTGCTGGAATTTATAGAGACCCTTGTTTTAGTAGGTACTAACTGAATGAATAGACCATTTGTTGTTGTATGTTGTTTAAGTAGACTCTGTTTGCTACTTGCTAAATAGACATCATGGTAAATTAGACTGCTTGCTTTCAGTCCAGCTGTAAATCCTGCCTCTAACTCATTGGCTAACATAATGATGTCAATAAAGGTTTTGTAAGGCAGCATGGTGGCACAGTGGTTAGCATTGCCGTCTCACGCTGCTGAGGTCCCAGGTTCGATCCCAGCTCTGGGTCGCTGTCCATGTGGACTTTGCACATTCTCCCCGTGTTTGCGTGGGTTTCGCCCCCACAACCCAAAGATGTGCAGGGTAGGTGGAATGGCCATGCTAAATTGCCCCTTAATTGGAAAAATTAATTGCTAACCATTGCACCATCATGCTGCCCTGAGTAAAGAGTCTTAACCATCATGCCACAGGAGAGCATTCAACTCACTCTGACACAATGTCACATCTCCACCTGGAAAACCAATTAGTTCTTGTGACCTGTGTTAAGATACTGGACCCCAACATTTGTTAGAATACCTGACAAGAACTCCAAACAATTTTTTTTTTCATAACTGCGAGGATAGGATACCCCATGACTGATGACTCCGACCAACAAATATCCTCACCATGCATAAATATACAAGGCAAGGGATAAGAAATTGCTTCCCAATTTGCGCTCCCAGGGGGATCGTAAAACAACTGCAAATCTCCTCTGGTGGGAGAATATAAAATCTCTTTGACCCTCGATTAGATTGAGGCTGATTTCCACCCCATCCCCATCTACACTGATTCTTTAATGTCCAAGAATCTATTGATCTCTGTCTGGAATTTACTCAACAACAGAGAATCCACAGCCTCTGAAGTAAAGGTTTCCAAAAGAATCAACCAGCGGTTTTTGATGAAGTACTGGCCCTCTGCACCAATTGAGGGCTATCCCAGACAACTCCTATAATGGGGACTGTCATGATATCCACATTAACATATCATGTTGCAATCACACACACACACTGATGGACAGGTAGTTGGACCAACCAACACACACACAACATCGCAGCCAATCACCAGTGAGAGCACACGCACTATAAAACAGGGAACACCACAGTTCCGCTCATTCTACCAGGAGATAGCTCAGAGCACAGAGCTCACAGCGTGCCACTCAGACATACACCATGTGCTGAGTGCCTCACTAAGATAGTGCTAGGGCTGGGTCCACAGGTTAGCTGGTGAAGTACGAACCACAGCCAGATGTTAATAGTTATTATTGTACAGAATAATAAAACAGAGTTGTACCATCTACAACCGTGTTGGTTCGTTTGTGTATCGGAACACCCAACATGACAGGGACCTTGACTATAGTAGGATAGTGGGAACCAATTGACCAATCTTGTCTCTCCCTAGTCTCAGAGTGCTGATTCTAAATGCAGTTCCTTGGCTGAGATCAGATAACTAGAGCAGGTCAAGGATCAAACCTGGACGTCTACTGTTGGCTTGGTTTGCCCACTCAATCACAAAGTATGACCTTTGTAAGCCATCATGGGAGCTTTAGCCAAATCTTTTATGATGGAAGAACATACAGGCAGCAAGCTTCTGATACTGTTCCCAAAATTAAGTCGCTGCCAAAGGTAATTTGGAAAAGTGGAGCAGAGCTAACGGTGAACAGATAAACATAAATATTTCCTTAAAGCGAAGACAGTGGCATTGCTTAATATTTGACCTCCGTTTACATTCCAAGCTAAATGAGGAAAATACAGGAAACCACAGATAACGATTAAAGAAGAAAACATTGCAATTTGGCCCAGATTTTCCCTCAGTTATTTCTAACACAAAACTCTAATTGCCTCTGCACCACATCCCCACAATGATAGAATTATTAAAGCAGTTTTGAGTTGGAGGTCAGGATAAACTGAAATACATTCCTGTAATGCTTTTCTGCTCTGGCCATGTTTATTTAGTAAACGGACACAGAGTACTGCTGTTTTGGGTGACATGTGGTGAAGTTTCGAAGGAGGATTACCATGCAGCAGCTGTACTACACTAATCAGAGGCCATTTGTGACTAATTTCTTGTTAAAAGTTGGTGTCTACCAGAAAATGCAGAGTAAATCTAAAGTTGCAACGTCATTTAGAAAGAGGTCCACTTCCATGTGGTGTGTAGATACCATGTGCGAAATAGGAGCACACCTACCTGGAAATCCCCCACACGCCCCCTCAGCTGATAAAGTTGGCGGGAGGCCTAATTAACTTCCGTGGTTAGATCCAGATTACATTGAATCAACAAGCAACCAGTGCTGATTGGGCTCCTCTGGGTTTGGTACCTGTCATAATATACACCAGTATATCATGGTGCAGACACACACACTGATGGACACACAGTAAGACCAATCAACATACACAACACCGCAGCCAATCACCAGTTAAAGCACACTCAATGTAAAGACAGAGGGCATCAGTTTTCCCGCTCATTCGGGATGCAGCCTCTCAGAAGGACAGAGCTTACAGCTTACAGCACAGATCTTCACCATGTGCTAAGTGCATAGACTGGTTAGGACAGGCATAGGTCTTTAGTTCAATCTAACGTCGTGTTAACCCACAGTGAAAATATGTTCAACAGTTTCTAGCTTAATAAAATAGTGTTGTTCTATTTTAAGTGTTGGTGGCCTGTATGTGTTCCACGGATTCAGAGTACCCAACACATCATGGTACCAGTAGTTGAGGGATGTTAGAACTTCTTAGACCTACCTGCAAGTGATCTGCCTTCCACCAGCACATAGCCTTCCTGCAAAATGGACAGCGTCCGCCCGCCGCTGCCGCTCCGCATCACCGGTAACCTAGGGGCCAACTGGAAGATATTCAAACAACACTTCTAGCTCTACCTTGAAGCCACAGACCCAGAAGCTGCCTCAGACACCAGGAAGATCGCTCTCTTCCTATCCATGGCCGGGGACCATGCAATCCACATTTTCAATTCTCTCACCTTTGCTGATGGTGAAGACAAATCAAAATTCAAGACGGTCCTCCTCAAGTTTGACAGTCACTGCGACATCGAGGTGAATGAAAGCCTCCCTGCTTGGCGCGCAGGTATGCAAGCTGTTGAACCTACTTCAGAGAGTTCACTCTCTCCCACCTGCTGACGTGTCTGCCTTTCAGGACACCGACTTCAGGGCGCAGCTCGACACCATTATCAACCAGCACCACGACGTCTTCGAAGGCATGGGCATGCTCCCGTACACCTACAGGATTTTATTAAAACTGAATGCCACGCCTGTGGTGCACGCACCTCGCAGGGTCCCAGCACCCCTTGAGGACCGCCTCAAGCAGCAGCTGCAGGACCTCCAGGACCAAGGAGTGATTTCCAAAGTCACGGAACCGACTGACTGGGTCAGTTCCTTGGTATGTGTAAAAAAGCCTTCCAGCAAATTGAGACTTTGCATTGATCCCAAGGATCTCAATCGCAATATTATGAGAGAGCACTATCCAATTCCCAAGCATGAAGAGCTCACATGTGAGATGGCTCGCGCCAAGGTCTTTACCAAACTAGGCGCCTCAAAAAGATTCTGGCAAATCCAGCTCGATGAATCCATCAGGAAACTCTGCACGTTTAACACCCCCTTTGGAAGATATTGTTACAACAGGATGCCGTTTGGGATCATCTCTGCATCAGAAGTGTTCCATAGGATTATGGAACTAATGATGGAAGGTATTGAAGGTGTTCGCGTCTATGTCGATGACATAATCATTTAGTCCACCACCCCGCAGGATCATGTTATTTGCCTCCAGTGCGTATTCAGACGTATACATGAGCATGGCCTCCGCCTCAACAGGGCCAAATGCTCTTTTGGTCAGACAGAACTTAAGTTCCTCGGGGACCACATCTCCCAATTGGGTGTGCAGCCGGGTGCGGACAAGGTAGCTGCCATCACAGCCATGAAAACACCAGAGGCCAAGAAGGCGGTCCTCCGATTTCTGGCCATGGTCAATTTTTTAGGGAAATTCATCCCGAACCTCACCTCTCATACCACGGCTCTCAGGAACCTGGTCAGGAAGACGACAGACTTCTAATGGCTCCCTGCCCACGAGCGCGAATGGAGAGAACTCAAAACAAAACTCACCACAGCCCCGGTCTTAGCTTTCTTTGATCCAGCAAAGGAGACGAAAATTTTGACCGAGGCCAGTCAATCCGGCATTGGGGCAGTGCTCCTTCAACGTGATGAGGCCTCATCATGGGCCCCCGTTGCATATGTGTCACGTGCGATGACCCCCACGGAGCAGCGCTACGCACAGATATAAAAGGAGTGCCTGGGCCTTCTGACCGGTGTTGTTAAATTTCACGATTATGTCTACGGATTTCCTCAATTCACCGTCGAGACCGACCATTGCCCGCTGGTCAATATAATACAGAAAGACTTGAACGACATAACGGCTCGCCTCCAACATATTCTTCTCAAGCTCCGGCGATATGACTTCCAGCTGGTATACACCCCAGGCAAGGACCTCATCATTGCTGACGCTCTCTCCAGGTCAGTCAACACTCCATGTGACCCAGCAGGATTTGTCTGCCAGGTTGACGCCCATGTGGCATTCGCGGCCTCCAATCTACCTGCCTCGGATGAACGCCTCGTCCAAATTCAGCGCGAGACGGCGGCTCACCACTTGCTACAGCGTGTCATGCGCCACCTAACGGACAGGTGGCTCAAGGGCCAATGCCCTCAATTGTATAATGTCAGAGATGATCTGGCGGTAGTAGACGGGGTTCTTCTAAAACTGGACCACATTGTCATCCCGCATAGCATACGCCAGCTTGTCCTGGAACAACTACACGAGGGCCACCTTGGCGTGGAAAAGTGCTGCCGACGGGCCCGAGAGGCAGTGTACTGGCCCGGCATTAATGAGGACATAGCCAACACAGTGCTCAACTGCCCCACTTGTCAGCGCTTCCAGCCAGCCCAACCACGTGAGACCCTGCAGCCCCATGAGTTGGTCATGTCACCATGGACCAAGGTGGGCATCGACCTGTTCCACGCGCTGGGCAGAGACTATGTCCTGATCGTGGACTACTTTTCGAATTACCCGGAGGTGATACGGTTGCACGACATCACCTGATCTGCAGTCATTCGTGCATGTAAAGAATCCTTTGCTCGACACGGCATCCCGCTCACGGTTATGTCGGACAATGGCCCCTGCTTCGCCAGCCAAGAATGGTCCAACTTTGCCAGGTGGTACAATTTTGCCCATGTGACGTCCAGTCCCCTGTACCCCCAATCCAACGGCAAAGCAGAGAAGGGAGTACATATCGTCAAACGGCTCCTATGCAAAGCTGCCGATGCTGGGTCTGATTTCTACCTTGCCTTGCTGGCCTATCGCTCCGCCCCGTTGTCCACTGGCCTGTCGCCAGGCCAGTTACTCATGAGTCGCACCCTGAGGATGACGGTGCCGTCTATCCATGTCCCAGACCTCGACCACGTTCCGGTCCTTCGCCGGATGCAGCTGTCTCGTGCACAGCACAAGGCGGCTCATGACTCCCCTGCAGCTGATCTCCCTGCTCTGGCTCCAGATGACAACGTCCGTGTCCATCTTCCAGATGGTGGCTGGTCTGCAACCGCTGTTGTCCTTCGGACGTTGGCCCCCCCACTCATTCCTGGTTCGTCTACCGGATGGCTCTATTCTGCGCCGCAATCGACGCGCCCTTCGTCTCGTTCCACTCTCGTCACGTGATCCTCCAGTGTCGCCACGCCCTCCTGCTGACCCTGCCACGGACTATGCAGAGTTCCCTGTCACTCTGCCTCCCCCTGACTTTGACGCAGACCAGCCCACTCCTGAACCGGCGGCTCTCGACCCACCCTTGAGGCGGTCAACCAGAATTCGTCGCCCACCTTAGAGACTAAATTTATGAACTTTTCGAATTTGTGGACTCTCTGAATTGCTTTGTTGCTTTGTTTGATCGTTTCCCTGGTTTGTATATAGTATTGATCTCGTTACTCTTGTTGCATACTGCTTCTCTGCACCAGGCACCTTCCCATGTGAATAGCTTAGTTCTCATGTACATAGCCCTGTAAATATGTCTTCGCACCCCACACGTAGTTAGGAACATTATCACCATACATTATTTATTGCCACACACATACATTTTTTTATAAAAGGGGGGATGTCATAATATACACCAGTATATCATGGTGCAGACACACACACTGATGGACACACAGCGGGACCAATCAACACACAGAACACCGCAGCCAATCACCAGTTAGAGCGCACTCACTATAAAGACAGAGGGCATCAGAGTTCCCGCTCATTCGGGATGCAGCTTCTCAGAAGGACAGAGCTTACAGCTTACAGCACAGATCTTCACCATGTGCTGAGTGCATAGACTGGTTAGGCCAGGCATAGGTCTTTAGTTCAATCTAACATCGTGTTAACCCACAGTGAAAGTATTTTCAACAGTTTCTAACTTAATAAAATAGTGTTGTAATATTTTAAGTGTTGGTGGCCTGTATGTGTTCCACGGATCTAGAGCACCCAACACATCAGTACCTGGTTGCTCTATTTTAGGCATTGTTTAGTTTAATTGGACCCAGATGTTAGATCAGTGTATTAATGGTGCCCTTCAACAGGGACGCTCGCGGTGCTGCCGCCTGTCAAGTGACACCAGAGCAACTTTGTGCCATGTCTCCGTCAGTCCAACTAAAAGAGGGCCCACCATCCTCAACGCCTCCCCCTTCACATTCCACACCCTCTATACCCACTGTTTCAGAGAGATATAAGATCCAGTGTTACAGAAACCCTGCATGTCGCAGCTGAAACAATAACAAAATGGTGAAAACCATATCTACAATGGTGGATTTTGAGTTAATAGGACCCTGTGCTCGGCTTTATTTTTGGGTCTAGCCCCCATTCCTCTACCCCCCAACACCCAGCTTCTGGAACCACCAACACACCCCTCTCCATTCCCCTCCACCGATACCCACCTTCCGGAACCACTGACTCCCCCCCTCCCACCTTCCCCTCTATCAGCACCCCAGTCCCAGAAGCGACCCCAACCCATTCCCCTCCACTGACACCCTTGTTCCAGAACCACCAACCACCCAATACTCTCCACCAACCCCCTCTCACCTCCTCCTTTCCCTCCCCTGCCTGACCCCTCCTTCCAGAACCACAACCCCCCTCTCTCCATTTCCATCTACCAACCCCCCCTTATGGAACCATCACTCCAACCCCCTCCCCATTCCCCTCCACTGATCCTCCCCTTCCAGAACCACTAACAACAACCCCCCCCCCCCCTTCCCATTCCCCTCCCTGACCCTCCCTCCATTTCTGGAGCCACCAACCACACACCCCCCGCCAACCCTGACCCATCCCCCTCCAGAATCACCAATTGCCACTGTCACCCCCTTCCAGAACCACCGACAACCCCTCGCCCCCGGACCACCCCACCCCGTGCAATCACAAACAATAAAATAATTTCAAGAACCAATTTGTGAGATATGGATGTGTCCGGGTTAAATGTCTCAATGCGACCAAAGCGCTTCACATTCTCCTAATGAGGCAGAAGTAAAAATGTGTAATATGTTAGCAAGGGAACCGCAAATCTCCAAAACAGCCCACAGGATGGAAAGGAAGTATCCCGATCTATAATCTGTTAAACTTCTGAAGTTTAGTTAATAATTGAAGTTACAGCTCGGTGATACATTGACAGGTCGGGATAAATTCTGCGGTTAGGTTGACTGAAATCACCAACTTCTGGGGAATTGAGGATTTTAACAAATTACACAAAAATTAAAATATCCCTCCCATATCTTTACACTATTTAGCTGAGTGAATTGCCGGCTCATAGCTGGACTGACCATCCTATTAATTAAAATCTTGCAAACTGAAGTGTATTAAAAAGTTTAACAATGTGCGAAAAGTTCTCCTGTGGTTTTATTTGGGAGATGGTCACATCACATACCTATTCAGTCACTTATTCACAATCGCACACAGATACGTTGCTAATCATACACTGGGAATACACAACACTTAAAAAATTTGTGACATAGCACCGTGCACAAGATTAAAGTGCTTGTGCGGCTGACTGACACCACTGCTCTGTTTTTGCTATTTTTCCCCCAAGTCCCAGCTACCAGCTGGTACAGTAATCAGACGGTACAATTAATACACGTTCCTTTTGCCAGGACTTTAATCATTAATGTTAAACAAGAGTGTGTGCCTCGAGTGAAACACAAACTGGTGACTATGCCCAGTCATTACTGCCTTCCTGAACAATTAGGTGGTGATACTGAGAGGCAGACAGATCCAGCAAGATCCGCTTGCACATATCCCACTGGTTTGGATTTGACCGGTCTGGCCTTTTAAAAACCTTTATCCCCCGTCTTCCTCCCATTGTTAGAGAAATTCAGGATCCACAAATAGGAACAGCGTTGTGAACATAATGACCAAGGAAGCCAGCAATAGGAAGCAGAAGATTTATTTTACTTTTAACAATAATCTGCCTACGGCAGTAACTATCTATAATCAGAGTCCCCATTGGGACAACCATTAAGCCGGTCCCTGCTCGGGCCAGCTTTTATGCTCGGTCCTAACGAGCCCCAGCTAGGTGGCCTCCGCTCCCTACCTGGGAAACACGTACTCCACGAGCCCCACAGGGAGATTGATTATTATTACAATCCCAGACTAGAACGCTTCAGTTGTTTAGGATGCTGGGCAGAAACCCCAATATTTTATTTAAATTTTTATAAGACTGTGAGGGAAGGATACTTTGCCCCACATGTGATTGCACAAAGAAATTGGGATATGGCATATTAAAACAAATTTTATGGGACAGCATGGTGGCACAGTGGTTAGCACTGCTGCCTCACAGTGCCAGGGACCCAGTTCAATTCCAGCCTTGGGTCACTGTCTGTGCGGAGTCTGCATGTTCTCCCCGTGTGCGTGAGTTTCCTCCAGGTGCTCCGGTTTCCACCCACAGTCCAAAGATGTGCAGGTTAGGTGGATTGGTCATGCAAAATTGCCCCTAAAAAAATGTTGTTATTACTAACACAGTATTAAAATCTTTAACATCACACCGGAAAATAGCTTACAATTATCCCCATAAACAATAGTACTCAATACAGGGAAGACAATACCAAAATTGCTATCTTTATTCCCACTTAACCAATATGAAAACAACCAACCCAGCTTTCCTGTTTGAGGAGCCGCAAAAACGATAGATGCTTTTTCACCCCAGTGAATGTTTCTTCTTGTAAGGCACCCCAAACCCACTACTGGGTCTTCTTTAGCAGTACGTGGAGAGGCGCCAACAGGGTGGTCAAGTTGGAGATTAATTTCCCACAATAATTCACCACTTTAAAAAATGACTGGAGTCCAGTGGCATTTTTGAGTTGGGGCCCCTTTTATGGCCTGAACCTTCTCTTCCACAGGGTATAGGCCGTCCTGGTCCACCCTGTACCCCAAATATGTTACCACCTTCGCTCTGAACATGCACTTCCTCCTCTTCATTTGGGCACCCACTTGGGAGAACCATCTGAGCACTTCCTGCAGGTTGTCCATCAGCTCATCGGTGGCACCCGGGATGAGAACATCATTGATGTAAATGGCTACCTTTGGCAAACCCTGAAGAATACCCTGCATCACTCGTTGGAAGATTGCTGAGCTGACAAGACCTCAAATGGAAGGTGGATGTGTTTAAATAACCCTCTATGTGCGTTTATAGCTGTGTATTTCCTGGATGCGGAGTCCAGTTCCCCCTGTAAATAGGCATGGCTCACATCAAGCTTTGTAAAGGAACATCCTCCAGCCAGTTTCATGTATAAATCTTCCTAGGAGCAGTACGGTGGCGCAGTGGTTAGCAATGCTGCCTCACGGCGCCGAGGTCCCAGGTTCGATCCCGGCTCTGGGTCACTGCCCGTGTGGAGTTTGCACATTCTCCCCGTGTTTGTGTGGGTTTCGCCCCCACAACCCAAAGCTGTGCAGGGTAGGTGGATTGGCCACGCTAAATTGCCCCTTAATTGGAAAAAATTAATTGGGTACTCTAAATTTTTTTAAAAATAAAATAAATCTTCCTCTCTGGGCATCGGGTAATGATTCAGGCATAAAAATCTGTTCACCGTGAGCTTGTAATCCGGACAGACTGGTCTTGCTTCATTATCGGTACCATAGATGCGGCCCACTCCGCAAACTGTACTGCCCGTATGATTTTGACTGATAATGCTCAGCCATAAGGGCCACCAACTCATTGAACAATTTGGAGTCCGGTGCAGTTGGGTACGTAAGACGCTTTATCATTCCAACAGTCGGAGCCCCACAGGCGGTCAGGCAGATCACCGTTCGATGGTCTTCCCCCAAGATACCGCTGGCCTGAATAAAGTACCTCATACATTCTGCGTATCGTTTCTAATCTTCCAGACTCATGACAAAGGTCTCTAGCTCAGCAAATAGCAGCATTTTAAAACTTTATATACTCTCGTTCCTGCATGGTAGTCGTCCGGAGTGGCTGGGCATTTTAATAAGTGTGTCCGGAGTCTCCTTTGTCCTGTTGCCAGTTAAATGACCAATGAAGCCAGCGTTAGGAAGAAAAGATTTATTTTTCTTTTACCAATAATCTGCTCATGGCAGTAACTGTCTACAATCACAGTTCCCGTTGGGACAACCAACATGCCGGTCCCTGCTCGGGCTGGCTTTTAAGCTCGGTTCTAATGAGCCCCAGCTGGGTGGCCTCACCCCCCTACCTGGGAAACACGTACCCCATGAGCCCCATGGGGAAGTCAATAAGGGCACTGATTCAGTGAGGTGTAGATATATTTAGAAAGAACCACTACACTTTTTGTCAAATGTGTAACTGCTGAGCAGATAAAACCACATTCTTACAAATGCAAACATATAATAGTCTCATTGAGAAGCCCCCCATATGCAGACAATACATTGATACACACTGAGCAGCATATCAGCATATGCTAATTACTTGGGTGCAAGGTAATAAACAGCGGAGAGATGGGGGTGAACCTGGCCTTACTCTGTGCAATCTTCCTCCACAAGTAAAGCAAGGTAAAATAGCTACAGTCCTAGATGGCCATAGGCTGCTTCCTCCTTTGGTGGGAGAAGAGCTGACTGGTGGTGACTTAACCTGAGGATTATCACACCTCAGGCGAGGGGCAAGGTTGAGAAGGCAGGGCCTTCATGAAAAATCCACAAGATCCCATTGTTAGATAATGGTTCCCAGAGCTGTTGGAGCCTCAGTGCAACTTTGTCTCAAATTTGCAGCTTCTCCCACAGGAAAGAGCCGTGCGGAGCTGACAGGCGGAGAGACAGGCCAACCGGAGCAAGGGTTAACCACCAGCACCTGCCAATCAAATGCTGTAGTGGGTAGGATGCGACGTCAATGAGAACTGTAGCAGCTAATAAAAGTCAGGAAATAACCAAGGAGTTTAAAGAGGCGACGGGAAAAGGAGAAGAGAGGCGCAGGGGAGTGAAGAGTGCTCGTAGGTGGCAGAGTGAGCAGCTTCATCACTCACTCATCATTATTGGGGCCTGCTGTAGTTTGGAGGCCTGTGTCTCAGCACAGTGTCTTACATTGTAAACCTGCCCCTGCATATTGATTAAACTAAAGTATGCAGAAGAAATAAATAAAAACTGTAATAACCTGCACATGACAAAGCAATTGAAGATGATTATTTCCCTGTGCTCATTGGATTGCAAGCTCTCCAAACCCTTGGGAGTGGGGTAGCTTACCAGCACTGGGATAAAAGGTCAGCCAGTGTGAGGCTGACTAGAAAGGAGAGAGGACCTGGTAAGCTATAGCTGGGCCTCATGTACATAATGTTCTGTTAATAAATGGCTCTACAACTTGCCTTCGACTCCCGGTGCCTTTATTAAACTGGCGATGATGGTAAAACTGGATCTGTTGATGTGCAATCTGTCCAGCTGCTCTACTTCCCCGAAAGATAATTTTTTGAGCTGAGGTTTGGCGTTCGTTGAGTTCCGTTGGTGTTCGGGCATTTGGATGTTTTTCTTTCTCTTCAATTTTAATTTTAACCAAGGCAGGCCAGCAGCACGGTTCAATTCCCATACCAGCCTCCCCGAACAGGCGCTGGAATGTGGTGACTAGGGGCTTTTCACAGTAACTTCATTGAAGCCTACTTGTGACAATAAGCGATTTTCATTTCATTTTCATTTCATTTCATTAATTTAGAGTACCCAATTCATTTTTATACAATTAAGGGGTAATTTAGCGTGTCCAATCCACCTAGCCTGCACCTCTTTGGGTTTGTGGGGGCGAGTCTCATGCAAACACGGGGAGAATGTGTAAACTCCACACGGACAGTGACCTGGGGCCAGGATCGAACCTGGGTCTTCGGTGCCATAGGCAGCAATGCTAACCACTGTGCCACTCTGCCGCTTCTCATTTGGATGTTTTTGACCCTGGTGTGGAAGTCTGGAATCAGTGTGCAGTGTGTCTGCGATGCTTTTCGGAGCCAGCAATTACTTGGAAAATGAGTGCCAGGCTTCGGATTGTTGCAGGCCTGTGTTGCGCATACATTTGGTGAGGGACAAGGGGCGTAATTCTTTGGAAACGGCGCGATGTCCGCCGACTGGCGCCCAAAACGGCGCAAATCAGACGGGCATCGCGCCGCCCCAAAGGTGCGGAATGCTCCGCATCTTTGGGGGCCGAGCCCCAACATTAAGGGGCTAGGTCGGCGCCGGACGAATTTCCGCCCCGCCAGCTGACGGAAAAGGCCTTTGGTGCCCCGCCAGCTAGCGCGGAAATTACATCTCCGGGCGGCGCATGCGCGGGAGCGTTAGCGGCCGCTGACGGCATTCTCGCGCATGCACAGTGGAGGGAGTCTCTTCTGCCTCAGCCATGGTGGAGACAGTAGCGGAGGCGGAAGGGAAAGAGTGCCCCCATGGCACAGGCCCGCCCGCGGATCGGTGGGCCCCGATCGCGGGCCAGGCCACCGTGGGGGCACCCCCCGGGGCCAGATCGCCCCGCGCCCCCCCTAGGACCCCGGAGCCCGCCCGCGCTGCCTTGTCCCGCCGGTAAGGTAGGTGATTTAATTTACGCCGGCGGGACAGGCATTTTAGCGGCGGGACTTCGGCCCATCCGGGCCGGAGAATCGAGCGGGGGGGGGGCCCGCCAACCGGCGCGCCGCAATTCCCACCCCCGCCAAATCTCCTGTGCTGGAGACTTCGGCAACCGGCGGGGGCGGGATTCACGGCAGCCCCCAGCGATTCTCCGACCCGGCGGGGGGTCGGAGAATCTCGCCCAAGGTCTTACATATCCGGCAATACTGGATGTGGTTTCATCTGTCTAATTTACTGAGTTGGTGGTGCACTGTTTTGGTCCGAACTCCATCTATTGTCGTTTTACGAAGATGGTAAATGCGGTGGAGTGGTCTCCCACCTGCTGCTCCGCTCCTTCTTGGCCCACCTTAACACACACTCTCGATCAGCAAACCGGTGGAACTGCATCAGCACCGCCCGGCGGCTTGTTGGGCTTAGGCCTCCTCGCCAGCACTCGGTGGGCCCCCTCCAGCTCCAAGGGCCCCTGAAAGGCCCCCCGCTCCCATCAGCGAATTCAGCATGGTGACCACGTAGGCCCCCACATCCGATCCCTCCAGCCCCTCCGGGAGACCCAGGATCTGCAGGTTTTTCCGCCTCGAAAGGTTCTCCATCTCCTCGAACCTCGCCTGCCATTTCTTTGGAGTGCCTCGTGCGCCTCCACCTTCACCGCCAGGCCCAGGATCTCAACCTCGTTCTCCGAGACCTTCTGCCGGACCTCCCGGATCGCCGCCCCTTGGGCCGTCTGGGTCTCCAGCAGCTTATCGATTGAAGCCTTCATCGGCAGTTCCTTAAAACAGCGCTGGAGAAGCTCCTGCTGCTCTTGCTCCCACTGCCTCCACGCTGCCTGGTGGAGCTCTGCCCGCCGCCATCTTGGTCCTCCTCCCTCGCGCCTTCCTTTGCTTCAATGCATCTTTTTTAATCGCCCCACTCCTGATCCAATCCATACACTATCAGGGGAATGTTGCTGTCCCATTCCCACACCGGGAAACGGCGAACAAGCGCCGTTATGGGCCCTAAAAAGAGCCCAAAAGTCCGTTTTTAGCGGGAGCTGCCGAACGTGCGACTTAGCTCCGCATAGCCGCAACCGGAAGTCCCACACCAGATAATTCAATGGCAATGGTGTCCGTAATAGATTGAGCAATCAGACAAGAACTCTCGTCAATACCGACAACATGAGGCTCACAGCTGCATTACTTGCCTGCTTCCACAGTGCAGAACCCTTCAGAGGCTCCATCTGAAAACACCCGCAGTCACATCGTAACCTATGGTCTTCAGATGGAATATTACTGTCGTGTATCCCGCAGAACCATCAATCGCGGAATATTGCAGTCAATAGAGCACCGCACTCTCAACTCCGCTGATGATCTAAAAGTCCAGCAGAAAACTTGGCAATGGACTCCCCGGAAGACCACTCCACCGCATTTACCATCTTCGTAAAACGACAATAGATGGAGTTCGGACCACATAACATTGCACCACCAACTCAGTAAAATTGGACAGATGAAACCACATCCAGTATTGCCGGATACATAAGACCTTATCCCTCACCAAATGTATGCGCAACACAGGCCTACAACAAACCGCAGCCTGGCACTCATTTTCCAAGTAATTGCTGGCATCGCAGACACACTGACCACTGATTCCAGACTTGCACATCAGGGTCAAAAACATCCAAATGAGAAGTGGCAGATTCCGAGGGTGGAGGATACGGAGTACTCGGCGATAGCCATTTCTGATCATGCTCCGCACTGGGTGGACCTCGAGTTGGGGGAGGAGAGGGACCAGCGCCCGCTGTGGCGCCTAGAGGTGGGGTTGCTGGCGGACGAGGAGGTGAGCGGGCGGGTCCGGGGGTGTATAGAGAGGTAACTGGAGGCTAATGACAATGGGGAGGTGCAAGTAGGGGTGGTCTGGGAGGCGATGAAGGCAGTGGTCAGAGGAGAGCTGATCTCCATTGGGGCTCACAAGGAGAGGGGGGTAGAGGAGAGAGAGGGAGAGGTTGGTAGGGGAGATGGTGAGAGTGGGTAGGAGGTACGCGGAGGCCCTGGAGGAGGGATTGCTTAGGGAGCAGCGTAGCCTCCAGGCTGAGTTCGATTTGTTGACCACCAGGAAGGCGGAGGCGCAGTGGAGGAAGGTGCAGGGGGCGGTATACGAATATGGAGAAAAGACGAGCTGTATGCTGGCGCACCAGCTTCGGAAGCGAGAAGCAGCTAGGGAGATCGGGGGAGTTAGGGATGGAGGAGGGAGCACGGTGCGAGTGCGGTGGGTATCAATGGGGTCTTCAGGGACTTCTACAAGGATCTGTACCGGTCTGAGCCCCCACTGGAGGAGGGAGGGATGGGTCGCTTCCTGGACTGGCTGAGGTTTCCAAGGGTGGAGAAGGGGCAGGTGGCGGGGTTGGGGGCGCCAGTTGAGTTGGACGAGTTGCTCAAAGGGATAGGGAACATGCAGGCGGGGAAGGCACGGGGGCCGGAGGGGGTCCCGGTTGAATTTTATAAGAAGTATGCGGACCTGCTGGGCCCGCTGTTGGTAAGGACCTTTAACGAGTCAAGGGAAGGGGGGGCTCTGCCCCCGACGATGTCTAGAGCGCTGATTTCCCTGATCCTGAAGCGGGACAAGGATCCCCTACAGTGTGGGTCATACAGGCCGATCTCACTCTTAAATGTAGATGCAAATTTGCTGGCAAAGATTTTGGCCATGAGGATAGAGGACTGTATGCCGCAGGTCATACACAAGGATTAGACGGGGTTCGTGAAAGGAAGGCAGTTGAATACCAATGTAAGGAGGCTCTTTAATGTTATAATGATGCCTGCGATGGAAGGGGAGAAGGCCTTTGATAGGGTGGAGTGGGGGTACCTGTGGGAGGTGTTGAAAAGGTTGGGGTTCGGGGGGGGGGGTTCGTCAGGTGGGTGAGGCTGCTGTATGAGGCCCCGGTGGCGAGTGTGGCCACGAACAGAAGGAGGTCAGAGTATTTCCGGTTACACTGGGGGACGAAGCAGGGGTGTCCCCTGTCCCCCTTGCTCTTTGTGCTGGCGATTGAACCTCTGGTCATGGCGTTGAGGGAGTCGAGGAACTGGAGGGGCCTGGTATGGGGTGGGGAGGAGCATCGGGTGTCGCTCTATGCGGATGATTTGCTGCTATATGTGGCGGACCTGGTGGGGGGAATGCTGGAGGTGATGAGGATCCTTAGGGAGATTGGAGATTCCTCCGGGTACAAGCTTAATATGGGGAAGAGCGAGTTGTTCGTAGTGCACCCGGTGCTACATCGCTCCCTAAGCAATCCCTCCGCTAAAAAGGGCGGAGAGGAGTTTCAGGTACCTGGGGGTCCAGGTGGCCAGGAGCTGGGGGGCCCAACAGAAGCTTAACTTCACGAGGCTGGTGAAGCAGATGGAGGAGGAGTTTAAGAGGTGGGACGTGCTGCCACACTCCCTGGCGGTAGGGTGCAGTCAGTTAAAATGACGGTGCTCCCGAGATTTTTGTTCCTGTTCCAATGCCTCCCCATCCTGATCCCTAGGGCCTTCTTCAGGCGAGTTAAGAGGAGCGTTATGGGGTTTGTATGGGCGCAGAAGACCCTGAGGGTGAGAAGGGTGTCCCTGGAGCGGAGCAGGGATGGTGCAGGGGGTGGGGGGGGGGGGGGGGGGGTTGGCGCTGCCTAACCTCTGTGGGTATTATTGGGCCGCCAACATGGCAATGGTGCGTAAGTGGGTGATGGAGGGGGATGAGGCGGCATGGAAGAGGCTGGAGATGGCGTCCTGTGTGGGCACGAGCCTGGAGGCGCTGGTGATGGCACCGCTGCCGCTTCCTCCAACGAGGCACACCACGAGCCCGGTGGTGGCGGCGACCCTCAAAATTTGGGGGCAGTGGAGACGTCACAGGGGGGAGGTGGGGGCCCCGGTGTGGTCCCCGATTCGGGGGAACCACCGGTTTGTCCCGGATAGGATGGACGGAGGGTTTCTGAGCTGGCACAGGGTAGGTATTAGAAGGATGGGGGACCTGTTTGTGGACGGGACGTTCACGAGCCTGGGTGAGCTGGAGGAGAAGTTTAGGCTCCCCCGGGGAACACCTTCAGATATATGCAGGTAAGGGTGTTTGGTCGGCGGCAGGTGGTGGAGTTCCCACGGCTGTCGCCATGTAGGGTCCAGGACAGGGTGCTGTCGGGGGTGTGGGTTGGAGAGTGAAGGATCTCGGCAACGTATCAGGTGATGCAGGAGAAGGCGGAGGCCTCGATGGAGGAGCTAAAGGGTAAGTGGAAGAAGGAGTTGGGTGAGGAGATTGACGAGGGGATGTGGGCAGATGCCCTGGGGAGGGTGAACTCTTCCTCCTCTTGCGCGAGGCTCAGCCTCATACAGTTTAAGGTGCTGCATAGGGCTCACATGACCGGGGCAAGGATAAGCCGGTTCTTTGGGTGCGAGGACAGGTGTGTTAGGTGCTCAGAGAGCCCAGCAAACTACACCCACATGTTATGGGCCTGCCCAGCGCTGGAAGACTTTTGGAAGGGTGTAGCGAGGAAAGTGTCGAGGGTGGTAGGTTCCAGGGTCAAGCCGGGCTGGGGGCTCGCAATATTTGGGGTGGCAGGAGAGCCGGGAGTGCAGGAGGCGAAAGAGGCCGGAATTCTGGCCTTTGCGTCCCTGGTAGCCCGGTGAAGGATTCTTCTTCAGTGGAAGGATGCGAGGCCCCCAAGCGTGGAATCCTGGGTCAACGATATGGCGGGGTTTATTAAATTGGAGAGGGTGAAATTCGCCTTAATGGGATCGGTACAAGGGTTCTTCAGGGGGTGGCGACCGTTCCTAGACTTCCTGGCAGAACGTTAGAAGACGGTCAGCAGCGGCAGCAACCCGGGGGGGTGGGGGGCGCGGGGGGGGGGGGGGGGGGTGTGGTTTGTTTTTCTTGAGTGGCGTGTATATTTGCTTTTGTGTTGATGAAGACTGTTAATTTATTATTTATGTATATGGGAGGGGGGGTTTGTTCTTTTCTTTCTGTATTTTGTTGTTGATATTTTGTGAAAATTTGAATAAATTTTTTTTTTTTAAAAATAATTATCTGTCGTGTCCCACATGGGCATGTGGCCCTGTGACGGAATGCGATTGATCCTGCTGTTTTCTTGATTCCTGGAATGCAGTTTTATCTGGTTCTGAAAGAAGTACAGGAAGAGTTTCGGGGCGACAGCTTCTTGGCGTTTTGGTGTGTGATGTAGATCTGGGGTGGAATTCTCCATAGCCCGACGCCGGAATTGGGATCGTCAATCAGACAGAGAATGGCTTCCGATGCCGGGTTTGGGGCAGCCGCAGGTTTGGCGGCCGTTGCTGATGCTCCATCCCCTTCAAATTGGCGTCATTGGGACGCATGCCACGCTCAGTCGCAAGGCCGGTGGCCCATCATCGGCTGGCACTACCACGATGCTCCGTCCCCGATGTGCCGGGTTCCCGAGGGCGCGGGCCCAAGTGTGGTCCCAGTGGTCGGGAACCCGGCGTGCCGGCTGCGGACAGTGTCCACCGCCACCGCATTCGTCCGGGATCCGTGCCACTGGCTGGGGGGTTGCTGCTAGGGCTGGGGGGGAGTGGTGGGGGGGTGGGCAGGGGTGGGCTGTGGGGTCGGGGTGGGCGGGTTAGGGTTCCAGCACGGCCAGGCCATGGTTTCTGGCACGTCAGGTGCAGCTTGTCAGCCCTGCGCATGCGCGGCCCGGGACCCGGCAATTCTGAGGCCTTTTTCCGCGCGTCCACAGGTGTTCCACTCGGCGCCTGTGCTGGCCCCTCACCGGCACCAGAATTGGTAAGGGGTTCGCACTGATTTTCCCACCGTGACTCACACGCAGATTCTCCATTGGCGCCTCAGAAATGGAGAACTCCGTACGGGATTTTCCACGCTTACGGCTCATGGTGCCCCTCTGTGCCCCGCAGGAGACGTTGGCCCACAACAGATGGGAGAGGGCCCAGATGAATGGTGAGGTGCCAGACATCAGCCCCCTACAAGATCACAGGGGTGGCCAAGGACAGATCTAGAGGTCAGCGTACTGCGCAGAGGTGAGGGTCCACCCAGATGACGTGAGTTGTTAATGTCATACAGAATCATCCATCCCTCCCACTGACCACATGTCCATTTCCCCGCAGGATCCTCATCCAATGGTGTTGGCCCATCCGGGGTGCTTCCCGCCTCCCATGAGAACTCCTGGGTGGAGAGCTCCGAGGATGCCATCGTCGATGTGCCATGGCTGTCATCCCCACCCTTCACCAGCGCAGAGACACACACCTCAATGGGTGACAGTAATGGTCAGGCTTCTGGGCGCATTCTGGTAAGCACCCTGCAATTGCTGATGCACATCAGGTGGACGCAGGGACGCCCAGGCGAGACAGCAGTTAGAGATCTGCTGGATTCCAGGACCCAAATGGGTTCCAGCCAGATGCTGAGCATCTGGATCAGGTTCACCCGGAGCTGATGCTGACGCTAGGGTGCGGCCGTGAGATTCAGAGGGGGATGTCAGAGACACTCCAGCAGGTCCATAATCGATTGGAGCAGTCCCACCACCTGCAGGTGATGGGTGTGAGTGGGTACTCTGCCAACAGGCAGGGGTCAGACTATGGCATTGCATGAGGACCACCCAGCTCTCAGCGGGTTATCATCATCCTCTTGCCCTCGACAGTGACCCGCTGACAGTGCTGACACAGTCCGAGCACCCTGCGGTGATATCACCACAGACCCTGGGAGGGTGGGAAATGGTGGGCTGGGCGGGGAAAGGAGGGGTGGAGAATGGGAGGGAAAGGGAAGGCTGAGGGATGAGGGAGGGGGGCAGGAAGGTGGGGTGGTTGTGGAAAGAGGGAATAACAGATGAGGCCAGATCCTATATGAAGCGGGTGAGGATATTGTGCCTCCTTGGCCCTCCGGGCTTGCCGGACCCATGCCACTGCAGCCTGTCATCCATCCTCTGTTTGATCCAGGGGTCCTCCCTCGGCTCATCCTCCAACTCCTCCTGGTTCGGAGCCTCCTCGTCCCTGTCCTCCTCCTCAGGGGTGGCCATATGCTCCTCCCCCTCCTTCTCCAGCATGTCACCTCCCCTGCTGTGCCAGGTTGTGGAAGACACAGCAGACCACCACAAAATGATCGACCCTCTGGGGGGTGTACTGCGGGCATCACCAGAGCGCTAGAAGCATTGGAACCGCATTTTAAGCAGTTCAATGCACCGCTCAATGACAGCCCGGGTTGCCGCATGGGCCTCATTAACCGCATTGTATAATGTCTCCAATTTGGTCTCTGGCCTCCATACTGACATCGTTATCCAGGTCCTCAGCGAGTACCTCTTATCCCCCAAAACAAACTGGCCAGCCCGGGGATGCCTGACTGCCCCAGGATGTAGCTGGCTTGCACAGTCCCTGGGAAGCGTGCACACACGTGCATGATCTTCATCTGGTGGTCACACGCAAGCTGGATATTCAGGGAGTGGAACACCTTCCTGTTGATGTCGAGCACTCCCAGATGGTCCGGAGAATGCAAGGTGACATGTGTATCATCTATTAGCCCCTGGACCTGAGGCATCAAAGCGATGATGGAGAATCCTACTGCCTAGGCATCTTGTTGGGCTTGGTCCATGTCAAAGTTTATATAATTCGCTACCTGGGCAAACAGGTCATCCGTGACCTCACGGATGCACTTGTTGGCTGTAGTTTGTGAGATGCAACCCCACTCGAGTCCTGGAATGATCCTGACACGTAGATGTTCAGGGCTGCGGTGATCTTGATGGCCACCAGGAGGGGTATCCTGCCCCTTTATGTGGTGCCAAGTCCGCGAGTACATTGCTCTGGTGCCGCACTCAGTCCCGTTTTCCACACTGAGGAGCTCCGCTTGCCGGAATTCCTCGGTACAGAAGGAGATCAGGGCTCCATTTAAAAATGGAGTACCAATCTCTCGACCCCACCAAACCCCCTCCCCAAAGACCCATCTCACCTATCAGGGGATCCTCCGGCCATAACACCCACCTGCACCCACACAGGGCACCCCCAGCCCCAATCCCCATTGCAGGAAAAGTGCCAGCATGACACTGCCAGCCTGGCAGCCTGACAGTGCTCCTTCCAGCTGGCAGGGCCACCCGGCACCTTGGCAGTGCCAGGCTGGCACCCAGGTGACACTGCCAAAGTGTCAGGCTGGCAGTGCCAGGGCACCACCCCCTGCCCAGAGGGCAAGCACCTGGGGGCCTTGATCCCTTGGGAGTTTGTGGAGACCAGCATTGTTAGTCACTTGTCTGAGATCTCCAAGGGGAAGGGGCTAGATCCCAATACGTTGGTTAGATTGCAAGTAGATTTTAGAGTGAGACTAGCTGTTTCACTCTAATATGCAGATTTGCTGAAAAGTGATCTGCCCACAATGGGACAGGATTCACACCGCGACATCTCCAAGATCGCGTTACATCTCGTGAGGTGTGGCAAGTCGGGTAGATCCCAGAAGAGGGATGTCCCGGCCACAACAGTCTGCACAGCGCTGCCTTTCGGGCGTAACGCGGCCGGTAGATCGCGCCCTGTTTGTGCATAAGTCTTTGAAGGTGGCAGGACAGATTGAGAGAATAGTTAATAAAACACGTCGACGCTACCACCAAGAAAGCATAACAGCACCTATACCTCCTCTAGAAACTAAGGAAATTCGGCAGGTCCACATTGACTCTTACCAACTTTTACAGATGCACCATTGAAAGCATCCTATCTGACTGCATCACAGACTGGTATGGCAACTGCTCGGCCCAAGACAGTAATCAACTAGAGGCGTGAACACCACCCAGTCCATCACACGAACCTGCCTCCCATCCATTGACTCCATCTACATCTCCCTCTGCCTGGAGAGAGCGGGCAGCATAATCAAAGACCCCTCCCACCCGGCTCACTCACTCTTCCAACTTCTTCCATCGGGGAGGAGATACAGAAGTCTGAGAACACGCACGAACAGACTCAAAAACAGCTTCTTCCCCACTGTTACCAGATTCCTAAACGCCCCTCTTATGGACAGACCTCATTAACACTACACCGCCGTGTGCTTCACCCGATGCTGGTGTTATGTAGTTACATTGTATACCTTGTGTTGCCCTATTATGTATTTTCTTTTATTTCCTTTTCTTTTCATGTACTTAATGATCTGTTGAGCTGCTCGCAGAAAAATACTTTTCACTGTACCTCGGTACACGTGACAATAAACAAATCCAAATCCAAATATAGTATATAAGACCTTATTAATGTGGTGATCTTTGTGAGGGGTTTCTAGGACGGAAGGCGCAGTGATCACAAAGATACACAAAGCTCTTTTGAAGAACTAAACATGGGGAGGCGGTGGCGTAGTGGTATTGGTACTGGACTCGTAAACCAGAGACCCAGAGTAATGCTCTGGGATCCAGGTTCAAATCCCACCACTGCAAATGGTGGAATTCAGTAAAAATCTGGAATTAAAAGTCTAATGATGACCATGAAACCATTGTCATAAAACCCCACCTGGTTCACTAATGTCCTTTAGATTTCCTTTAAGGGCAGCACGGTAGCATTGTGGATAGCACAATTGCCTCACAGCTCCAGGGTCCCAGGTTCGATTCCGGCTTGGGTCACTGTCTGTGCGGAGTCTGCACATCCTCCCCGTGTGTGCGTGGGTTTCCTCCGGGTGCTCCGGTTTCCTCCCACAGTCCAAAGATGTGCAGCTTAGGTGGATTGGCCATGATAAATTGCCCTTAGTGTCCAAAATTGGCCTTAGTGTTGGGTTTGGTTACTGGGTTATGGGGATAGGGTGGAGGTGTTGGCCTTGGGTAGGGTGCTCTTTCCAAGAGCCGGTGCAGACTCGATGGGCCAAATGGCCTCCTTCTGCACTGTAAATTCTGTGATTCTATGATAAACTAATTTTATTAACACTATTAAATTTGAGTTCTACACTTATTCTGAATAGCAAACATACATGTAAGAATTAAACTACACTCACTAACACTATCTCTATCTACTAATTAAAACTACTATATCTTAACTGACTCTGCGTTACACTATGAATGTTATCTTTTTCTTCCTGGGCAGCACGGTAGCATTGTGGATAGCACAATTGCTTCACAGCTCCAGGGTCCCAGCTTCGATTTCCGGCTTTCATCACTGTCTGTATGGAGTCTGCACATTCTCCCCGTGTGTGCGTTTGTTCCCTCCGGGTGCTCCAGTTTCCTCCCACAGTCCAAAGATGTGCGGGTTAGGTGGATTGGCCATGCTAAATTGCCCATAGTGTCCAAAATTGCCCTTAGTGTTGGGTGGGGTCACTGGGTTATGGGGATAGGGTGGAGGTGTTGACCTTGGGTAGGGTGCTCTTTCCAAGAGCCGGTGCAGACTCGTTGGGCCGAATGGCCTCCTTCTGCACTGTAAATTCTATGATTCTATGAGCTCCAGTCTAATCTCCTCCCCTTAGTTTAAGAGCCAGTGCAATTTACAGTACTGTTCCTTAGATCCCTCTAGTGGTTAGGCTTAATATAACATTAACTCTTCACATGCTGTACATTTGCATAATGTCACAATTAATAGGGGCATGGATAGATTATATAAGCAAGGAGATTATTTTGAACTTGAATAAGTCACGAGTTCGACCTCAGCTTGAGTATTACTTCCAGTTCTAGGTGTCACACTCTTGGAAGGACGTGAAGACATTGGGAGAGACTGCAGTAAGGATTCAGAAAAATAATTCCAGGGATGAGGAACTTAAGTTAGGACGATAGATTGGAGAAGTCTGGACTGTTTGCCCTGGAGAAAAGAAGGCTAAGAGGAAATTTGATGGTAAAAGAAGCAAAAACACATGAAGAAAAACTTTTTGCGCAGTGAGTGGTTAAGGTGAATAGTCCGCCTGAGGGTGAGGTGAAGGCAGGTTCAATAGAAGCACTCAAAAGGGAGTTAGGTGGTTATCTGAAAAGGGAGAATGTGAAGGGAGAAGGTGGGAGAAAGGCGTTCAATGAATTGCTCATTTGGAGAGCCGGCACTGGAACAATTCTGTGCAGTTCAGCACAACTCTCCAAAGTTCACAGTCTCAGCACGTTCTTGAATCTCACTCTCAAATAAAGTGATTTTGTCCTTGTTCTCATCATGAGGTCTAGCATCTGTTCAACATCATGGCCTTCCTGTTGTATACTTTTCACCAACAAATACAGTGGGACTGAGACAGGGTGAGGTGCTGTCAGCAACACAATTTACCTTCATTGCAGTATTCAGAGACAAAGCACTCCAGAAACAAAATGTACGTCCTTTTATTTTTTTCTTGAGACACATAATCACACTATTTTCATTTTTTATTCTGTTGTTCTCTCCTTGTCGTTCTTTGCATTGTATCTTTAAACACTATTAACTGTCATGTTCATGTATGCCTTTTGCTTGTACATTATTATTCCTGCCTGACACCTTGAGTTGGCAAATGTGTCCATATGTGTTGAAAGACTTTCCAAGTTGTTGCCAACAACGCCACTTTTTAATGATTAAACACAGTGCTAACAATTTGGACGGAACTGACCTGAAAAATAGGCTTGTCTCAATTTTTGTTTCTCCATCCAATAATATTAACACATTGGCATTCTACTAGTTAAATGCTTCATTAGCTGTTTAAACACCATTAAATGGTCATCGATAAACGTATGTCATGATTAGCTGCTAGCATTTGCTGCCGCCATTGAATTTGCATCTCTGAAGAATTGTGCATTTTTAAACTGATGTTCCTGCTTTTTTAAAAGCAAAATCATTGTCCTGAAATGTCAGTTCTGCTCTTCTCTCCACAGTTGCTGCCTAACGTGCTGAGCATTTTCTGTTCAGAACGTTTTGCCAGCTGGTTGTGTTACCATTTCCAAAGAAGCCTGTCCCCTAGCTCATAAAATGCCTGCAAATACTCGATCCGGGGGGGGAAAAGGCTCTTGCTCAAGGATGAACCTTGATCGAAAGTGTCCATTGATGTGTTGGGTGTTCTGGATCACAAACAGGTCACCAACACTGGAAGTGGTGCAACTCTATTTTATTATAAGGTTAACTATATTAACATACTTGAACTGTGGGTAAATGCAATACCAGCGTTAACTGTTGACTCTTGCCTAGTCCTAACCAGGTGATGCACTCAGCACATGGTGAATGTCTGTGTTGCAGGCTGTGAGCTCTGTGCTCCAAGCTGGCTGCTCCTCGAATGAGCGGGAACTCTCCTGTTCCCTGTCTTTATAGTGTGTGTGCTCTCACTGGTGATTGGCTGCGGTGTTGTGTATGCTGATTGGTCCCACTGCATGTCCATCAGTGTGTGTGTGTGTGTCTGCACCATGATATACTGGTGTATATTATGACATCTATGTCCAGGATGAACAAGATTGCCTGTGTGATTCTCCATAGGCAGCTGGCTTGTTGACAGTCACTGTATGGTTGATGCCATGAGTAATGGCTCACACCATTCACTGGCCCAAACCCTGCGGAGAAAGTCAATATCTTCAGAAGGGGAAGGAATTGAAGTTGGAGACAAAAGGGAATGGCATAACGGCTACCGCAGCACGTTATACAGTGGCAGACAGATTCTCAAAAGCATTTGACTAATTTCTAATCTCGGTTGAACGCTAGAAACACAAAGAGACCATTAACAGCAATTATGATCCGCGATCCGGTGCTATTGTCATATCTGGATACTGTTCTGTTTACAATGCTGGTGAAACATTTGTAAGGTACTTTCTAAAGTGACAATGCACATCAATTATTTACGTGTAATAATTCATGCTCAATTAAACCTGTCTTTTCACTATAAATCCATTCTCATTCCCACCTTTTATTTTATTGTCTTTAAAAACATGTTCAGCATAGATAACCAATAATTCTTCCGTTCTGTAAGCTGCCTCATTTGAAGCCAAGTTTTAAAACCAATTGGTTTAGCAAAGGAGAGGATGCTATCTTTTTCCTTCTGAACAAAGTTTCCAAAGCACAATTTGGTTTCTCATTGAATTATCTCTTGCACAGGGTGGCACAGTGGTGCAGTGGTTAGCAGTGCTGCTTCATGGCACCGAGGACCCGGGTTCGATCCCGGCCCCGAGTCATTGTCCGTGTGGAGTTTGCACATTCTCCCCGCGATTGCGTGGGTCTCACCCCCACAACCAGAAAGATGTGCAGGGTAGGTGAATTGGCCATACTAAATTGCCCCTTAATTGGAAAATAAGAATTGGGTACTTTAAATTTATATTTTTAAAAAAGAATTATCTCTTGCATGGAGTCCCGTTTTTATTCCATATTCCCCAAAGCTTTAAGTTTCAACTTGGGAGGAGCTGCTGGTGCATTGAACACGGAGCAGAGTGTGATCTTTTTCTCTCTCAATACAATCTGAGAGCTCTTAGGATCAAATCTTGGCGAATGTTATATTGGTGGGATTTCCTCCCCCTCCCCCAGTGTTTTCTGCCGGCGGCAGCTTGCCATTAGTGTTGGCGGGACTTTCCAGACACGCTGATGTCCACGGTGTGTTACATGGCTTGCCCACCCCGCTGCCAGGGATCCCACCACAGAGGGGGGGGGGGGGGGGGGGGGGGGTCATTTTGTACTCTGCGGGGCTTCAGTACAGTTACTTTTGGTTAGGGTTAAGCACGCAGTCTGAAGGGCTTTACACAGTAATTAGGCCTTCATTGTACATTGGTCCAAAGGCCTTGCACAGTGGCCTTTTCCTGTTGTGTCTTGGCGGTGGCGACCCAAGCTTGAGTGTGTCCCTCAGCATTTATTCCTGGACCTTGGAATGTGCCAGTCAACAACACTCAGTTGAGGACATTTCTTTGCAGTGGAAGACCAGTTCCGGGCAGAACTCAATGTGCCCACAACGATAAACTAGATGGGCATGCTACAGGATGAACGAGGTGGCTTCTCAGCTGCTGCCACCAGTAAGTCCATTGACTGCAAACAACTTCACATCAAAGGACTGCAAGTCCCCAAGTGCCCTGTTACAGCAATGCTGTTAAAGGTCAATATGTCATCCCCAAGGGAAGGGTTGGGAAAGCAACAGATTATCATGCAGTTAAATCCCAAGTGTTAAGTATTTCGGCAGGAAATGTTATGTCTGGATCAAGATTTCCCTGAACTGCATGATAAAACTAGGTCATTTGCAAATCCTAGCACCCGGGCCATTTAATTAACCTTTCAGCAACTCTATCACTCCACACAACACTTAGTGAAACCATATATTATGCAAGTGCTTTGACTTGTAAACTACGCTGCAAACTCTGACTGGGATTTTTGTTAAGGATTGGCTGGACTTTACATCTGAGGGTTCGGAAAAATCTAACTGGGAGCTATTTTTGTGCAAATCAAGAATGTTGAGTTTGGGTCCAGAGCCTGAAACAATGGGAATGTTTGGCAATTAACTTGGGAAGTTGGAATTCTCAGATCTGATATATTTGCATCTGGAATTGATTGTGAAATTTTAGAACAACTTAAACCGACTACCAATCTTCCCAATCGAAGGCAACAATGGATGCTCAACTCAGACTGAACATATCATTAGTCAGTTGGATTCTGTGAGCGTCCTGACATCCTTAAAGCTCTGATTGCTGATTGGTTCATTTGAAAGATACTTTTCCTTATTAATGATGATTATTTTAGAATTCAATTCTGTGCAAATTGCATTGTTCCTGGTCTCAATACTCACAGAATGATGTTGACTGTAGCTGTGATACGTTCCCATGAGGGGCTGGTTTAGCACAGGGCTAAAGAGCTGGCTTTTAAGGCAGGCTAGCAGCACGGTTCAATTCCCGTACCGGCCTCCCCGAACAGGCGCCGGGAATGTGACGACTAAGGGCTTTTCACAGTAACTTCATTTGAAGTCTACT
This sequence comes from Scyliorhinus torazame, assembly GCF_047496885.1. Lineage (NCBI taxonomy): Eukaryota > Metazoa > Chordata > Chondrichthyes > Carcharhiniformes > Scyliorhinidae > Scyliorhinus > Scyliorhinus torazame. The sequence continues at coordinate 142,787,389 of NC_092707.1, read as the reverse complement.
TGTGACAATAAGCGATTTTCATTTCATTTTCATTGAATGCCATTTACATCTCTTCTCTTAGACAGTTGCTTTGGATCGAGGAAGATTAGCTTCTATTCCAGTCTAATGGGTTCTGAAAGGGCTGGCGAAGTCCAATGCCCGATCTGAGACTCTGCCACAGTCGGGAAAGGTGATGCTTAAACGGTTGAGTGGATGGGTTGTTTGGAGGTTTGTGTACTCCTTCTGATACACATTCCCTCCAACGTCTCTCAATGCGTTCAATGCTGGCCCAAATTAACCTTCTTCATTTGGTTCCGTCACCAGCCGGAGATTCCCATGAGTTGGTGGGGATGTTGCATCTCTTCAGGGATTCTTTGAGGATATCCCTAATGTTTTTCCGTTGTCCTTCTGGCAGTCTCCTGCCACGACTAAGCTCCAAGTAATTTGGAGTATCTGGTATCAGGCATATGAACAACATACATCCCTCCCCTTACACCCCAACCCCCTTCCTCTGTGCCCCCCCCCCCCCTCCTCTGTGGGCATGTGGCACCTTTGGCTCCAATGGCTCTCTGTGTTCCGCAGGGAGGCCACCTCCATGAAGGTGAAGGCCTCCCGTTGTAGTATAGTGTGGGGACACTCCAGTGACAGTACAATTACCGTAAAATTGCCCTTAATGGGGGATTTTTTGTTTTAACTATTTTGTTGAGGCAGTTATACATTTACACATCAAACACAACCACAAAACAAAACAAGCTAACAGGGCTGCAAATAACCAAATCAACTAAATACCTAACCCCCACCATCCTGCCTCCCATTCCCCAGCTCCCCGACCTCTCAGTTTTATCTCCCCAACCCACCACCACTGCTGACACCTTTTAAAAAAATATTTATGTTGGCATTTTCAATATTATAGACATTGCCGTTCATTTTGATTTATTGTACAGTACACAAAGGCTTCTTCTTAGGTTTCTCTATTTACAGCCTGTCGCCGTCTGGCTCAGCATACAATCCTCGCTACCCTCCCCCTCCACTCCAGCTCCCCTCTCCCTAACCCCCCCTCCCCCTACCCACCTCCCCTGATGCCCTCCCTTTTTTTTATTATTGTTTTAAAATACAGTTTTGTCCAAGTTATGGATACAGGTACATACCTTGCAAAGCCAAACACATAGGCTCCAGGAAATATACCTCCCCTCTCTTCTTTCCTTTTTACCGATCATCTAACTGGGTCATTGCTCGTTTCCCCTTCCTGTTTTTCTTTGCGTTCTCTCGCCGTGCTGTGGTTGCTGCCACTGTTGTCTACCCCTGTGCTCTCTCCCCCACCGCTCCCCCCCCCCCCCCCCCCCCCCCCCCGCCACCATTTTTGGTTTCTTATCTGTTCCCCCCTTCTGGCTCCCCTTTTTTGTTCTCTCCCCCTTCCTCCCCTCCCTCCCTTCCCCCGTTCTTCACTGCTGCTCCCCATTCTTTCTTGCTGGGTTTTGTGACCTCACCTTGCTCCCCCCACTGGATCTCCCTCGCTTTACTCTTTCTGTCTTGTCCTGGCAATTTCTCCCTGGCTACTGGCTATTTATTTATTTATGTGTTGGCCACAAACAGGTCTCGGAACAATTGGGTGAATGGCTCCCACATTCTGAGAAAGCCATTGTCCGACCCTCGAATGACAAATTTGATTTTCTCCATTTGGAGAGATTCTGATAGGTCGGACAGCGAGTCTGCATCTTTAGGTGGTGCTGCTGACCGCCAGCCGGGCAGGATTCTGCAGTGGGCGATCAGAGTGGGAAAGGCAAGGGCGTCCGCCCTCCTCCCCATGAAGAGATCTGGCTGGTCTGACACCCTGAAGACCGCCACTTTCGGGCATGGCTCCACCCTCATCCCCACCACATTGGACATTGCCTCGAAGAAGGCTGTCCAGTACCCAGCAAGTCCAGGGCAAGACAAGAACATGTGGGCGTGGTTGGCCAGGCCTCCTTGGCACCGTTCACATCTATCCTCCACCTCCGGGAAGAACCTGCTCATTTGGGTTCTGGTCAAGTGGGCTCTATGCACCACTTTTAGCTGCATTAGGTTGAGCCTTGCGCATGTGGAGATAGAGTTGACCCTGCGCAGTGCTTCTCTCCAGAATCCCCACCCTATTTCTAACCCCAAGTCTTCCTCCCATTTCCTCCTTGTCGTGTCCAGTTATGTGTCGGCCCTCTCTGGCAGTCGTTCGTACATGTCACTACAGTTCCCTCTACCTAGGATGTCGGCATCCAGTAGCTCTTCTAACAGTGTCTGTTGTGGTGGTCACGGGTATGTCCTTGTCTCCTTCCGTAGGAAGTTTTTAAGCTGCAGGTATCTGAGTTTGTTGCCTTTAGCTAGTTGGAATCTCTATGTCAGTTCATCGAGTGTTGTGACCCTGCCGTCAGTGTATAGGTCCCTGACTGTCAATGTCCCCCTGCCCGTCTCCACCTTTTGAAGGTGGCGTCAGTGAGTGTCGGTGTGAACCTGTGGTTATTACAGATGGGGACTTTGTAGGACAATTCAGTCAGTCCGAATTGCTGTCTTAGGTGGTTCCACGTCTGGAGGGTGGCCATCATCACTAGGCTGCTGGAGTGTTTCTTGGGCGGGGATGGGAGTGCCGCCATGGCGAGGGCCCAGAGAGAGGTCCCCTTGCAGGGAGCCTCCTCCGCGCGCACCCACTCGAACTCTGGCTCCTTTGTCCATCCCATCACTCTTTTCGCTGTCGCTGCCCAGTGGTAGAATTATAGGTTTGGGAGGGCTAGCCCTCTCTTGGACTTTGTTTTCTGTAGGACCTTCTTTGTGATCCTAGCATTCTTTCCCCCCCCCCCCCCCCCGATACAAATGCCATGATTAACTTGTCCAGTGAGTTAAAAACAGCCTTGGGGATGTAGATCGGAATGGATCTAAGTAGGAAGAGGTATTTGGGCAGTACGTTCATTTTGATCGTCTGGACTCTCCCCGCGAGGGAGAGTGGGAGTGTGTTCCACCTCTGCAGGTCCTTTTTGACTTCCTCTGTCAGACTAGTCAGGTTCTATTTGTGGATCCCCGTCCAGTCATGAGCGATTTGGTCCCCAGGTAGCGGAATTTGTGTCGGGCTTGTTTAAACGGCAGTCCCACCGGTGCTGCCCCTCCCCCTTGCGGGTTCACCGGGAAGATCTCACTTTTGCTCAAGTTGAGTTTGTAGCCCGAGAAGGCACCGAACTCTTTCAGGAGCGCGATGATTCCGTCCATGCTGCTTTGTGGGCCTGAGATGTAGAGGAGCAGATCATCCGCATAGAGCGAGACTCTATGCTCTCTGCCTCCCCTTTGGATCCCCCTCCAGTTCTTTGCTGTTCTGAGCATGATCGCTAATGGTTTGATCGCTATGGCGAACAGCAGCGGCGACAGCGGGCATGCCTGCCTGGGGACCCTGTGCAGCTGGAAGAACTGGGAGCTGGTGTTGTTTGTCCATATGCTTGCCATGAGAGTATTGTACAGGAATTTCACCAATGAGGTGAATCGTTTTCCGAGCCTGAACCGCTTCAGCACTTCTATAAGGTACTTCCACTCGACTCTGTCGAAAGCCTTTTCTGCGTCCAGGGAGACGATCACCTCTGGTGTTCTCTCCCCGGATGATGTCAAGATCACGTTCAGCAGGCGCCTGATGTTCGATGTTAGCTGTCTACCTTTGACAAAGCCCGTTTGATCTCTGCGACAACCTCTTGTACGCAGTCTTCTAGTCTTTTGGCTCGGATCTTGGCCAATATTTTGGCATCTACGTTTAGTAGCAAGATGGTCTGTACGAACCGCATTCAGTCGGGTCTTTGTCTTTCTTAGGTATTACCGAGATCGGGCTCCCTCCCAATCCATCAACTCCTTGTAAATTTCTGACACTTTACCCTCCCCTACCTCTGTTCTTGACACCACCTTGTCCTGTAGCGCCTGGGGCAGCAGGTATGGAAAGGACAGTACCTGCTTCCGGACAAAACCCCTGCAAATACCAGAACTCATTCCCGGCGGGCAACTCAAATTCCTCCAACAACCCCTCCAAGGTCGAGAAGCTGCCCTCAACGAATAGGTCCCCAAAGGGCTCAATCCCCCCCCCCCCGTTGCCAGCCCTGAAACCCCCTGACCAACCCACCAGGTCAAACCGATGATTTCCACAGAGAGGAGCCCAAACCGAGGCCCCCTCCAGCCTCAGGTGCTGCCGCCACTATCCCCACACCCTCAGGGCCACCACCACTACCGGGCTTGTGGAGTACCTTGCGGGCGAGAACGCCCCTCAATGCTCCCAAACGCGAGTCTTTACAAGAGGTTGCTTAATGGGAGATTTGTTATACAAACTGACTGCCCACTTCCTTGGAATGGGCATGTGACCCACTTCTCAGCTCGCCACTGGTTAGCTTGCTCTGGCAACGGGACAGTGACAGGGAGCTCTTCGCTACAACACCAGTCCTCCTCCTCCCTTGCTGCCACCCAGCGGCTGGTGAAATGCAGCCCCATATATCTGGCTCAAATGTCCCACCTTCATTGTATATACTGAGACGGAATTATAACCCACCCTGATTGATGAGAAAGGACGGGTACAATTAAAATGGAGTAGCTGCAATTCCTGCACCGTTCCAACAACATCACACTTTAGTGAAGTGGCTGCGGCTCCCTCTGGCGCCTCAAATCACGAAGGAACAATTTAAGTCTCTCCTGTCTGGATGTCAATCGTCGTCACGTCATCAGGTAGAGCTGTCAGGTGCAGCGAGTACTGACTAGGTAAAAATGGGAGATTGTGGTGCAGTGGTATTGTCACTGGACTAGAAATCCAGAGGCCTAGGCTAATGTTCTGAGAGACACAGGTTCAAATGGTGGAATTTAAATTCAATTAAATGCATAGGAATTGAAAGCTAGTTTCATTAACGGTGAGCAGGAAACCTTAATCAATTGTCATGAAAACCCATCTGGTTCACATGGGTGTCTTTTCCCCCACATGAGAGGGCAGACATGATTTAACAGCTCATCCGATGCATTCTGTCAATGCTGCACCAAAGCGCCATTTTAGATTTTATTCTCAAGTTTAAGTGCTGAGTCACCCATGTGTACTCTCACCTGGGATTCCTGACCCTTGCTGCCAGCTTCCCAATCAGAGCTATAAACAAATAAATGCTGCCTCACGGCGCCGAGGTCCCAGGTTTGATTCCGGCTCTGGGTCATTGTCCGTGTGAAGTTTGCACATTCTCCCCGTGTTTGCGTGGGTTTCGCCCCCCACAACTCAAAGATGTGCAGGTTAGGTGGATTGGCCACGCTAAATTGCCCATTAATTTGAAAAATGAATTGGGTACTCTAGATTTATATTTAAAAAAAATTAATGCTGGAAATACTCTGCAGGTCAGACAGCGAAGGGTTTGTTGACTCTAACACAAAAACAGAAAATACTGGACAATCTCAGCAGGCTAACGGGTGCGATTCTCCCAAAAGGAACACCGTCCCCTAGCAAGCGCTTTTAGCCGCGTGTTTCCCGGCGTTCACTGTGCAGCGAAACACATGGCTATTCAACTCAACTTGCCTTGAATAAGAGGCCTGAACAGGGAACATGCAGCCAAGGCCGCACATAGCCCCGTTTTGTCCAGTGGGAAGCTCCACTCGCCGGAACTCCCCCGAGTAGTGAGAGATCGGGACGAAAATGGTGTCCTGATCTCTGTGGCCCCCAAAGTGATCCCGACATCCTTCCCTCCTCCAGCCCGAATGCACTATAGGAGGGTCCCCGGCCCCCCTGCCAACACCCACGGTAGGCAACCCCGGCCTGGTCGCATGTCGACGCTACCACCGAGAAAACACAACAGGGCCTATACTTCCTCAGGAAACGATAAGGAAATTCGGTATGTCCACATTAACTCTTACCAATCAAAGACCCCTCCCACCCAGCGTACTCACTCTTCCAACTTCTTCCATCGGGCAGGGGATACAGAAGTCTGAGAACATTCCCAACAGATTCAAAAACAGCTTCTTCCCCACTGTCACCAGACTCCTAAATGACCCTCTTATGGACTGACCTCATTAACACTACACCCCTGTATGCTTCATCCGATGCTGGTGCTTATGTAGTTACATTGTATACCTTGTGTTGCCCTATTATGTAATTTATTTGATTCCCTTTTCTTCCCATGTGCTTAATGATCTGTTGAGCTGCTCGCAGAAAAATACTTTTCACTGTATCTCGGTTCACGTGACAATAACCGAATCTAAATCCAAATCCAAATGCCAGCTTGCCACCTTGGCAGTTTCAACCTGGCACCTCTATGCCAGCAGGCAGTGCCACCTGGGCAGTGCCAGGCTGGAACCCAGGTGGCACTGGCAAGGTGCAAGGCTAACACTGCCAGGTGACACCTGCAGCACCAGGGCACCAACCTGCCCACAGATCATGTAGCTGGGGGCCTCCGATCCCCTGGGAGACCCCCATGAGTGGCATTCCATCCGATCCCCGTTTGTGTGAACCATTGCTGAATGGTACGCTTCGCCACGGCAAGGTGCTTTTCCGGCAAAGCGTGGCCGTTGGACTGCGGCCAACATTTCGAGTCTGGATGATTCTTTGTCAATGTAGTTTATTAACTCTATTTCTCTCCACAGACCGGCTGAGTAGTTCCAACACTTGTTTGTTTTTATTTCAGATTCCCAACATCTGGGAATCTTGCTGTTGTTCCAGAAGTTTTAATCAAATTTCTGGTTTAAGTCAAGTTCTTAAAAATCCTTTCATGAGATGTGGGCATCGCATGTAAGGCCAGCATTTATTGCCCGTCCATAATTGCCCATGAACTGCGTGGCATTTTTAACAGTCAACCACACTGCTGTGAATCTGGAGTCACAAGTAGGCCAGACCAGGTAAGGAAGGCAGATTTCCTTCCCTAAAGGACTTAATGAACCAGGTGTGAGTTTTCGTCAATCAACAATGGTCATCATTGACTTTTAATTCCAGATATCTTGGGCGCGATTCTCCAACCCCCCACCGGGCCGGAGAATCGCCGGGAGCTGGCGTGAATCCCGCCCCCGCCGTGCCCCGAATTCTCCGCCACCAGAGATTCGGCGGGGGCGGGAACCGCGCCGGTCGGCGGGAATCGCGCCGGTCGGCAGGCCCAGCCCCGGCGATTCTCCGGCCCGCGATGGGCCGAAATCCCGCCGCTGTCAACCCTCACCTGCTGGCGTGGATTAAACCTCCTTTTGAACGGCGGGACAACGCGGCGCGGGCAGGCTCCAGGGTCCTGGGGGGGGGGGCGCGCGGGGTGATCTGGCCCCGGGGGATGCCCCCACGGTGGCTTGGCCCGCGATCGGGGCCCACCGATCCACGGGCGGGCCTGTGCCGTGGGGGCACTCTTTTTCTTCCGCCTTCGCCATGGTATTCACTATGACGGAGGCGGAAGAGACCCCCTCCCCGGCGCATGCGCGGGGATGCCGTGAGTGGCCGCTGACACTCCCGCACATGCGTCGCCCAGCGAAGACCTTTCGGGGCCGGCAGGCGTGGCGCCAAAGGCCTTTCCCGCCAGCCGGCGGAGCGGAAACCACTCCGGCATGGGCCTAGCCCATCAAGGTGAGGGCTTGGCCCCTAAAGGTGCAGAGAATTCCGCACCTTTGGGGCAGCCCGACAACGGAGTGGTTCCCGCCACTCCATTACGCCGGAACCCCCCGCCCCGCCAGGTAGGGGAGAATCCCTACCCTTTATTGAATTCAAATGTCCCATCTGTAGTGGCGGGATTCAAACCCTGGTGCCCAGACCATTACCTGGATGTTTGGATGACTAGTCCAGTGACAATACCACTACGCCACCACCTCCCCATGTTTGATCACTGAGTTTTGAGGGGAGGCGGTGGCGTAGTGGTACTGCAACTGGACGTAATCTAGACCCAGAGTACTCTGTGGTCCCAGGTTCAAATCCTGCCACTGCTGATGGTGAAATTTGAATTCAATAAAAACCTGGAATTAAAAGGCTAGTGATGACCATGAAACCATTGTCGATTGTCTTAAAAACCAATCTGGTTCACTAATGTCCTTTAGGGAAGGAAATCTGCATCCTTACCTGGTCTGGCCTACATGTGACTCCAGACCCACAGCAATGTGGTTGACTTTAACTGCCCCTCAAGGGCAATTAGGGAAGGACAATAAATGCTGGTACAGCCAGTGATGCCCATGAAAGAAGAAAAAAAATCACTGTGGGTCTCATATTAGATAAGCTGGAGTTTACAGAGGAATTAACAAGACCACAAGCCGGAACAACAACTATGTGTGATATGTGTTTACTTTCCCAGTCATGGACACTGAGGCTAACTGTTTTGCCCCAATACTGCTCCATTTGAGGTCACTCTGGCGATCAACCCTGAGACCATCTGATCTCTATACTCTGGTACAAGACCAGGCATTAGATTTACTACAAGGGGGGGAGCTGTGTGAATGTTTCTCAAACAAAAGGATTTAAAAAAAAATCATATGTCATCTTAATTGATGAACGGGGTTCATAAAATCGCGTCATGAAATTTAATCAACTTTCGATGACTAATATGTAATCAGTGATGTTGGGTTCATTCTGAATGGCCCAGTGCATTCAATGCTTCAACTGCATCCTGGATTTGGCAATCCTGTTACATACCACATCATCAGAGTTAATATCGGAGAGGCCGTGTACTGGGTGAATCTCCAATAACGAATATTAGGAATTAGTAATCAATATTAGCCACTTGGGAAGGTACAGCAAAACACAAAGTAAAACTGTGCGTACAACTTTTCTGTCTATCCCTCTGCTGTAGAATTGACTCTATCGTATAAAAAGAAAAGGTTTGCAACAACAAACAAGGCTTTGAAGTTTTATTGCGGCAGCATCAATGTGACCCGAGTCTGTACTATAATGGGTCGTGTCATCTGACTCCGGGATGGACCTCAGATGTTGCTGTAAATAAAACTATAGTCATCCCTGTGAACCATACTGAATGTATCTCCAGGCAACTGGGACATGATGTCACTGCCATGGCATCTGTGATATGCATGAGCATAACGCGCAAGTCTGAATTCCAAGCTCAGGCTTGAATGGTGGGTAGTGGAACAATGTTCAGCTACAATCTGACTTTGTGTGAAAGCCTTTGCTTGAGAAGCTGGGCTGAGAGAGAGGGAGGATATCGTCTCGAGCTAATTAAATGTTCCCTGTCGGCCAAAACAAGACTCTGGGCATTTTAGGAGGATGTTTTTGAACTGGGCACAGTGTTTAGGCAATTAGAATGAACCCTTGCTGTCCAGAATGTTGATCAACCTGTTGAAAGCTTTTGTTTTTTCTCTGCTATGATGTTTTATTGATTAGACAAGTAGTTACCATATGCAATCCGAACAACAAAACCAGAATCTACCAGCGCTAAAAATATATTTGATCTGTGTTCGCTCATAGTTCTCAGCTGTTACATTTAAAATTCTGCAATTGGCTTTAGCAGCCCCAGGGGTTAGGGAGGAGAAATATTAGGCAAGATTTCTGTGCGGAGGTCACCTGAGGGCAACTTGGGGCTTCCAGACTCCACAACTGAATAGACACAAACACACACACAATGGTTAGACGCTGAGACGTTGAGAGGAAGACAAATTTCTTCTCTCACAGGGTAGTGAATCTGTGGAATTCTTTACCACAGAGAGCTGTAGAGGCTGGGTCGCCAAGTATGTTCAAGGCCGAGATAGACAGATATTTATTTATGAAGTGGCGATGCCGGCGTTGGACTGGGGTGAGCACAGTAAGAGGTCTTACAACACCAGGTTAAAGTCCAACAGGTTTGTTTCGAATCACTAACTTTCGGAGCACTGCTCCTTCCTCAGGTGAATGAAGAGGTAGGTTCCAGAAACATATATATAGACAAAGTCAAAGATGCAAGACGATACTTTGAATGTGAGTCTTTGCAGGTAATTAAGTCTTTCCAGGTCCAGACGGAGCAACTGGAGAGAGGGATAATCACAGGTTAAAGAGGTGTGAATTGTCTCAAGCCAGAATTTCGCAAGGATTTCACAAGCCCAGGCCAGATATTTACTTAGTAACAGTTACGGGGATAAGATGGGAAAGTGGAGTTAGGGATTATCAGATCAGATCAGTCATGATCGCATTGTATGGTGGAGCAGATGGACTGAAAGGTCTACTTCTGATCCTACGTCTTATAGGTAGCAAGGTTTCTGACTTCTAAATAGATGGAATGGTGTGGAGAAAAAGTGAAGGTTTTGGCAGAGAATTGTGACAGCTAGTTTGGAGTTTCTGGGCAAGGAGCCAGCGTGAGCCCATTGACCTTCATAGAGGCTGCTTTGCTAAATCAAAGGCAATTCTATTCGAGGAGTTGATTGAGATGTAATTTCTCCCTTTCCTTTCTAATTTACCGAGTTGCTTGTGTATTAGTTGTGTTTTCGTTCAAGTTCTAGGCAACTGCTAGTCGACAAGAAAACTCCTGAGTTTTCTTCTCCTAAACCCATTTCCCTTATCCTGGTGACAAAGCCAGAAGCTTACTTTATTATATGTCTGCAATACCGCTTTCAGGATAAGGGAAGCTAGGAATTCCCAGCTGTCACTTATCAAAATCTGTTTTGCAGCAAATAAAAATCACTGCCGACTTCACTGTGTCTGACAGCTACACTCCACTTAAGAGCAAGTGTTTGAGAGTAACTTATCCCGGTCTGCTAACGCAATTACTAATGCCTCCTAATAAGAGCTGTGCATGGGAAGACCATTATTTTCTTTGGCTATTCTTTGTAACTGACTGTACTGTATCAATGACTCTACCTACTTAAGTAAATCACCCTCCACGTCTACAGGCTGGCCCATTTCCCTGATATTTGGCAGGAAGAGGTTTGAGCTCTATGCTCAGCTCACTCCACATACGTGGACATTTATTGGTTCATTTATCACAGCTCCTTCTCCCAGTTGCCAAGAACTCCTCAGCATCCTTCAACTAGAGGGGGTTGGGGAAGGATTCAGCCACATTTCTTGCTGTTAAGCTCGCCATAACTCATCCGTGTGCTCTTGTGATGTACTTTTGTAGTTACCCCCTTCTCCTTCGCATGCTTAACTGACATCCTCCTTACCCATGGAGTCAGGGTTAAAAGTTCAAAAGTTCATAAGATAAAGGAGCAGAATTAGGCCATTTGGCTCAATGACTCTGCTCCGCCATTCGATCATGGCTGATCTCACCCTGGCCTCAACTCCACCATCCTGCCGCTCCCCATAATCTCCATAAGCGTTCCCCCCAGAAACGGCTGGAGATGTGCCAGGTCTGTCGCCGTGCACATCCTGCAGCGGTCGTGCCATACCGGGCCACGCGCGGACCCGGCCTGCCAGATAGTGCCCCCTGTAACTCCCCTTGCCACCTTTGGACCACCCCGTACCAGTCCCCCCAGCCTCGCTGAAGACCCCCCGGCCAGCAGAACGCCCCTCCCCCCCGACTCTGGCGGCGCTGGACACAGTCCGCAGCTACCACGCAAGCTTGACGAAAACTCAGAGAACACGTGTCCCATGCTGTCGGGAAGTCGGCCCACCAGGGGCGGGAAATCGGCCCACCAGCGGCGGAACATCGGGGGAGGGCCTTCAGGTGACGTCCTTTGGCCGTCCCAACGGCGTGTGATGTGCACACCGATTACGCCGTTTTGAAAGGGGCGGAGCAACCAAAAACAGGGACCTAACCCGATTTCCAGTCCCCCCCACCCGCCGGCGAGGCATCACACGATCCACCCAAGGGCAACACGCACAGTAGCCCCTACAGGGGGGTGCCAGACAGGGGCCGCGGAGCACATCGTGGCAAGGGCAGCATCATCCATGGCACCCCATCAGCAGAAACGGGCGCCAGGGCAGAGGCCGCCATGGTACCAGCCACCAAAGGAGCCAGGGGTGGGGGGATGGGGGAGGGTGGGGAACATGTGGGGGCAACGTCCGCAGTGCCAACTGGGGCTACCATGTAGCCCATTGGACCTGGTTGGGCATGGGGGTGCACACCATGCTAAAATGCCGGCTTTCCACCCTCTGCAGATATTGGAATACAACCATTAATGCTGGTTTAGGTGCCAAAACTGTGCACAATACTCCAGGTGCGGTCTCACCAATGCCTTGTACAGCTGCAACAACACTTCCTTACCTTTATACTCTATTCCTTTAGCTAGAAATGCCAACATTCCATTCACTTTCTTTATTATCTGCTGAACCTGCATGCTAGTTTTCTGTGATTCATGAACAGGTACCTCCAGATCCCTCTGCAATGGAGCACCCCAAAGTCTCTCCCCGTTTAGATAATAAGCTGCCTTCCCATTTTTTATTTGCATTGCCAACTGTAATTAAATGTGTTCCTGGCCTTTTCATCACATGACACGTCCCACACTCCAGCCATTAGGCGACCAACACATCCATCCTTGTGAGGCACTGCCGTCCGACGCCAATTGGGAGAGAAAGATTCACTCCAGTTGTACGATGCTTGACTGTCAGCCCAACAGCCTTTAAGCCCCCATTTTCAATATTTCTATATCTGGTAAAGTAGAAAATGATTTAAAAATATATTTTTTTAATGTCCCAATGATTTTTCTCCAGTGTTGAACACAGCAGTGCCCTGGAGATTTTTTTATTTTTAAAATATATTTAAAGTACCCAATTCATTTTTTCCAATTAAGGGGCAATTTTAGCGTGGCCAATCCACCCATCCTGCACATCTTTGGGCTGTGGGGGCGAAACCCACGAAACCACGGGGAGAATGTGTAAACTCCACACGGACAGTGACCCAGAGCCGGGATCGAACCTGGGACCGTGGCGCCGCGAGGCAGCAGTGCTACTCATTGCACCCCCGTGCTGCCCAGTGTCCTGGAGGTTGATCTTCAATTCCTGGAGACTCCCAGGCCAACCCAGGTGTGCTGGCAGCTCCATGTTGCTCCAAACCTGAGACAATTGTGAACAATTAACCACATCGTAGACTTGCGCAATGTCCCAAACCAGCAGTGACCAGAAAAGATGGCAGCCACTGTTTGGTGGCAAAACTCAATTCCAGCCTTGGGTGACAGTCTGTGTGGAGTTTGCACTTTCTCTCCGGGGGCTCCGGTTTCCTCCCATAGTCCAAAGATGTGCAGGTTAGGTGGATTGACCATGCTAAATTGCCCTTAGTGTCCAAATGTTAGGTGGGGTTATGAGGTTAAGGGAGTGGACCTGGGAGGGGTGCTGAGTCAGGGGTACTGAGGAATGCTGCTGAGCTGAGCTGTTGGAAAATCCTGTGGGTTGTGCCACCTCCAGAAAGAGCAGTGTTACCCTTAGATGCTTTACAATTCGGCTGCTAAAGTCAGCAGTGCTATAAAGGTTGCAGCATCTTTACTGTTTCAGCCAGGTAACAGCTGGTAAAGATGTGCCCAGATCACATATTTAACAATGTCTTCACTTCATACAACTCAGTATTTCTTCAGCTGGTTGCCATGTGGCCCCCAAGGTTAGCAGGGAAAGTACCCAGCACACCCCTGCGTGCTAACTGCTGGAGATTGAAAGACGGGGAAGAACTTCATCAATCCCTTGAGAGTTCATTGTGTTGCTGGTGATCCCCCTCACCCCCCAAAAAGATGGCAAGTACGAATTCCCTAAAACCTAATATCTTCTATCTATTTGGGTTATTGGGTTATAAAAATTGAGCAATTAATCAATAACAGGTCCATTTCAAGCGTTAAAGTTCGAATTTAAAGGCATACTCAGTCATTCTATAGCAGAGGAGCGGGAAGATTTGGACCACTCTTTCAAAGAGCTGGAACAGACATGATGGGCTGAATGGCCCCCGGGTGCGCTATATGCTTTTAGTCGCTATGATTGTTAGCATTGCTGCCTCACAGCATCAGGGATCCGGATTCAATTCCAGCCTTGGGTGACAGTCTGTGTGGAGTTTGCACTTTCTCTCCGGGGGCTCCGGTTTCCTCCCATAGTCCAAAGATGTGCAGGTTAGGTGGATTGACCATGCTAAATTGCCCTTAGTGTCCAAATGTTAGGTGGGTTTATGAGGTTAAGGGAGTGGACCTGGGAGGGGTGCACTTTCAGAGGGTCTGTACAGGCTCGATGGGTCAAGCGGCCTCATTCTGCACTGTAGGGATTCTATAATTCTATTCTATTCTAAACGCTTTCAAACATTATTGCATCAATTACATTCTCACCTCCACCATTAATCCGTTGTGAGGTGTTGTCAGTTGAGTAACACCACTGAGATTGGTGACATTGTCAGTCCCTTTAAACGAGGGAGTTTGTTCAAACTTAAGAATGTACGGTTTGATTCGCAGCCGTACAGCGAGTGAGTCTGTGCCAAGCATGCCGATGTTGGTTAAGGAAAAATGGAATGTTTTCTCAGCAGTAAAAAGTTCTAATTAGCCAAGTTACTCTCACCCATTTCCCACCCCCTCCCCCACCAACCCAATGAACAGCAACTTGCGCAGAGGCCAAGCTGAAGGTCATTAGCCGTCCTCAGCAGGGAAGCTAAAGTGTCCCAAGGACAAACAATAATTTCAAAAGTGCGTGCTTAAGCCAAGATTGGGCCTTAAAAAGTAAAAGGTTTTAGTTTCGGTCTGCTTTTTTGTCCTTAATTACATCTGAATGAATCAGGAAGAGGTCCGCTGTGAACTGTGCTGGAGGAGCTTTTTGGAGTGCCCCTTCGAAGCAGACGTCACGTACCTAAGCAACAGGGATGCCAACGTGGTGATGTGATTCCTGGTTTACTTCACATGGTTGCACGAAAATCTATCCTTCTAGAGGTCGTGCGTGCGAGAGAATGTCAAACTCCTGTCTCAGGTCCATGGACAGACAGCAACAGGCTAATGTCACCAACAGCTGCTGGGTACAAAGAGTAGACGGAGTCTGAGATCTGCTTCTGATATCATTTGACACGGATGTGTGCAATGGTTGGACTGTGCACTCAGAATGGAAGGCAATCAACACACCATGATGACAGACACTGCAGGGCAAAAAATGTTAGAGGCTAAACACACAAGTAATGGAAGGATCCCATCACCATTCTGCAGCAGGCTGACTGTCTGTGCATTGAGCAGTAGATTGAAGACTGCCTAACTATCAAGACCCCTTTGAGGAATCTGATATTTATACTGATTTATGATGAATTTGGCTCTTTCCCTGTCAATTTATTTTTGTTGATTTTATTTTGCTCTTGAGCTGATTGCATAGTCCCGAGGATTGCTTTGGAGAATTTATTAAACCAGACAGTGTGAGGGAGATGAATTAAAGGACACTGCTGAAGTGACATGATCACTGAGGCACCCGGGCTATCTCTGCTTATAGTAAGCAGACTGCCAGGCTCACACTGTGGTTTATGCAGAGGACACATGAGAGTACTTAGTGATTTACTGAAATATAAACCACTACATGACATTGGGTACATCATGGGCAAAGCTGAAGGACAAGTGAGTCAAATAAACCAAGACTCACGAGTTGTTGCTTTTGTTTCAAATGTTGTTTATAAGATACGTTGACTAATTTTGTCTAAATTATTGCTTCACAGGTTGAGAAAATGTACTGGTTTCTTCTTTGGGAGAACTTAACATCATGCAGAGCTACTGTCTTGGAGACTTACTTATTTGCACTTTGTGAAGTATCAGGAAATGCAAATATTAATTTTGCATTACATAATGAAGGCAGTCTTCAAACAATAAATCTTGTGGGGTGAGTAAAGAGCCACACAGTTGATTTAATTCCCAGTCTGCACTCAGAAGTAGACGCCGAGTGCCAATAGGGAAATACCTGTCCCCCCCACCCCCGAATCACAGCTAGAATTCTCGGGTTGTCGTGATTCACTTTCCCCGCCAGCAGTGCATCCTCGCCCGTGGGGTTTTCCGGCGGAGGTGGTTACAGTGGGAAATCCCATTGACAAGCGGCGGGAAGATAGAATCCCGTCACCAGTAAACAACTCGCAGCCGAGAAACACAAGGCTGGGGTACTGGAGAATCAAATCCCACATTTCTGTTCAGTCGAGTGGATCTTGGTTTCCTGTATAATGTAAAATGGGTGAATTGACTACAATGGAAATAAAACTCAGGAAAGATTTATAACGGGCTGCCCGTTCACTGTGGTCTGCGTTGTGCTCATGCACAAAGCAAAGATCTATCCCACTGATCCTCACTGGAAAGTAGACAAAAGGTTTGGCAGGTGAGCACACAATGCTTAACTATGTTGATCCCCAGACAGAGATACCGGCCAACACTCACCATTAATGGTTAACTGATGAAGGATGTCTACTGGAAGTAGTGCTGTCAGTATTGGGTATATATGAGCATGTCACATGAGGCGTTGAGCAATTTCAAGAGTTAGAAAATGAGGCAGAGATGATTCATCATAAATAACTTTTGGTGAACCACTGATTTTCACTGTGTTTACGTTATAGGCCTAGGTTGGTAAAATAAAAATAGTATAGTAATATTCTTTGACTGCTTGGCCTCACGTTTGTATAACGATTCTGCTATGCCATTTGAGATTAATAATTGGAATAACACAGAGATGGCAAACCTGCTTTACACTATCGGCTCCACCTCACTCTCTCAATAGTCAGAGCAGGAGCTCTGTGCACCAGCATCCATGAGATAACTTGATTTTGATGCCATTAAATTACAGTGCAACATAGACCAAAACGACGAGTGTTTTAGCAAACGTTTAAAAAAATCCAGACATTTTCTCATATGAAAGGGTTTTTTTTCATCCAAGGCTCAGCATATTTACTAGAACATAGGTAATATGTAAGATTGAAGCTGATTTTGTCATCATGTCCATTGTCAACTGTGGTACTATTCCTTATATTATTTTTTTTAACAAGTGGACGGCGCAGTGGTGGTGGTTAGCACTGCTGTCTCACAGCTCCAGGGTCCCAGGTTCAATTCCGACCTCAGATGACTGTCTGTGTGGAGTTTGCACTTTCTCCCGTGACTGTGTGGGTTTCCTCCCGGTGCTCCGGTTTCATCCCACAGTCCAAAGGTGTGCAGGTTAGGTGGATTGGCCATGCTTACTTTTCCCTTAGTGTCCAAAAGGTTAGATGGTGTTACTAGGTTACGGGGATGGGGTGGAGGCGTGGGCTTAAGTGGGGTGCTCTTTCCAAGGGCCGGTGCAGACTCGATGGGTCAAATGGCCTCCTTCTGTACTGTGAATTCTATGATTCAATGACAAGAACCAATATGACAGCTCACATTAAAAATGGCTGAACAAGTTTACAATAACAATAATAGCTTATTGTCACAAGTCGGCTTCAATGAAGTTACTGTGAAAAACCCCTAGTTGCCACATTCCGGTGCCTGTTCGGGGAGGCTGGTACGGGAATTGAACCTGTTGCTGGCCTTGTTCTGCATTACAAGCCAGCGGTTTAGCCCACTATGCTAAACCAGCCCCTATCCAATAATTAACTAAGCTATACAGGCAAAGAAAGGTCCTAGGTCCAATCCCATGTCTGTACTGAGATATCTAATCTCAGCCAGAGTGGCAATAGGGGCAATACAATTAGCCTCAGCACCCTTGAG
Organism: Scyliorhinus torazame; assembly: GCF_047496885.1. Taxonomy (NCBI): domain Eukaryota; kingdom Metazoa; phylum Chordata; class Chondrichthyes; order Carcharhiniformes; family Scyliorhinidae; genus Scyliorhinus; species Scyliorhinus torazame. The sequence continues at coordinate 142,769,932 of NC_092707.1, read as the reverse complement.
GTATCGGAAATCATTGGAAACCAACTTCATCACAAAATCAACACCCTCAGGAGGGAAGAAATGAAAAGTAAAAGTGATTAATATTTTTTGCAAGTTAGACAATTGGGATTTTTAATATTGGTTCCAATCTTACAGCAGTTCGTGCAAAACTTAATCAATTGGAGGGCACAGCCTCAAGGCATTCAATCTAGCCAGCTGAATTTCTCTTACATTAATACATAGTTTTCAAATCTGGTTTACAACTGATGCAAACTGTGTAGCATAACTAGCCTCAAACTGTAGGACAGTGAGTGCTTTAATCATGTGACATGTGCAGTGCTATGTTAATTACAACCACAGATCAATGTGGTTGTGCTAAAGTTGATCCACTGGAGGCTTGAAAGGTTTTGTTGATATATTAGTTCATGTTTCTGTCATGTGATGTACAGCAAGATTTTGGTGATCAGTACAGAACCAAACCACTACATACAGACCATGTAAATCCTGTTCATATACATTTGCTTACAATTTATTCGGGTCAGAGATTGTATCTGTGGTTTATTTGATGCACTCTTGTCTGAAGGAGAGAGTTATAGAGTCATAGAAACTTACAGCACAAAACGAGGCTGTCCTAACCCACAAGTATCTTACGGGGTGGAAACAATTAACTTCCCCGTGAACCTTGCAAAATGCGAGCTCCCCCATTAATGGGGCAGTGGACCCCTAAACAATGTCTACTTGTATGACCGGCCTGTTCGGCACCGGCAAAGCAGACCCAGTTGGGATCGACCGTATATAATAGTTATTGTAAATAAACTAAGTTTCTTTGAACTACTCGGTATGGACTCCTTCGTGGCCTTAGAAAACTGGCGACGAGGATCAAACTGGATAGCTATTGATGCTGTTACACCATCGGATAAGCCACCTCCCGATCCCTGTTGGACAAAGGTTGTCATTAGTTCTTCATTATGCCTCTGTTTGGACGGTTAGATATCTTTGATGCCAGCACGGGGGGGGAGTCTCCATCAATTGGAGGAACACCACATGATAGAAACCCCGACCTGGGAGCAGGTCGGGAAGGGTGACCCTGCAGGAAGAGGAATAGAGTAATTATTGTATTGTAAATAGTAACTAAACCGAGTTCTATCCTGCCTACCGGGGCTTGTGTGGAGTCCTTGCCTTCCGTCTGAACACTGGCGATGAGGATCAAGTGGATTTGCTGCAGCCACAGGACTTTTCACCACCAGCAAGCTTCATCTGGGCTTGGAGAGGCCTCCGCCCCGAATAGCGCAATAGCACTGTTAAGCTAGAACCTCTTGACCCTGGCACTGATGATTGGCCCCAATATGTTGAGCGGGTACAACTTTTTTTCGAATGAACTCCATCAAAAATGATGCACGACAGACTGCTGACCGCTGTCGGCGGTCTGACCTACACATTAATCAAGAACCTTGCCTACCCTGACAGGCCGGACACGCTGCAGTTCGCGACGCTGGATGACTTGGTCAGAAGATACCTAAATCCACAGCTCCCAATCATGGTCAGGAGGTATTCTTTTCATACGGCTTCACAGGCCCCAACTGAATCTAATGGAGAGTTTTTGGTGCGCCTGCAGGGATACTCGCCACCCCCAGCAAATTTGGGGCCGCCCTAGCCGAATCCCTGAGGGACCGTTACGTTTGTGGACCGCGAGACCGGGAGGTGCAGTGAATGGTGTTGATGGAAACTCCCCAGCCCTCCAAAGAGCTGTGGATATCGCACTTTCCTGGGAGAGGGTCAAGTGCGGATTCCAGGAGCTCCAGGGCCTAGCGGTCATCAACATTAGCTGCCAGCGGGCTGTAACCGGAAATGATCTACCATGGCCGTCACAGGGGGGGAAACCACTGTAGGTCCCACGACCATCGCTGCAACACGCCCTGGAGCGACTGCGCAGCCTGCCCTGAACCGGCATTCCATGAAGGCAGCCGCTGAAATTGGGCAGGACGGCACGACCTGGAGCGAGGCTCTTGGGGGTCACGTGGGGGGCGTCGTTCCCTGGCAACACACCAATAGTTACCCACCACCCCCGAGAGAACGGACTCACTACCTGGATGAACCAGAGGCCGAGGCCCACCCACTGCCACCGCACTGTGTTACGGGCCCCAGGGCCGGGCCTATCTGGATTACACTGCAGATCAATGGCCATCCCACCGAGATGGAACTCGACACAGAGGCGGCATTTTCCATCGTCAGCCATCGGATATTCTCCACATTCCAAACCGGCCTCCAGATACTGGAACTTCGGGACACGGGAGCCAGGTTGGCCAACTTTATTGAGGAGACCTTAGCGATTGAGGGCAGTACTCACGTGACCATAGTGTGCAGGGATCAATCTCCCCTGTGCCATTGGTGGTTGTCTGCAGCAAAGCACCAAGCTTGCTGGGATGCGATTGGCTATGCCGCCTATGATTGGACTGACAGTGAGTATGTCAGTTATACCCCCGTGCGCCGGAAGGGGTACTGCCAACGGCCTCAGCACCATATAGGGGACGATGGCAACAATTACCTTGGAAGAGAACAAGGGCGGCATGTGGCATGTGGCACAGTGGTTAGCACTGGGTCTGCGGCGCTGAGGACCGGGGTTCGAATCCCGGCCCTGGGTCACTGTCCGTGTGGAGTTTGCACATTCTCCCCGTGTCTGCGTGGGTTTCACCCCCACAACCCAAAGATGTGCAGGTTAGGTGGATTGGCCACACTAAATTGCCCCTTAATTGGAAAAAAGACTAATTGGGTAACTCTAAATTTATTTTAAAAAAGAAAAAAACTTGGAAGAGAACGATACTGTTCCTCTGGGGCAGGCGTCATTGCAGTAGGGTCCTCCCCGAACAGTTTCTGCTCGTACAGCCTCAGTGCATCCCCCAGGGCTGTGGCAGCCAGGCTGATGGCAACATTCCTGGTTGGATTCCAAAGTCCATTCTCTGCAGGGGGTGAAAGGCAGATATGTTAGCATGGTGCATACCCCCGTGCCCAACCAGGTCCAACAGGCAACATGGTGGCCCTGGCCTGCACTGCAGCCCTTGCCCCCATACGTCCTCATCCCCCCTCCCTCTGTCCCCATCCCCACGCCCACCCCTGGCCATTCCCCGAGGCATTCTGCTCTCCGCACCCCTAGTCCAGTCATGCCCGGCCCCTGTTTATGCTGGCAAAGGTAGGCACCCCTTTTTGGTGGGCAGCATGATGCCCCACCGGCAGAAGGTGTCTGGTTGTGGGGAGGTTTGGTGGGGTAGCGTGCGGAGGGTGGTGGGGTGGGGTAACCCATATGGCCTGTCGGCCGGTATAACCGGTATCACTCTGCATAACCATGGGCCACGGTGGGCAGTAATTGGGGTAAACTGCAAGATGGCTGGCTACGGCAGTGGCAGTCCTTGCCCAGTCCCGGCTGGGGGGTTCTGACACCCGGTTCCCGGGGGAGGTCAACCGACCACACGGCCCATCTCAGGTCTCCCCCGGCTATTTCCCCCCGGCCCTGGCAGATGCCTCCCTCCTTCCGGCAGCCCACGGTCACGCCTCTGGGAACATGTGCTACAGCCTCTTCCTCCCTCAGCAGCCACGTGCCTGGCTCTTGATATTTAAAATCCGCCTGGCGTAGGCGGAGCATTCTGGTGGTCCCGGCGAATACCGGGTCAGGCCTGTTAATGATATTCCAACGGCAGCTACGGTATGTGCAGAGTAGAATGCATTGACACCACTGCCGAGGTACCGGAGCATGGAATTCCGTCGGGTGCCCAGTGCCAGCCACAATTTATGCCTCACGAGCGATTCTCCACCAAATCACATTTCATGATTCCGACATCGCTGGATGGAGAATCCCATCTCTTATGCTAGTCAGCATTGACAGCTACCAGGCGGGTTAAGGGCATTTTCGTCAAAACTGCCAGAATTTAATGTGCAGGACGGTGTACTGTTATGGGGTCCATGCGCCGTCATTCCAGAAAAAGGCCAGGAGTTGATATGGAAGGACCTCCACAATAGACATCCAGGGGTGTCCAAAATGAAGATGTTGGCGCACAGTTACATCTGTTGGCTGGGCCTGGATACGGACATTGAAAAGATGGGCCAGCAATGCTCCGTCTGTCAGGAGCATCAAATGCTCCCACCAGCTGTGCCCCTTCACCCTTGGAAATTGACTAGGCAGCCATGACCATGATTCCATGCTGACTTTACCACTCCATTTCAGGGTATAATGTTTCTCCTATTAATTGATGCCTATCAAAAAAGCTGTAGGTCCACAAGATAGCAGCGACCACCTCCTGGGCAACCATCGAGAAGTTGCGATTGTCGTTTTGCATGCATGGCATCCCTGAGGTGCTCGTTACAGACAATGGGACCCCTTTCACAAGTGAGGAGTTCTTGGGGTTTTTGAAGACAACTGGAGTATGGCACATTCAGACTGCCTCACACCACGCTGCCTCTAATGGTTTTGGGGATGGCCGGTACAGACATTCAAAAAAGGCCTCAAGATGCAGTCTTCAGGTTCGATGGACACAAGGCTTGCTTGTTTCTTATTTTGCAACAAGGCCATCCCATATGCAGTTACCAGGGTGGCCCCGGCTGAAATGCTGATGGGATGTAGGCTTCGAATCCGCCTGAGTATGATTTTCCCTAACATAGGTGCTAAAGTACGCCACAACCAGGAGCTGTAAGGGCGTTGCTCCATTCGACGTGACCACCTTGTGCCAGGTGATTTGGTGTATATTCAGAATTTTGCAGAGGCCGCCCAGTGGGTCTCTGGGACTATCCTTCACCAGACAGGGCCAGTTTCCTCTCAAGTACAAGTCCAAGGTCGGATCATGTGAAACCACCTTGATCATATTCGGTCCAGGTGATCAAGTCGTCGAAAGATTCCTCGTGAGCGTAAGGTTCTCATCCAGCCAACTCTGATGTCACAGTAGCCTGTAACGGAGCCCCAAGGGCGCCAGGATGCCAAGGTGACGGAGGTTGTGGACACAGATTCGGAAATGGAAACTCAAGCATCGGAAATCTCCGATGGGGAGTACAGCAGCCACCGGCAGCGAAGCCTCCGTGATGTTCCACTCGCCTTCCGGTTCACGCCCCTGGATCCAGCACCTAGGGTGCGCGACGTCCAACCAGACGCAAAGAGAGTCCAGCGCTCCTTCCCCAGAGATGTCAGAGGATTCTTCGAATTTTGGGGGGCGGAGAGATGTAATAACACACAAGTATCACACGGGTGGGAATAATAAACTTTCCCACGAACCTTCAGAATACGAACTCCCTTATTATGGGGGCAGGGAACAAAAGTCTGAGAACACGCATGAACAGATTCAAAAACAGCTTCTTCCCCACTGTTATCAGACTCCTAAACTACCTTCTTATGGACTAATCGGATTAACACTACACCCCTGTATGCTTCACCCGATGCCGGTGTGTATGTATTTACATGGTGTACCTTGTGTTGCCCTATTATGTATTTTCTTTTATTTTCATGTACTTAATGATCTGTCTGAGCTGCTCACAGAAAAATACTTTTCACTGTACCTCGGTACACGTGACAATAAACAAATCCAATCCAATCATTTTAAACCCATGTCCTCTCGTTCTCAAGCCTTCTGCCATTGGGAACAGTTTCGCACTCTCTCTCTTTACCCTGTCTTGACCCCTCATGAATTTGAACACCGCTATCAAATAGCAATATTCTTTTGTCTACGGCTGGTGGGGGCGCAGCAGTCCCAGCTTCTCCAGTGTAACTAAATAACTGAAGTCCTACATCTCTGGAACCAATCTGGATCCTCTCTATTCACAGCCTTGCAAGGGAAAGAGAAACAAACCCAAAGAGAAACAGGCAAGTTAGTCATAATAATAATAAAACATCTTTTATTGATATCTTCATCCAAATTCCTGCTGTCTCCGAGAGCATTTGGGTTGAGTTCAACCTTCCTCCTCCTTAGACTGCAAGATTTTTAATGGAGCACTGAATTGAATGAAATTTTCCTTTGTTTTTCTCCCCTCCTTTGTTGTATGATTAGGATTCTTAACCTACCCCCACACAGCATACCATTCCCTGACATTGGACAGGCAAGTGATCTGTTTCTAATCCTCTGGATGTCAGCCAACCACTGGAAGATGCATCCAAGCGCTCCAAGGAAACTTCCTCTCATTCATTAAATTTACTTTCCACTCTTTTGACTGTAGGCCCTTCAGTCCCACTTCCCTGGTTTGTTATCAATGATTTTTGTCTATGCTATTTAATATTTGATATTCCTTGAGGACTACAGCCACCAACTGCCTTCCTTCTAGAACACAACAAATTAAGAAAAGTCAAGGTGGAGAAAAGGCTATTTTTAAAATATAGATCCTGGGAGAGGGGCAAGGCCACTGGCATTTATTGTCCATCCCAATTTGCCTTTGTGAAGGTTATGGTGTGCCTTCCTTTTGAATTGCCGCAGTTCCTGTGGCAAAGATAATTTCCAAAATTATGCGAGGTAGAGTTCTAGGATTTTTCCCCATCAAAGCTCATCCTTCTGCTATCCAGTGTCCCTCATACATTATCCAGCAAATTGCGACTGTTTTGTTCTCTGTTCGTTACAAGGTCTCTTTCCTTTGTTTCCTTTGTGAGTTCTTTACAGAACAGCAAGTCTATAATCAAACGTAATCACAGAGGTTTGTGACACAGAAACAGACAATTGTGATTGTGCCAACCTGCTGTGGGAACAATGCAAAACTACTCCCACTGCCCTGTTCTTCCTCCTTAGCTTTGTAACCTCTCTGCTTCAGAAGTGTCTCTACTCTTTTTGTGGAAGATGTCATTCGTGGCTTCTGTCTCAATTATTTGTGGCGAACCTTTGCATGTTCAACAAGCAGTCACAGAAAGAAAATTCTCCTACTCCTTCCTCTCATCCAGCTGTGCTGCTTTACATTTCTTATTCATTCTGGGAATGTGGCTGTCGCTGGCTAGGCCAGCATTTATCGCCCATTTTTAATTGGCCTGGAGAAGGTGGTGGTGAGCTACCTTCTTGAACCGCTGCAATCCACGTGGTGTTGGTACACCCAGAGTATTGTTCGGGAGGGGGTTCCAGGATTTGGACTCAGTGACAGTGAAGGAAGAGCAATATAGTTCCAAGTTAGGATGGTGTGTGGCTTGGAGGGGAGTTTGCAGGTGGTGGTGTTCCCATATACCTGCTGCCCTTGCCCTTTTAGGTGATAGAGGTCATGGGTGTGTAAGGTGCTATCTGAGGAGGCTTGGTGAGTGGCTGCAAGTGCATCTTCTAGATGGTGCACACTGCTGACACTGCATCGGTGGTGGAGGGAGTGAATGTTTGTGGATGAGGTGCCGATCAAGCGGCCTGCTTTGTCCTGGATGCAGTTGAGCTTTTTGAGTGTTGGAGCTGCACACACCTAGACAAGTGGAGAATATTCCATTATACGCCTGTCTTGTGCTTGTAGATGGTGGACAGGCTTTGGGGAGTCAAGAGGTGAGTTACTTGAATCATCTGAGAAATCCAACAATTCTATTTTCTAGATGTTATTCAGACAGTTTCAGATGCATGACTTTCAAGAATTGGACTGCTCAGGCTCAGGCTCAGGGCCTGCAGGTTGGAGCCCTAGGGCGTCATTCTCCGACCCCCCGCCGGGTCGGAGAATGGCCGTTGGCCGCCGTGAATCCCGCCCCCGCCCCCGCCGAAGTCTCCGAAGGGAAAAAAGTCGGCGGGGCGTTAATGGCGCCGCTGCCGCGGAGAATGTCACGGGTCTGCGCAAGGAGCCGATTTTCGGCCTGCCGATATTCTCCCTTCCGGATGGGCCGAAGTCCCGTCGACGTGATGACCGTTCACGTCGACGTGAATCAAACCTCCTTTTCATCGGCGTGACCCGGTGCTCCAGGCTCACACCGACCAGCGAGGAGGTGAGTGACGGCCTGGGGGGTTGGCACTGGGCAGGAAATGGCGTGGCCGCAGACTGATTGCCTGAGGAGAGGTGTGTCTCGGCTTGTGCGTGTGTGTGTGCGGCCGTGGGGGGGGGGGGGGGAGGGGGTGGTGGTTAGAGTAGGTTGGGCTCCGGGGGAGTGCCGGGAGGGGGTCCGTGCCGGGGTGGAGGTTGGGGGGGGGGTCCGTGCCGGGGTGGAGGTTGGGGGTTGGGGAGGGGGTCCGTGCCGGGGTGGAGGTTGGGGAGGGGGTCCGTGCCGGGGTGGAGGTTGGGGGTTGGGGGGGGTCCGTGCTGGGGTGGAGGTTGGGGAGGGGGTCCGTGCCGGGATGGAGGTTGGGGGTTGGGGGGGGGTCCGTGCTGGGGTGGAGGTTGGGGAGGGGGTCCGTGCCGGGGTGGAGGTTGGGGAGGGGGGTCCGTGCCGGGGTGGAGGTTGGGGGGGGGCCATGCCGGGGTGGAGGTTGGGGAGGGGGTCCGTGCTGGGGTGGAGGTTGGGGGGGGGGGGTCCGTGCCGGGGTGGAGGTTGGGGGGGGGGGTCCGTGCCGGGGTGGAGGTTGGGGGTTGGGGGGGGTCCGTGCTGGGGTGGAGGTTGGGGAGGGGGTCCGTGCCGGGGTGGAGGTTGGGGGGGGGGGCCGTGCCGGGGTGGAGGTTGGGGAGGGGGTCTGTGCCGGGGTGGAGGTTGGGGGGGGGGTCCGTGCCGGGGTGGAGGTTGGGGGGGGGGTCCGTGCCGGGGTGGAGGTTGGGGGTTGGGGGGGGTCCGTGCTGGGGTGGAGGTTGGGGAGGGGGTCCGTGCCGGGGTGGAGGTTGGGGAGGGGGTCCGTGCCGGGGTGGAGGTTGGGGTTTGGGGGGGGGGTCCATGCTGGGGTGGAGGTTGGGGAGGGGGTCCGTGCCGGGATGGAGTTTGGGGGTTGGGGGGGGGTCCGTGCTGGGGTGGAGGTTGGGGAGGGGGTCCGTGCCGGGGTGGAGGTTGGGGAGGGGGTCCGTGCCGGGGTGGAGGTTGGGGAGGGGGTCCGTGCCGGGGTGGACGTTGGGGGTTGGGGGGGGGGTCCGTGCTGGGGTGGAGGTTGGGGAGGGGGTCCGTGCCGGGATGGAGGTTGGGGGTTGGGGGGGGGTCCGTGCTGGGGTGGAGGTTGGGGTTGGGGTCCGTGCCGGGGTGGAGGTTGGGGAGGGGGTCCGTGCCGGGGTGGAGGTTGGGGGGGGGGGGGCCGTGCCGAGGTGGAGGTTGGGGAGGGGGTCCGTGCCGGGGTGGAGGTTGTGTTGAGGGGGTCCGTGCCGGGGTGGAGGTTGGGGGGGGGGGTCCGTGCCGGGGTGGAGGTTGGGGAGGGGGTCCATGCCGGGGTGGAGGTTGGGGGGGGGGTCCGTGCCGGGGTGGAGGTTGGGGGGGGGGGGGGTCCGTGCTGGGGTGGAGGTTGGGGGTTGGGGGGGGGTCCGTGCTGGGGTGGAGGTTGGGGAGGGGGTCCGTGCCGGGGTGGAGGTTGGGGAGGGGGTCCGTGCCGGGGTGGAAGTTGGGGGTTGGGGGGGGGGTCCGTGCTGGGGTGGGTGATGGGAGGGCAAATGAATTGGTCCACCTGGCCAGGTGCCAGCCTCCAACAGTTGGACCCATGCGGTCCATGCCACCTGGCTGGGGGGAGGAGGGGATATGGGCAATGATGACATGTCGTCGTTCCCCTCCCCCCCATCAGGCCGTCATGTTTTCAGACCATCCAGCGATGTTGGCCGTCGTGGTGGCAGCCGCTCATGTCTATGTTGCCCTGGATGAGGAGGAGGAGGAGGAGGAGGAGGAGGAGGAGCGTGCCAGAGAGGCGGCGCAGGCTGCCGCAGAGGGGCAGGCGGCAGCCGCCCAGGCTGGAGGGACACCTGACCGACAGGACGAGGAGGGGGAGGAGGACGTCGCGGCCCCACGGCAACGGAGGCACCCGAGGGCGCCCCGTGTGTACCGGCCCCGGCAGTCATACCAGGACCTCACGGACCGGGAATGCAGGAGGAGACTCCGGATGAGCCGGGAAACCGTGGCACACATCTGCCACCTGCTGGCACACCTGTCACCGCGTGGCACTGGCGGGGGACACCCTCTCCCCGTGTCCGTCAAGGTTACGGTGGCCCTGAACTTTTATGCAACGGGGTCATTCCAGGCACCGAGTGGGGACCTGTCCGGCATATCGCAGACATCGGTGCATCGGTGCATCCGGGCAGTGACAGATGCCCTTTATGCCATGGCGCACCGCTACATCGGCTTCCCCGTGGACCGGGCCAGCCAAGATGCCCGGGCCGTGGGCTTCTCTGCCGTTGCCGGGTTCCCCATGGTCCAGGGCGCGATCGATGGGATGCACGTCGCGGTGCGGCCACCTGCAGAGAACAGGGCCGTGTTCACTAATAGGAAGGGGACCTATTCGATGAACGTACAGGTGGTCTGCGACCACCGCATGATGATCCTGCACGTCTGCGCCCGTCACCCAGGCAGTGTACACGACTCATTCGTGTTGTCGCGGTCATCCATCCCCGGCATGTACGAGGGACGCCATCCCCGGCTGAGGGGCTGGTTGCTGGGCGACAGGGGCTACCCATTGCGATCGTGGCTGATGACGCCTATACGGAGGCCACGCAATGAGGCGGAGAACCGCTACAATGATGCCCATGTAGCGACAAGGGGAGTGATCGAGAGGTGCTTTGGCGTGCTGAAGATGCGTTTCAGGTGCCTGGACCTCTCTGGGGGCGCCCTCCAGTATTGGTCAGATAGGGTCGGCCGCATCATTGTGGTGTGCTGCGTCCTGCACAACATAGCCCAGCAGAGGGGCGATGTGCCGCAGGCAGAGGAGGGCGGAGTGGAGGAGCAGCAGGAAGAGGCCCAGTCCTCCCCAGATGAGGGGGATTGGGGCAATGGTCAGGGCAGACGGGGTAGACACAGACGGGTGGCTGTCCACCGTTACCGGCTGGCCCAGCGGGCACGGGACAGACTGATAGACGCCCGCTTCACTGACTAGATGGGCGTGGGAATCGGGTAGTATGGCCACAGGCCGCACACCATGACAACAGCCGACCACCCACACCCCCCACCCATCCACCCACCCAGCACCCTCACCCCCCTCCCCAACCCCACACACCCCACCCGCATGCACACCACCCCCCCACCCCCAATTGCCGATCCACCGGCGGCACAACGGGCCGGGCTCACCCAGTTGCTGGTGGACGCGTGTCTATCACAGGCCATGGAGAATGATGACAACCCGCCTCCGATGAGCTCCTGGCTCTACATCGTTGGACTATGTCTGACCCATGGCCACAGTACCACCATCCACCCGGACCATCCCTGCATGCGGCTGTGACACTGCAGCGCACGGTCCCGTCCTCTGCCCGGGGGATGTTGATGGCGGCCCAGGGGGAAGGGGGCAGACTCACCTGGGGCTGAGGTAAGACCACCCCTCACACACACACTTGCGCTCAACGTACATGACACCCCCGCACACTTTGGACAGAGCACAAAGGCAGCTTCGGTAGGTGTAACATTGACTTTAATAACCAAAGGAGTTCATGCACGTGCCCTAGCGCCTAAAACTCATCTGTGCCCTGCACCCGTGCCAACTTACTCAGTGTCTAATTGTTTGGCCTTACGGGCCCTTTGACTACGTCTACGTGGTTCCCCAGACGGTACAGCAGAACTGGAGGTGGACTCCTGTGATTCCTGCCCTCTGACACTGGATCCCTTTGGCGGCCGTTTCCTGGGGCGTCCTGGCCTAGATGGGCCAGGCTGCGGCCCGGGCGACTGGGATGGCGAGCTGCCAGCCTGTCCTGCCCGTTGCCCACCCGATGCACCTGGGACGGAAGGGGGGGAGTCCGAGGTGTCGCGGTGTACCGGGACCTCCACTACAGAGGGAGCCGGGACGGACCACACCACCTCCTCCTCCCTCGGGGTGCCCGATGGCCCCCAGGCCTCTACATGGGTGGGGGATGCGAACGGACTGGCCATCCGACGCGCCCCCGACATCTGGCGCTGCCAGTCCTGGAGGCCCGTGCTGGTATCGACAGGGGTCTGCAGGTTTGCAGCCATGGAGCCCAGGGGGTTGTCGAACCCTGTCTGCGACAGTGCGACGCCAGCTCGCACATGGCCACTGGCGCCGATGCCCTCAGCGATGGCCTGCTGAGACTGGGCCATGGCCTGCAGAGACTGGGCCATGGCCTGCAGAGACTGGGCCATGGCCTGCAGAGACTGGGCTATGGCCTGCTGAGACTGGGCCATGGCCTGCTGAGACTGGGCCATGGCCTGCTGAGACTGGGCTATGGCGTGCTGAGACTGGGCTATGGCGTTGAGCGCCTCTGCCATCTGGCGCTGGCACTGGCTCATGGCCACCTGTGAGAGGGCAGCCATTTCCTGGGCCACAGACGCCGCCTGCACGGAAGGCCCCAGGCCTCGCAAACCGTTCCCCATGTCTGACACCGCGGTTCGCACCCATTGCCTCCACCGCGGACGCCACCCGTGCGGTGTCAGCCTGGGTGGCACGCATGACCGGGACCACTCCCAGCTCCTGGACGCGGGTGGACTCCTCCACCTGCGACCGCAGCCGCCGCAAGCCACCCGTCACCCTATTCGCTCGTCTCCGTGTCAGTGGTTGCATCGGATCTATGTGTGGGTGTGGTAACTGCAGGAACCTGGGATCCATCTGGGCGGCAGATGTTCACTTGGCCTGGGCTGCCCTCCGACCGCCCGGTCCCTCTGCTGCTCCTACCTCCACCTGCTGTACCGGGACGGCTGTGTTGTGCGCACCAGTGAGTGTACCAGACGCCTCATCACTAAAGTGCCCAACCGTGGTGAGTGTTTCTGCGATGGTGGAGGGTGTTGGTGACAGCAGTGGCGTTGTGTCGTGCTCTTCGTCCCACTCTGAGTCCATGGCACTTTGGGGTGGGGGTTCGTCTCCACCCATCCACTCTGAGTCACTGTCCGGTATTTCGTCTTCCCGGGTAGGGGTGTCCTGGGTAGAGCTGTCCCGGGTAGTGCTGTCACGGGTAGTGCTGTCCCGGGTAGTGCTGTCCCGGGTAGTGGTGTCCCGGGTAGGGGTGTCCTGGGTAGTGGTGTCCCGGGTAGGGGTGTCCTGGATAGTGGTGTCCTGGGTAGTGGTGTCCTGGCTCGGATGTGACGGGGGCCTGTGGCTGCCCCCCTCATCGCTGGGTGGTCGCTCCCGCACGTGACGGGGTGTCGTCTCCCTGTTGCTCCAGGTCTCTCCGTCTCCCGTGGTGTGCGAGGGGCATCCTGCGGGCGTCGCATGCTGGAGGGTCCGGGTCTCTCCGTCTCCCGTGGTCTCCGAGGGGCATCCTGCGGGCGTCGCATGCTGGAGGGTTCGGGTCTCTCCGTCTCCCGTGGTCTCTGAGGGGCATCCTGCGGGCGTCGCATGCTGGAGGGTGCGGGTCTCTCCGTCTCCCGTGGTCTCCGAGGGGCATCCTGCGGGCGGTCTGCATCTGCGGGGATGGGTGCCTGGACGTTTGGTCCTGCGATACACAATGAAGCATGCATGGTTAGACATCAGGCAGTGATCAGGTGATACGGGGGAGGGGGATATCGGGGAGGGGGGATATGGGGACGGGCTGTTTGTGGCTCACTTGCCCGTGGGGCCCCGACCTCTGCATCAGCAACCTCCCGGTCCTCAGGTCCGCCAGCCAGTTCCAGGGCCCTTTCCTCGTGTACGGTCAGTGGCCTCTCATCAGCGGGCCCTCCTCCAGTCTTCACATGCTCCCTATTGTTGTGTGCGCGCTTCTCCTGGGGGGGGGGGGGGTGGTGGCAGGGGTAAAAGGCAACAGTGTTAGGCAGGTATATGAATGCACGCCATCGGTTGCGCGTGCATTGCAGAGGTTAAGGTTAGGGCTGGATTCACTTGGGGATATGGGGGATATGGGGGAGGGGGGGGATATGGGGGAGGGGGGATATGGGGGATATGGGGGAGGGGGGATATGGGGGATATGGGGGAGGGGGGAATATGGGGGATATGGGGGAGGGGGGATATGGGGGATATGGGGGAGGGGGGATATGGGGGATATGGGGGAGGGGGGATATGGGGGATATGGGGGAGGGGGGATATGGGGGATATGGGGGAGGGGGGGATATGGGGGATATGGGGGAGGGGGGATATGGGGGATATGGGGGAGGGGGGATATGGGGGAGGGGGGGATATGGGGGATATGGGGAGGGGGGATATGGGGGAGGGGGGAATATGGGGGATATGGGGGAGGGGGGATATGGGGGAGGGGGGATATGGGGGAGGGGGGAATATGGGGGATATGGGGGAGGGGGGGATATGGGGGAGGGGGGGATTTGGGGGAGGGGGATATGGGGGATATGGGGGAGGCTCACCCTGCCTGCTCTGACGAGGTCGTTCACCTTCTTGTGGCACTGGGTGCCTGTCCGTGGTGTTAGGGCCACAGCGGTGACGGCCTCTGCCACCTCCCTCCACAGACGCCGGCTGTGGCGTGGGGCAACTCTGCGGCCGTGCCCGGGATACAGGGCGTCCCTCCTCTGCTCCACCGCGTCCAGGAGCGCCTCCACATCGCGTGACTCGAACCTCGGGGCTGAGCGACGGCCAGCCATCAAGTCGGGTGTTGCGGTCGGCTGTTCCGGTCGGGTGGGGGGGAGCTGCGCGGCCTTATGAGCCGTCACGCCGTGCAGCGCGTATGACGCTGCACGGCGTGAACCACTGCGCAAGCGCGGATCCCGTTACGTCGCTGCTAGCCCATTTCGGGCCGCAGAATATCGGCCCATTTTTATGACGTGACGCAAGTGGGATTTGCGCCGTTTTTTGCGCCGATCGGCGGACTTTCCGCCGATAATGGAGAATTTCGCCCCTAATCTAGGGTCATACACAGCCACCACTTCTTCAGGCAGTTCCATAATCGCAACGTATAAGGTTCAAAATCTGAAAGTTGCGTCACTTTTAAATATCACACTGCCATAAACAGCACCGACAATTATAAAGGGCAATGCAGACTGTGGTTTTCAAAAGACAAGTGAGCTCACTAACTACCACTTGCAATGGCCTGCTAAGTGTTAGCCTTGTTGCTGGATCATAGTGTTGTTATTTATGTCACAATTGATCGTACAGGCAGAGAAAATTTACTCCGCCTTGGCTTCCAGAACCGCACTGAGCCTATTTTGCCTTTGAAGATGAAATTTAAAATAATTTACGACAGGTTAAAATAAGTAGTGAGCACAATATTTAAAAACAAAAATCCCTACATTAAAATGACTTAAGCGACTCTTAAAAGCTATGCACATAAGTACAAACCTCCTCGATCTTTCATGGTCTTCTATCCAACCCTCTGCTCAAAAAGAGCACACTTATAGAATAGCACGGCCCCAAATTTTGTTTCGTATCTGAATTTCCTGCAATTGTGTTTATCAAAAGGCTTTTAATTATAACCAGATTTTCAGCTGCATCAGGAAACTGTTTTGAAGGCTGCACAGTGGCACAATGGTTAGCACTGCTGCCTCACAGAGCCGAAGACCCAGGATCAATCACGGTCCCGGGTCACTGCCTGTGTGGAGTTTGCACATTCTCCCCGTGTCTGCGTGGGTCTCACCCCCAGAACCCAAAGATGTGCAGGGTAGGTGCATTGGCCAGACTAAATTACCCCTTAATTAGAAAAAAATAATTGGATACTTTAAATTTATAACAAAAAAGCACAGTGGACTAAACAGCTGGCTTCTAACGCAGAACAATGCCAGCAGCATGGGTTCAAGTCCTGTTCCAGCCTCCCTGAACAGGCGATGGAATGTGGTGACTAGGGGCTTTTCATAGTAACTTCATTGAAGTTTACTTGTGACAATAAGCAATTATAATAATAATTATTTTTAAAAGTAAAAAGAGGAAACTCTTTCGCTGTATGTTCGGGTCTAGATTAGATTCTTCACGGTTTTTCTATTTTCCCAAAGTATGCTACTGCAGTTGGTAAAAATCATTATTATTTATTTACATCTCTATGTACATCTTAGGAACTCTGAATGAAGTTGGACATCTCCAATGTCCAGCTCTCAGTTACTTGGTCATTGCCAATACATCATAGTTACATCAGCAACAGGTGCTTCGACTGTTAGCCCATTATTCTGTATCTCCACCCCCCCCACCCCCCACCCCCCACCCCACACAAAGTCTACCCCGACTATATACGTCCGCCCACATCTGCCTGAAAAATCTCAGACTTCACAGGGTTAGTCTCTGAGGTGCCTTGGCCAATTTCCCTGATCTACAACTGAACTCTTCCTGAGGCCAGGGACAATCTGCATTTTCTCTTCATTCGATTTTTGTCTCCTTCTGCGAGTTGGTTGTAGAGCTTTGTCTTGTTACTTATCCCTCACCTCTGTCCGGATCGGAATAGTAAACCTAAGTTTCTATTGGCTTCCTTTCCAATGATATGAAGGCATTATTGATTCTCCTTATATTTCCCTGGTTCGTCTCCATCCAGTATGATCTCAGTTGTGATTCTTTTTTAATTATTCTACCTTCTTTCTGTTGGTCTCCTATCCATTCTCTCTCTGAGCCTGAGCTGTAGCACTGAAAGGCTTGTGCTCTGTACCTGTATTTGCCGACAGGGCACCCACGTCCACAAGTTTCCCAACAGGGTCTTGTAGTCAACAATGGGAAAGCCCATTGGCCGGCTGTGGGAACGGAAAATCCCGCAGCCGGTTAGGGAGCGCAGTGCAGGAAAAGGGGGCTGGTAGGATGGAGAATCCCACCTATGGCTATTCAACGCAACTCACATTGAATAAGGGGCCTGGCGGTGAATGCAGCACACAGCCCCGTTTTGTAGTGAGATCAGGAAGCCATTTTTAAATAGCATCCCGATCTCCAAGGTCCCTGAAATAATCCCTGTTCTCCCCCCAGCCCAAATGCACTATGGGAGGGTCCCTGCACCCCCCAACACCCACACTGGCATTTTGTGTGTGGTGGAGATCGGGCTGGGAGTGCCCTGCGCGGGGGTGTTGGAGGGGCACGGAGGGGGTTCCGAGGATCCTCCTACAGTGTGTTGGGGATTGTAAGGGGTCACTTCGGGAGCTCCAGAGATTGGGTCGTCATTCCTAAATGGTGTCCCAATCTTTGGAGCTCCCGAAGTGACCCCTTACAATCCCCAATGCACTGTGGGAGGATCCTCAGATCTCTCGCTACACTGAGGAATTCTGGCGAACAGAGCTACTCGGTGCACAAAACAGGGCTACGTGCACACTCGGCCATGCGTTCCCCGCTGAGGACCCCATCTAACCCTGGTGCGTTTTATAGTGTTGTGTTTCTCGGCGCTGCGAGTGGGACTTTGGTCCCATTTAGCTATATCCCACTCTCTAAGTGTCATTTGTGGCAGGTTTTGCTGGGAGTTTCCCGCCGGCTCTGCCAGTGAGTTCCTCACCACTATCTAACCACACTTAGTCACTTTTTTGGACCCGGGGGAGTTTCTCACCGGCTTAGCCCACATCAGCACCGGGGAGCTGAACTCAGAGCTCAGGGCATCATTTTGAAAGGATGCCTGATCTCTATGTGAGCTTGTGGGTCCCCCACAACTCCCACCCATGGGCAATGTCACCCCCACACACATGGGCATTACTCCACCCCCTCCCCCAAGTGAGAGTCCCCCACTATGGGGACCCTGGTGGCCCCCCCACTACAGACCCCCGACACCCATTTACAGCCCCCCTTCCAGGTCCCCCACCCTTCGCCCATCCCCAACCTCCCAGAGGACTCTTCTTATCTGCCCTGCACACCCTCCCACACCCTTCATACAACCCCCCCCCCCCTCATTTCACCTGCTTTCATGGACATGGCCCCCTTTGGGTCCTGACCCTTGGCAGTGCCACCCTGGCACCTGGGCACCATGGTACACTGGCAGTGCTCCTGCCAACTTGGCAGTGCCACCTGAGCACCTTGGAGTGCCAGGGTGACAGTGTCAAGGTACCTGCCTGGCAGTGCCAAGGTGTCCACATTCCAGCAGGAGGGCCAGGGGGCCACCCTGAACTATCCCTGGCCACCCAGGGGCCTCCGATGGCCTGGCACAGCACTGAACAGCGCCCGGCTGTGGCTTTCCTAGGAGGCCGGTAGATCCGGGGAGGCCAGTAGATACCAAGCAAGTAGGCATTAAGTGGGTTTAAGATCTACTTATGCAAGCACGACTTGGTCCCACCCATATGTGGTCGCGTTCCTGATCCCGACACTTCACGGGACTTGGGTTGATCCCGCGAAACGTCATAGCTGTCGGGAAGCCCGCGGGAGACGTTACCCGGGATCCACCGGCCACACCACGCTCCCATTGGGGTGCGACGTGGCCAGCAAATCGTGCCCATGCTCTTCCATGTATGTCATCCATATGACATTTTAAACCTTCCATGAAGGGTCTAAGACACTTTTGTCTGGAATATTTCTGGAACAGATGCAAATGAGGTTATAAAAGTGGTCAGCAGTCCAGAAACAAATGCCAAAGTTCATTGTTAGCAACTAATTTGGTGAATAAGCTACTTTTAGCTATTCTGGCAAGACTCTCATCTACTGATGCCATTTGGTGATTCTCATATTTCACTGATTTGTTTAGCTGGGTCAAGTCAGCACCATGTTGAATTGAGCCATTTGACTTTGCGACCGTGACTATTCCAAAACAACATTTGTCAAGATGGTTACTGGTGAGATAACCTCCTGCAGTAGAATGTGTTCTGTTTTACTCTTGACTTTGTACAAGACTGGGTGAGGGGCCTTCCTTGTTGTGAAAAGGTTGAGCATCAGCTCTTAGGATAATATGGTATTCAGTTTTTCCAAGCCTGTAAATAATCTTGGAAATTCATTCTTGAATGTGCTACTGTACTGCTCATCAGCATGTTCATCAACTTTATAGATAAGCTTCAGATGTATGCATGCGTTCCTGCTTAATAATGATGATACTTGGTTCTGTGTAACGTAGAGAGAATCAATTGTTTCTCTCTCTTTGTATTTTAATTTTGCCTGGTCCTGTGTCTTTCAGTGTAAGATCATAAGACATAGGAGTGGAAGTAAGGCCATTCGGCCCATCGAGTCCACTCCGCCATTCAATCATGGCTGATTTCAACTCCATTTACCCGCTCTCTCTCCATATCCCTTAATTCCTCGAGAAATCAAGAATTTATCAACTTCTGTCTTAAAGACACTCAACGTCCCGGCCTCCACCGCCCTCTGTGGCAATGAATTCCACAGACCCACCACTCTCTGGCTGAAGAAATTTCTCCTCATCTCTGTTCTAAATTGACTCCCTTTTATTCTAAGGCTGTGCCCCGGGGTCCTAGTCTCCCCTGCTAATGGAAACAACTTCCCTACATCCACCCTATCTAAGCCATTCATTATCTTGTAACTTTCTATTAGATCTCCCCTCAACCTCCTAAACTCCAATGAATATAATCCCAGGATCCTCAGACGTTCATCGTATGTTAGGCCTACCATTCCTGGGATCATCCGTGTGAATCTCCGCTGGACCCGCTCCAGTGCCAGTATGTCCTTCCTGAGGTGTGGGGCCCAAAATTGCTCACAGTATTCTAAATGGGGCCTAACTAATGCTTTATAAAGCTTCAGAAGTACATCCCTGCTTTTATATTCCAAGCCTCTTGAGATGAATGACAACATTGCATTTGCTTTCTTAATTACGGACTCAACCTGCAAGTTTACCTTTAGAGAATCCTGGACTAGGACTCCCAAGTCCCTTTGCGCTTCAGCATTATGAATTTTGTCACCGTTTAGAAAATAGTCCATGCCTCTATTCTTTTTTCCAAAGTGCAAGACCTCGCACTTGCCCACGTTGAATTTCATCAGCCATTTCTTGGACCACTCTCCTAAACTGTCTAAATCTTTCTGCAGCCTCCCCACCTCCTCCATACTACCTGCCCCTCCACCTATCTTTGTATCATCGGCAAACTTAGCCAGAATGCCCCCAGTCCCGTCATCTAGATCGTTAATATATAAAGAGAACAGCTGTGGCCCCAACACTGAACCTTGCGGGACACCACTCGTCACCGGTTGCCATTCCGAAAAAGAACCTTTTATCCCAACTCTTTGCCTTCTGCCTGACAGCCAATCATCAATCCATGTTAGTACCTTGCCTCGAATACCATGGGCCCTTATTTTACTCAGCAGTCTCCCGTGAGGCACCTTATCAAAGGCCTTTTGGAAGTCAAGATAGATAACATCCATTGGCTCTCCTTGGTCTAACCTATTTGTTATCTCTTCAAAGAACTCTGAAAGGTTTGTCAGGCACGACCTCCCCTTACTAAATCCATGCTGACTTGTCCTAATCTGACCCTGCACTTCCAAGAATTTAGAAATCTCATCCTTAACAATGGATTCTAGAATCTTGCCAACAACCGAGGTTAGGCTAATTGGCCTATAATTTTCCATCTTTTTCCTTGTTCCCTTCTTGAACAGGGGGGTTACAACAGCGATTTTCCAATCCTCTGGGACTTTCCCGGACTCCAGTGACTTTTGAAAGATCATAACTAACGCCTCCACTATTTCTTCAGCTATCTCCTTTAGAACTCTAGGATGTAGTACATCTGGGCCTGGAGATTTATCAATTTTTAGACCACTTAGTTTCTCTAGCACTTTCTCCTTTGTGATGGCTACCATATTCATTTCTGCCCCCTGACTCTCCGGAATTGTTGGGATATTACTCAAGTCTTCTACTGTGAAGACTGACGCAAAGTACTTATTTAGTTCCTCAGCTATTTCCTTGTCTCCCATGACAAAATTACCAGCGTCATTTTGGAGCGGCCCAATGTCTACTTTTGCCTCCCGTTTGTTTTTAATGTATTTAAAGAAACTTTTCCTATCATTCCTAATGTTACTGGCTAGCCTACCTTCATATTTGATCCTCTCTTTCCTTATTTCTCTCTTTGTTATCCTCTGTTTGTTTTTATAGCCTTCCCAATCTTCTGACTTCCCACTACTCTTTGCCACATTATAGGCTTTCTCTTTTGCTTTGATGCATTCCCTAACTTCCTTTGTCAGCCATGGCTGCCTAATCCCCCCTCTGATAACCTTTCTTTTCTTTGGGATGAACCTCTGCACTGTGTCCTCAATTACTCCCAGAAACTCCTGCCATTGCTGTTCTACTGTCTTTCCCACTAGGCTCTGCTCCCAGTCGATTTTCATCAGTTCCTCCCTCATGCCCCTGTAGTTACCTTTATTTAACTGTAACACCTTTACATCTGATTCTACCTTCTTTCTTTCAAATTGGAGATTGAATTCTACCATATTATGATCACTGCCTCCTAAGTGCTCCCTTACTTTAAGATCTTTAATCAAGTCTGGCTCATTACATAACACTAAGTCCAGAATGGCCTGTTCCCTCGTGGACTCCATCACAAGCTGTTCCAAAAAGTCCTCCTGTAAACATTCAATGAATTCCCTTTCCTTGGGTCCACTGGCAGTATTATTTACCCAGTCCACCTGCATATTGAAGTCCCCCATGATCACTGTGACCTTGCCTTTCTGACATGCACTTTCTATTTCGTGGTGCATTTTGTGCCCCCGGTCCTGACCACTGTTAGGAGGCCTGTACATAACTCCCATTATGGTTTTTTTGCCTTTGTGGTTCCTCAACTCTACCCACACAGACTCCACATCATCTGACCCTATGTCATTTAGTGCTATTGATTTAATTTCATTCCTAATTAACAAGGCAACCCCGCCCCCTCTGCCCACCTCCCTGTCTTTTCGATAGGTTGTGAATCCCTGGATGTTTAAATGCCAGTCCTGAACCCCCTGCAACCATGTCTCTGTGATGCCTACCACATCATACCTGCCAGTCACAATCTAGGCCACAAGCTCATCTACCTTGTTCCGTACACTGCGCGCATTTAAATATAGCACCTTTAATTCTCTATTGACCGTCCCTTTTTGTTTTCTTAGTGTGGTGGAACTTGGTTTACTGAGCCTTTCCATACACTGTATCATATTTTGTGGGATGGGGACTATCGTAACCTCTCCTGAGTTTTGTCTTTTCGTGCTTTTTGGATTCCTAAGCAGCTACGCTTCCCACTGATTACTTCACCTCTTGGTTCCCTGACTTTCCCTTCCCCCCCAATCTTTAGTTTAAAGTCCTATTGACCACCCTATTTATTCTTTTCGCCAGAACACTGGTCCCAGCTCGGTTCAGGTGGAGACCATCCCAACGGTATAGGTCCCCCCTGTCCCAAAACTGATGCCAGTGTCCCATGAAAAGGAACCCCTCTTTCCCACACCACTCTTTCAGCCACGTGTTAACTTCCCTTATTCTTGCCTCCCTATGCTAATTTGCACGTGGCTCGGGCAGTAATCCGGAGATTATGACCCTTGAGGACCTGTTTTTTAATTTGAATCCTAGCTCTTTATAATCTCTAAACAGGTCCTCTTTCCTAGACTTGCCTATGTTGTTGGTACTGACATGGACCACAACAACTGGATCCTCCCCCTCCCTCTCCAGTATCCTTTCAAGCCGGTCAGAGATGTCCCGCACCCTAGCACTGGGCAGGCAACATACCATGCGGGACTCTTTTTCCTGCTCACAAAGGATACTATCTATCCCCCTGATAATAGAATCCCCTACAACTACAACTTGCCTATTTACTCCCTCCCCTTGAATGGCCTGCTGAACCATGGTGCCTTGGTCAGCTGACTCATCCTTCCTGCAGCCCTGTTCGCCATCCACACAGGGCGCAAGTGCCTCATACCTGTTGGACAGAGTCAAGGGCTGAGGCTCCTGAGTTCCTGACTGCTGGTTCCCTTTACCTGCCTGACTTGCAGTCACACCCTGCTGTCCCTGGCCACTGGCAGGATTTAAACTACTTACTCTGACAGGTGTGACTGCCTCCTGAAACACAGTGTCCAGGTAAGTCTCCCCCTCCCGGATGTGCCTCAGTGTTTGAAGCTCAGACTCCAGCTCATCAACTCTGAGCCGGAGCTCTTCGAGCAGCCAACACCTACTGCAGATGTGGTCGCTGCAGCTCGCAATGGGATCTGCCAGCTCCCACATCAAGCAGCTCAAGCACATCACCTGACCAGCCATCACTAATTAATTAATTAGTTTAATTTAAGTTTATGAGTTTAGCTGTGTTTTTTTTTAATTTGTGGCAGATTTGCTATCAACCAATCAGATCACAGCTTCCCTCTGACGTCAGTTTTGGAAAAAAAACTGGAAAACAGGAACTTTCCATTCGGTTTTTATACTCACAGAGACTGCTCCTCCTCCTCCGAACGGCTCCCGAAATTAGGCCCGAAGAAAGAGAGAGAACAAAACAGTAGGGAAAAAGCACCTTCTCCCACTCTTCACCGAATTACCTCACTGCACCAAATTACCAAATTCTCACTCGGTCTGTATCTCTCTCACTCAGGCTGTGTCTCCTTGACCTGCGCAATGCTTACTAATGTGCGCTTTCTGTCTGTCTTTTATACAGACTTTAGGATGACTCACACAAAAACTTCAAAGAGAAGAATACAATGTGTACCTTTGTGCCCCTTAACAGGCCCCAGGTGACTGCCAGATAACTGCCTCTCAGCAATTAGGGTGGGGGCAGCTTCAGCCAATCAGACACTAATCTACACTGCACTTTTAACTGAAAAACAGCACAATTAGATTAACCACTTACCTTTCCTGGTTACCTCACTGCACCAAATTACCAAATTCTCACTCAGTCTGTATCTCTCTCACTCAGGCTGTGACTCCTTGACCTGCGCAATGCTTCTACATGGTGTAGTACCATCTGGAACCTGGAACTGGATGGTGATGACCACTCTTACTTCACCAGATAAGACTGAAACACCTGCCACTGTATCTAATTTAAAAATCTGTGGGATATCCATCCACTTCAAATTTAATACACCAGTATTTTGTTTCTGTTTCACATATCTCTCCGAAGAGGGTTAATTCCTCTTCCTGTGGTGTTTCCACTTCTTGTATGTGGTGTGGCCTTAATATTTTTTATTTCTTTTTGCAGGCTGTGTTTTAGATTGACAAACAATTTTAAAGTATTCTAACTTCTCACAGTTATTGCACTCTGCTCCCCCTGCTGGGCATTCTTCCCACTTGTGCAAGTTTTTTCTGCTACACCTGGAGCACTTCAAGATGGCGGTTGGGCCGCTTTCCTCCGTTTTTGCAGGTTTCTAGTTTTGTGCATTTCTCTCTTCTGGCCCATTTATTGAATGGTCTCATTCATTCATTTTCAAGGGACTTCACTTAAATTTCCCTCCAATACTCTATTTTACTTTCTCAGCTTGTTTTGTGGTTTGTACTGCCTTAATTAAAGGTGGATCTCCTCTTGTGTGCAAGAGATCTTATAGAGCTCCATCGAGGACCCCAACTACTCGATGATCATGAATCATTTTGTCCTCAGTATTCTGCAGTCTTGACTGTTTGCCATTTGATGAATAAATCTATGCTTTCTTTGGTCATTTGTTAAATTTTACATGTTCTATGATTAGATTTTTGCAAACACTGAAATACAAATCAATACTTTGGCGGCCCCCTTCGTAAGAGCTTAAAGTCTCATAGACTCCCTGTTTTGCTAGTAGATCATCGGCAATAGCTCCAGCTGCAGCTCTCGTTAGACCGCATGACGGCTCTGGAGCTGCGGATGGACTCACTTTGGAGCATCCGCGATGCTGAGGAGGTCGTGGATAGCACCTTTAGCGAATTGGTCACATGTCAGGTTGATGATACTAAGATTGGTGGAGTAGCAGATAGTGAAGGCGACTGTCAGAGAATACAGCAGAATATAGATAGATTGGAGAGTTGGGCGGAGAAATGGCAGATGGAGTTCAATCCGGGCAAATGCGAGGTGAAGCATTTTGGAAGATACAACTCAACAGCGAACTATACGTTAAATGAAAAAGCCCTAGGGAAAATTGATGTACAGAGAGATCTGGATGTTCAGGTCCATTGTACCCTGAAGGTGGCTGCGCAGGTCGATAGAGTGGTCAAGAAGGCATACGGCATGCTTTCCTTCATCGGAAGGGGTATTGAGTACAAGAGTCGGCAGGTCATGTTACAGTTGTATAAGGCTTTGGTTCGGCCACATTTGGAATACTGCGTACAGTTCTGGTCGCCACATTACCAAAAGGATGTGGCTGCTTTGGAGAAGGTGCAGAGATGTTGCCTGGTATGGAGGGTGCTAGCTATGAAGAGAGGTGGAGTAGATTAGGATTATTTTCATTAGAAAGACGGAGGTTGAGGGGGGACCTCATTGAGGTCTACAAAATCATGAGAGGTATAGACAGGGTGGATAGCAAGAAGCTTTTTCCCAGAGTCGGGGTCATGAGTTCAAGGTGAGAGGGGGAAAAGTTTAAGGGAGATATGCGTGGAAAGTCCTTTACGCAGAGGGTGGTGGGTTCCTGGAACGCATTGCCGGCGGAGGTGGTAGAGGCGGGCACGATAGTGTCATTTAAGATGTATCTAGACAGATACATGAATGGGCAGGGAGCAGAGGGATACAGATCCTTAGAAAATAGGCGACAGTTTTAGATAGAGGATCTGGATCGGCGCAGGCTTGGAGGGCCGAAGGGCCTATTCCTGTGCTGTAATTTTTCTTTGTTCTTCTTTGTTCTTTGTTCCAACTGCACAGAGTAAAGTACTGACCTGATCTTTTTCTTCCGCTATGTGCAAAGCAACTGTTCTATGTCTGGAAAATCTATTTTTCCAATTCTCCCAACACTGAGCTGTTGCAAGCATTCAGCACTTCAGAAAGGTTCTGAAAGTGGCAGTGTAGATTCCATGCTTGCACCAAGTTCTGGACTTGTTCCTGCTTCGCTGGTTTTGCTCGCTGATTCTGGTCTGTGCTCACTGCTGGGCCTGTTTCTCAGCTTGCATCTGCTGCCATGTGATGCTCTGCCTTTTTCGGCTAGTCTTCAATACAATTCTTTCTTCCTTCTTTCAGGGATCTATAGGCTTGACAAGTCTGTAATGTTTTCTAGGAGTTTTTTTCTGGCTCTTTCACTTGCTGTCAGCTGCCACCATGTTTCATATGTTTGGGGTCTGGATGAAGTTCTTTGCAGTTTATCTATTTCCCCTCAGTAAGTTACTTAAGACTAGTTTGTAAAAACCATTATTATTTATTTACAACTATGTGTACATCTGAGGAACTCTGCATGAGGTTGGACCTGTGTTCCATCCTGATCTCAGTTACTTAGTCATGTATCATTACAACAGCATCAGATGCTTCTGATGTTAACTCTACAGAAAGGGTCAATTTTCAAGGGTTTTATGGCTTTAGAAAAAAAATCATCATTGAGACCTGCAATGCATTATTTGAATGCTCCTTTGAATGCATTTTGATTGTCCAGAAAATGTCAGATTGAAAATGAAAAAGCTTCCATTATTGTGGATTCTTAAGCATGCTGTTCCTATGCATGAATTTTGCTGAGTTGAAATTTTAATTTCCATTCTTGAAGTAGGAATACATGTTGTGGGCTCTTCACTCTCCTTAAGCCCAATTGTACGATCTGATTTACATTTGTTTTTATTTTCACTAATGGGATTTGCAGGAAATTTGAACATAAGTTTGTATTGGCAGAATCGACACAAGACTGACTAATTTCAGCAGCAACTTCCGAGTTACACCCTTGCAGGAAATTCCAGATATAACGGCAGCAGCATCGCAGTAACACAAAACCACACAGTGTAAATGCCCGCTGAGGTAAAGGTGCATTTTTTTAAACACTGCAAACAATCCTGTGGATACTGATGTAAATGTATGGCTGGTAGCCCGACCATCCTCCGAGTGCAAAGTGAAATAAATGTTTCACCACACACGCTGCTATTTGTCACCTAATGCGCACACACGCGCGCACACACAAAAAGTTGTTTAGACAATGGAAGGAATGACTACACTGTCTGGAATGTGTCTGCAGCCGGCTCCAGATGTCGCCATGGCAACTGGCTGCCCAGATTGGTTGCAAATTTATGACCTATTTAGATTAGAATTATATTCCTGACCTACCAGAACGGCAGTTTGTGCAATTCATAAGCTACCTTAATATTAATAAATAAAGAGGTAGCGATCATTGACTGAATGTACTTTTAAAGTGAGCAGAAATTCCGCTTCTCTTTGAACCAAGTGAAGAGACAAGCTTTGCATTGCTCAACAGTGAAATCAATCAAGGTATCTTGTTACAGCATGCCAGAAACAACAAGTTGGTACCTATGTTTGGGTTGTACGATTAAAGTCCTCACTTCACCACACAGTAACAAGTTAAAACAACTTAGATGAGGGACTTTTTAGCACAGGGCTAAATCGCTGGCTTTGAAAGCAGACCAAGGCAGGCCAGCAGCACGGTTCAATTCCTGTAACAGGCGGCGGAATGTGGCGACTACGGGCTTTTCACAGTAACTACTTGAAGCCTACTTGTGACAATAAGCAATTTTCATTTCATTTCATTAGGGGCTGGATTCTCTGCTCCCTCCACCGAGTGTTTCTCCACCGCCTGCCGTTCACTGGCAGCAGGATTCTATCTTCCCGCCGCTTGTCAATGGGATTTCCCTTTGAAGCCACCCCACGCCGCCGGGAAACCTGTGCACTGACAGTGGGAAAAGAGAATCCCATCGACTGGAGAATTCCAGCCTGCTAATTTGAAACTCAGAGTGGCATTTATTTACCGTAAGGACCACTCCCCTCCCCCTCCACTAACCTTGCCAATTGGGTTGGGTGTCGCTCTCAAGGTTAGCATTTATCGCCCATCACTGACTGCCCTTGAACTGAGTGTCTTGCTAGGGTTATTTTAGGGGGTGCTAAGAGTCACTTCATTGCTGTGGGTCTGGAGTCACATGTCGGCCACACCAGGTAAGAATGGCAGATTTCTTTCCCGAAAGAGCATTCGTGAACCTGAGAGGTTTTAACCACAATCCAGTAGTTTCATGATTATTGTTAATGACATTAGCAATGTTCACAACCTTACAAACACATACATATACAGTAAGGGGAATAGAAAGAGGGAGCTTTGACAACTATGGATAACAACAGTAAGAGAACCACAGAAATGAATATTAATTCACAAGGTTCCCCGAGTCCAGAAAGTCAGATAAAAGCAAATTACTGCGGATGCTGGAATCTGAAACGAAAGAGAAAATGCTGGAAAATCTCAGCAGGTCTAGCAGCACCTGTAGGGAGAGCAGAGAGCTAACGTTTCGAGTCCGATGACTCTTTGTCAAAGCTAACAGACAGTGAAAGTGGGAAATAATTATACTGTGGCGTGAGAATGAAAGATTAGTCACAGCTACAGAAACCCAGGGAAACCGGGTGCTAATGGCCACAGAAACCAAGGGGAAAGAGTGCTAATGGCAGTGCCCAGAGAGGACAAAAGATGTGAACGGCCAAACAGCAGAGAAACTAACATCAGAGGATGAACTGTAGATGTGGGGTTGGGGGAGGGGGAAGCAAAAAGGAGAAAGATTAAGGAAAGGTGGATAAGATTGGGGGGAGGGTTAAATATATATTAAGAAAGAAAGAAATGGTAAAAGACAGTTCAAATGAAATGGGCTGAAAACAAATGGGTCGAGGTGGGGTAGAGCTGATCATATGAAGTTGTTGAATTCGATGTTGAGACCGGAAGGCCTAACCGGAAGATGAGATGTTGTTCCTCCAGTTTGCGTTGTGCTTCACTGGAACACTCAGCAGGCCAAGAACAGACATGTGGGCATGGGAGCAGGGTCTTTTGTTGAAATGGCAAGCAACAGGAAGGTCAGGGTCCTGAATGCGCACAGACCGAAGATGCTCAGCAAAGTGGTCACCCAGTCTGCGTTTGGTCTCACTGATATAGAGGAGACCACATTGGGAGCAGCGAATGCAATAGACCAGATTGGAAGAGATGCAAGTGAAACGCTGCTTAACCTGGAATGAGTGTTTTGGGCCTGGGATGTTAAGCATGGAAGAGTCAAAGGGGCAGGTGTTACACCTTCTGCAATTGCATGGGAAGGTGCCATGGGTGACGGGAGAGGAACTGGGTATGGTGGAAGAGTGGACTAGATTATCTCGGAAGGAACGGTCTCTGCGGAATGCTGACAGAGGGAGTGAAGGGAAGATGTGTTTGGTAGTGGCATCACGCTGGAGTTGGCGAAAATGGCAGAGGATTATGCTTTGCATACGGAGGCTGGTGGATGAAATGTGAGAACGAGGGGGACTCTATCCTTGTTCTGGGAGGGAGGGGGTGGGGCGAGGGTAGTGGCGCGGGAGATGGACCGCACACTGTTGAGGTCCCTGTCAACAACTGTAGTTAGGACATCATGGTTGAGGAAGAAGGAACACATTTTCAAAGCACCATTTTGGAAAGTGGCATCATCGGAACAAATGCGATGGAGGCGAAGGAATTGAGAGAAAGGGATGGAGTCTTTACAGGATGTAGGGTGCGAACTACAGTTGTTGACAGAGTCCTCAACAGTGTGCGGTCCATCTCCCGCGCCACTAGCTTCGCCCCCTCCACTCTCTCCAAGAGTGGAGTCCCCCTTGTTCTCACATTTCATGTGACTGGGGCTGGTTTAGCACACTGGGATAAATCGCTGGCTTTTAAAGCAGACCAAGGCAGACCAGCAACACGGTTCAATTCCCGTACCAGCCTCCCGGAACAGGGGCCGGAATATGGCGACTAGGGGCTTTTCACAGTAACTTCATTGAAGCCTACTTGTGACAATAAGCAATTTTCATTTTATTTTTTATTTGTTCTACTGCATTCGCTGCTCCCAATGTGGTCTCCTCCAAATCGGAGAGACCAAACGCAGACTGGGTGATCGCTTTGCTGAGCATCTTAGGTCTGTGCGCATTCAGGACCCTGACCTTCCTGTTGCTTGTCAATTCAACACAAGACCCTGCTCCCATGCCCACAAGTCTATTCTTGGCCTACTGCAATGTTCCAGTGAAGCACAACGCAAACTGGAGGAACAACATCTCATCTTCCGGTTAGGCACGCTTCAGCCTTCCGGTCTCAACATCGAATTCAACAACTTCAGATGATGAGCTCTACCCCACCTCGACACATTTGTTTTCATCCCATTTCATTTTAGCTGTCTTTTACCATTTCTTTCTTTATTAATACAAAGTTAACCCCCGCCCCCCAATCTTATCCATCTTAAGACCATAAGACATAGGAGCGGAAGTAAGGCCATTCGGCCCATCGAGTCCATTCCACTATTCAATCATGGCTGATTTCAACTCCATTTACCCGCTCTCTCTTCATAGCCCTTAATTCCTCGAGGAATCAAGAATTTATCAACTTCTGCCTTAAAGACACTCAACGTCCCGGCCTCCACCGCCCTCTGTGGCAATGAATTCCACAGACCCACCACTCTCTGGCTGAAGAAATTTCTCCTCATCTCTGTTCTAAAGTGACTCCCTTTTATTCTAAGGCTGTGCCCCCAGGTCCTAGTCTCCTCTGCTAATGGAAACAACTTCCCTACGTCCACCCTATCTAAGCCATTCATTATCTTGTAACTTTCTATTAGATCTCCCCTCAACCTCCTAAACTCCAATGAATATAATCCCAGGCTCCTCAGACGTTCATCGTATGTTAGGCCTACCATTCCTGGGATCATCCGTGTGAATCTCCGCTGGACCCGCTCCAGTGCCAGTATGTCCTTCCTGAGGTGTGGGGCCCAAAATTGCTCACAGTATTCTAAATGGGGCCTAACTAATGCTTTATAAAGCTTCAGAAGTACATCCCTGCTTTTATATTCCAAGCCTCTTGAGATGAATGACAACATTGCATTTGCTTTCTTAATTACGGACTCAACCTGCAAGTTTACCTTTAGAGAATCCTGGACTAGGACTCCCAAGTCCCTTTGCACTTCAGCATTATGAATTTTGTCACCGTTTAGAAAATAGTCCATGCCTCTCTTCTTTTTTCCAAAGTGCAAGACCTCGCACTTGCCCACGTTGAATTTCATCAGCCATTTCTTGGACCACTCTCCTAAACTGTCTAAATCTTTCTGCAGCCTCCCCACCTCCTCCATAACTACCTGCCCCTCCACCTATCTTTGTATCATCGGCAAACTTAGCCAGAATGCCCCCAGTCCCGTCATCTAGATCGTTTATATATAAAGAGAACAGCTGTGGCCCCAACACTGAACCCTGCGGGACACCACTTGTCACCGGTTGCCATTCCGAAAAAGAACCTTTTATCCCAACTCTCTGCCTTCTGCCTGACAGCCAATCGTCAATCCATGTTAGTACCTTGCCTCGATTACCATGGGCCCTTATTTTACTCAGCAGTCTCCCGTGAGGCACCTTATAAAAGGCCTTTTGGAAGTCAAGATAGATAACATCCATTGGCTCTTCTTGGTCTAACCTATTTGTTATCTCTTCAAAGAACTCTAACAGGTTTGTCAGGCACGACCTCCCCTTACTAAATCCATGCTGACTTGTCCTAATCCCACCCTGCACTTCCAAGAATTTAGAAATCTCATCCTTAACAATGGATTCTAGAATCTTGCCAACAACCGAGGTTAGGCTAATTGGCCTATAATTTTCCATCTTTTTCCTTGTTCCCTTCTTGAACAGGGGGGTTACAACAGCGATTTTCCAATCCTCTGGGACTTTCCCTGACTCCAGTGACTTTTGAAAGATCATAACTAACGCCTCCACTATTTCTTCAGCTATTCCTTTAGAACTCTAGGATGTAGCCCATCTGGGCCCGGAGATTTATCAATTTTTAGACCTCTTAGTTTCTCTAGCACTTTCTCCTTTGTGATGGCTACTATATTCAACTCTGCCCCCTGACTCTCCTGAATTGTTGGGATATTACTCATGTCTTCTACTGTGAAGACTGACGCAAAGTACTTATTTAGTTCCTCAGCTATTTCCTTGTCTCCCATGACAAAATTACCAGCGTCATTTTGGAGCGGCCCAATGTCTACTTTTGCCTCCCGTTTGTTTTTAATGTATTTAAAGAAACTTTTACTATCATTCCTAATGTTACTGACTAGCCTACCTTCATAATTGATCCTCTCTTTCCTTATTTCTCTCTTTGTTATCCTCTGTTTGTTTTTGTAGCCTTCCCAATCTTCTGACTTCCCACTACTCTTTGCCACATTATAGGCTTTCTCTTTTGCTTTGATGCATTCCCTAACTTCCTTTGTCAGCCATGGCTGCCTAATCCCCCCTCTGATAACCTTTCTTATCTTTGGGATGAACCTCTGTACTGTGTCCTCAATTACTCCCAGAAACTCCTGCCATTGCTGTTCTACTGTCTTTCCCACTAGGCTCTGCTCCCAGTCGATTTTCGTCAGTTCCTCCCTCATGCCCCTGTAGTTACCTTTATTTAACTGTAACACCTTTACATCTGATTCTACCTTCTTTCTTTCAAATTGGAGATTGAATTCTATCATATTATGATCACTGCCTCCTAAGTGTTCCCTTACTTTAAGATCTTTAATCAAGTCTGGCTCATTACATAACACTAAGTCCAGAATGGCCTGTCCCCTCATGGGCTCCATCACAAGGTGTTCCAAAAAACCCTCCTGTAAACATTCAATGAATTCCCTTTCCTTGGGTCCACTGGCAACATTATTTACCCAGTCCACCTGCATATTGAAGTCCCCCATGATCACTGTGCCCTTGCCTTTCTGACATGCACTTTCTATTTCATGGTGCATTTTGTGCCCCTGGTCCTGACCACTGTTAGGAGGCCTGTAAATAACTCCCATTATGGTTTTTTTGCCTTTGTGGTTCCTCAACTCTACCCACACAGACTCCACATCATCTGACCCGATGTCGCTTAGTGCTATTGATTTAATTTTATTCCTATTTAACAAGACAACCCCGCCCCCTCGGCCCACCTCTCTGTCTTTTCGATAGGTTGTGAATCCCTGGATGTTTAAATGCCAGTCCTGAACCCCCTGCAACCACGTCTCTGTGATGCCTACCACATCATACCTGCCAGTCACAATCTGGGCCACAAGCTCATTTACCTTGTTCCGTACACTGCGCGCATTTAAATATAGCACCTTTAATTCTCGATTGACCGTCCCTTTTTGTTTTCTTAGTGTGGTGGACCTTGGTTTACTGAGCCTTTCCATACACTGTATCATATTTTATGGGATGGGGACTATCGTAAACTCTCCTGAGTTCTGTCTTTTCGTGCTTTTTGGTATTCCTAAGCAGCTACGCTTCCCACTGATTACTTCACCTCTTGGTTCCCTGACTTTCCCTTCCCCCCCAATCTTTAGTTTAAAGTCCTATTGACCACCCTATTTACTCTTTTCGCCAGAACACTGGTCCCAACTCAGTTCAGGTGGAGACCATCCCAATGGTATAGGTCCCCCCTGTCCCAAAACTGATGCCAGTGTCCCATGAAAAGGAACCCCTCTTTCCCACACCACTCTTTCAGCCATGTGTTAACTTCCCTTATTCTTGCCTCCCTATGCCAATTTGCACATGACTCGGGCAGTAATCCGGAGATTATGACCCTTGAGGACCTGTTTTTTAATTTGAATCCTAGCTCTTTATAATCTCTAAACAGGTCCTCTTTTCTAGACTTGCCTATGTTGTTGGTACCGATATGGACCACAACAACTCCCCCTCCCTCTCCAGTATCCTTTCAAACCGGTCAGAGATGTCCCGCCCCCTAGCACCGGGCAGGCAACATACCATGCGGGTCTCTTTATCCTGCTCACAAAGGATACTATCTATCCCCCTGATAATAGAATCCCCTACAACTACAACTTGCCTCTTTACTCCCTCCCCTTGAATGGCCTGCTGAACCATGGTGCCTTGGTCAGCTGACTCATCCTTCCTGCAGCCCTGTTCGCCATCCACACAGGGAGAAAGTGCCTCATACCTGTTGGACAGGGTCAAAGGCTGAGGCTCCTGAGTTCCTGACTGCTGGTTCCCTTTACCTGCCTGACTTGCAGTCACACCCTGCTGTCCCTGGCCACTGGCAGGATTTAAACTACTTACTCTGACAGGTGTGACTGCCTCCTGAAACACAGTGTCCAGGTAAGTCTCCCCCTCCCGGATGTGCCTCAGTGTTTGAAGCTCAGACTCCAGCTCATCAACTCTGAGCCGGAGCTCTTCGAGCAGCCAACACTTACTGCAGATGTGGTCGCTGCAGCTCGCAATGGGATCTGCCAGCCCCCACATCAAGCAGCTCAAGCACATCACCTGACCAGCCATCACTAATTAATTAATTAGTTTAATTTAAGTTTACGAGTTTAGCTGTGTTTTAAAAAAAATTGGGGGCAGATTTGCTATCAACCAATCAGATCACAGCTTCCCTCTGACGTCACTTTTGAAGAAAAAAAACTCGAAAACAGGAAGTTACCGTTAGGTTTTTATACTCACAGAGACTGTTCCTCCTCCTCCGAACGGCTCCCAAAATTAGGCCCGAAGAAAGAGAGAGAACAAAACAGTCGGGAAAAAGCACCTTCTCCCACTCTTCACTGAATTACCTCACTGCACCAAATTACCAAATTCTCACTCTGTCTGTGTCTCACTCACTCAGGCTGTGTCTCCTTGACCAGTGCAATGCTTACTAAGTGCGCTTTCTGTCTGTCTTTTATAC
The DNA here is from genome assembly GCF_047496885.1 of Scyliorhinus torazame. Taxonomy (NCBI): domain Eukaryota; kingdom Metazoa; phylum Chordata; class Chondrichthyes; order Carcharhiniformes; family Scyliorhinidae; genus Scyliorhinus; species Scyliorhinus torazame. Next base: position 142,735,547 of record NC_092707.1, on the reverse strand, counting down.
AGACTTTAGGATGACTCACACTAAAACTTCAAAGAGAAGAATACAATGTGTACCTTTGTGCCCCTTAACAGGCCCCAGGTGACTGCCAGATAACTGCCTCTCAGCAATTAGGGTGGGGGCACCTTAGGCCAATCAGACACTAATCTACACTGCACTTTTAACTGAAAAACAGCACAATTAGATTAACCACTTACCTTTCCTGGTTACCTCACTGTACCAAATTACCAAATTCTCACTCGGTCTGTGTCTCACTCACTCAGGCTGTGTCTCCTTGACCAGCGCAATGCCTTTCTTAACCTTTCTCCTTTTTGCTTCCCCCTCCCCCCACATCTACAGTTCACCCTCTGATGTTAGTTTCTCTGCTGTTTGACCGTTCACATCTTTTGTCCTCTCTGGGGACTGCCATTAGCACTCTTTCCCCTTGGTTTCTGTGGCCATTAGCACCCAGTTTCCCTGGGTTTCTGTAGCTGTGACTCATCTTTCATTCTCACTCCACAGTATAAATATTTCCCACTTCCTCTGTTAGCTTTGACAAAGAGCCATCGGACTCGAAACGTTAGCTCTTTTCTCTCCCTAAAGATGCTGCCAGACCTGCTGAGAATTTCCAGCATTTTCTCTCTCCAGAAAGTCAGAGTCTAGAAGGTGTTTTGTTTCATGGCAGAGTTTTTGGTTGGAGGCAGCAGCATCAAAATCCTTGAAATGAATAACACTGCAACACAATGGGATTCCTGTGCTTAGACCATTTGGCAGGCAATAGTCAGAGACTTTTAGAATTGAATGGGCTTTGAGGAGTTCAAACACAGTGACCAGCTGCTCAGGTAGCTGGCAGTCCTGCTGGTTGTTTATTAATTCAGCAGATTGCTTGTTTCTCAGTTCTCAAATGAATATCAATATTGCAAAATGGTCACTCAAGTCATGAGACCTCTTTTCTCCACAATGATTTCAAATGGATGTGTAGCAGGTGCGGGATTCTCCCCTACCCGGCGGGGCGGGGATTCCAGCATCATGGAGTGGCGGGAACCACTCCGGCGTCAGGCCGCCCCAAAGGTGCGGAAGTCTCCGCACCTTTAGGGGCCAAGCCCTCACCTTGAGGGGCTAGGCCCGCGCCGGAGTGGTTTGCGCTCCGCTGGCTGGTGGGAAAGGCCTTTGGTGCCACGCCAGCCGGGGCCGAAAGGTCTTCGCCGGGTGACGCATGCGCGGGAGCGTCAGCGGCTGCTGACATCATCCCCCGCGCATGGGTAGCGGAGGGGGTCTCTTCCACCTCTGCCATAGTGAAGACCATGGCGAAGGCGGAAGAAAAAGAGTGCCCCCACGGCACTCTTTACAAACCTCTTTACAGACCTGTTCGCAACCAGCAACTGGGGTGGGGGGTGGAGTGGATAGGAACATAGAACATAGAACATACAGTGCAGAAGAAGGCTATTCGGCCCATCGAGTCTACACCAACCCATTGAAGCCCTCACTTCAACCCTATGCCCTCAACCCAATAACCCCTCCTAACCCCGATCGCGGGCCAGGCCACCGTGGGGGCATCCCCCGGGGCCAGATCGCCTCGGGCCCCCCCAGGACCCCGGAGCCTGCCCGCGCCGCCTTGTCCCGCCGTTCAAAATCTGGTTAAATCCACGCTGGTGGGACAGGCATTCCAGCAGCGGGACTTCAGCCCATCGCGGGCCGGAGAATCGGCGGGGGTGGGCCCGCCGACCGGTGCGGCTCCCGCCCCCGCCGAATCTCTGGTGGCGGAGATGTCGGGACACGGCGGGGGCGGGATTCACGCCAGCGCCCGGCGATTCTCCGACCTGGCGGGGGGTCGGAGAATCCCGCCCCAGGTGTCTGGGTCTGACCTTTGTTTTATAAGACCATAAGACATAGGAGCAGAATTAGGCCACTCGGCCCATCGAGACTGCTCCGCCATTCAATCGTGGCTGATATTTTTCTCATCCCCATTCTCTTGCCTTCTCCCCATAACCCCTGATCCCCTTATTGATCAAAAACCTATCTATCTCTGTTTATTTATGTTCTATAATTTCCCAGTTGTTCGCCTTGAAAAGAATCACCATCCCTACAAATCTTGTTTTGTTCTTGTAACTCCTGTTGGAAGGTTCCAGGATAGATGATCAATCCTGTGAGTCTTGTGACTTGTAGCAGCCATCCTTTTTGGTTCAGCAATAGTCCATTAAATAAAATACCAAAAGAAAAATCAGTTCTTTTTGGAAAAATATTTTTATTTGCATTTTGCACTTAATATCCAAACTTTGCAGAACAATACAGAAGCAATAATAATCAACACAGGAACAATATCAACACAGGTACCACAGGCTGTCCCGTGTCTGTCACAGTGGTCCCAGTTCTGTCTTTTCCCTACTTTATTTACATTACCGTGTATCTTACAGTTTTCTGGAAGTGTTCTTTTTGCGACCCTTAACATTTAGTGATACAAGTTACACATAACTTTACATATGTACTTGCAATTATGATTCATAATTTATAATTATAATTACATTCATTTTACTGGGGTCAGAAGTTCTGTACCCCTCCCCCACTCGAGTTCTCCGGGTAGGATCGACATGTCTATTCTCCCGGTTTGGCCCGTGTGGGAGGGATCTTTGTCCCCTCCTGCAAATGGCCTCTGTCCCTATACCTTCTCTGCTATATGAGGGCTCCCTTTCATCCAGGTGGAGTTCACTGCCCCCCCCCCCCACCTTTCTAGCCCCCCCTTTGTGGGTAGCAAGGTAGCATACTGGTTAGCACTGTGGCTTCACAGCACCAGGGTGCCAGGTTCGATTCCCTGCTGGGTAACTGTCTGTGCGGAGTCTGCACGTTCCCCCTGTGTCTGCGTGGGTTCCTCCGGGTGCTCCGTTTTCCTCCCACAGTCCAAAGACGTGCAGGTTAGCTGGATTGGCCATGCTAAAATTGCCCTTAGTGTCCAAAAAGGTTAGGAGGGGTTATTGGGTTGAGGGGATAGGGTTGAAGTGAGGGCTTAAATGGGTTGGTGTAGACTCGATGGGCCGAATAGCCTCCTTCTGCACTGTATGTTCTATGTACTATGTTCCTATCCACTCTACCCCCCCTCCCCACAGCCCCCACACACCCCCACACCCCCACCTCCCCCCCCCCCCCCCCCACCCCAGTTGCTGGTTGCGAACAGGTCTGTAAAGAGGTTTGTGAACTTCTTCCACGTGCCATGAAATCTGTCCTGAATTTTATTTTTTCTAGTTGCAGTGACTCGGCCAGGTCTGAGAGCCATCCCGAGGCTCCCATCTCCACCCTGGCAGAAGATTCCACCTGGCGATCAGTGAGGTAAAGGCCAGGGCTTCCGTTCCCTTTCCTGTCCAGTTCTGGATGCTGACACCCTGAAGACCTCGACAGATGGGCACGGCTCCATCGCGACCCCTACCACCTCGAAAAAAGACGTGCAGAACTCCCTGAGTCTGGGGCAAGACCAGAACATGTGGATGTGGTTGGCTGGGATGATCTGAGACCGCTCGCACCTATCCTCCATGTGGTAAACCACTGTATTGTATTGGACTGTTGTATTGTGACATGCCTGGGCTTGTCCCTGCTGGCTCCGCCTATGTCTCCGCCCCTCGGGTTCAATTTTAAGGTGGCTAACCTTCAGCCCTGTCCTCATTCTGGGACTGGCTGCCAACAGGTGTCTTTAAGCTGATTAAGCGGTGCGCAAGTGATTTCTGGGAGGTAAGTTTTTCCTTTAAAAACACTTACCTAGTCCCGTTTCTGTTCTTCTTTTCTGTTTTAATTTTTAATTTTTATTTTTTAATATAAGGCGGGAACCGGAGGTTCGACCCGCGGACTTCTGGGAAGGCCCCCCCCCCCCCCCCAACCAATAAATTCTGGTGGAGAGGAAACCCGAGACACTACACGTGTAGTGTCTCCCACCCACCCTCCTCCTCTAACCTAATAATAAGGTCCATTGGTGTGAGGTAAGTGCCGTATTATATTAGCATTATTATATTATAGTATTAGCATTGCGCAGGTCAAGGAGACACAGCCTGAGTGAGAGAGATACAGACAGTGAGAATTTGGTAGTTTGGTGCAGTGAGGTAACCAGGAAAGGTAAGTGGTTAATCTAATTGTGCTGTTTTTCAGTTAAAAGTGCAGTGTAGAGTAGTGTCTGATTGGCTGAAGCTGCCCCCACCATAAACTTAAATTAAACTAATTAATTAATTAGTGATGGCTGGTCAGGTGATGTGCTTGAGCTGCTTGACGTGGGAGCTGGCAGATCCCATTGCGAGCTGCAGCGACCACATCTGCAGTAAGTGTTAGCTGCTCGAAGAGCTCCGGCTCAGAGTTGATGAGCTAGAGTCTGAGCTTCAAACACTGAGGCACATCCGGGAGGGGGAGACTTACCTGGACACTGTGTTTCAGGAGGCAGTCACACCTGTCAGAGTAAGTAGTTTAAATCCTGTCAGTGGCCAGGGACAGCAGGGTGTGACTGCAAGTCAGGCAGGTAAAGGGAACCAGCAGTCTGGAACTGAGGAGCCTCAGCCCTTGACCCTGTCTAACAGGTATGAGGCACTTGCTCCCTGTGTGGATGACGAACAGGGCTGCAGGAAGGATGAGTCAGCTGACCAAGGCACCATGGTTCAGCAGGCCATTCAAGGGGAGGGAGTAAATAGGCAAGTTGTAGTTGTAGGGGATTCTATTATCAGGGGGATAGATAGTATCCTTTGTGAGCAGGATAAAGAATCCCGCATGGTATGTTGCCTGCCCGGTGCTAGGGGGCGGGACATCTCTGACCGGCTTGAAACAATACTGGAGAGGGAGGGGGAGGATCCAGTTGTTGTGGTCCATGTCGGTTCCAACAACATAGGCAAGTCTAGGAAAGAGGACCTGTTTAGAGATTATAAAGAGCTAGGATTCAAATTAAAAAACAGGTCCTCAGGTGTCATAATCTCCGGATTACTGCCCGAGCCACGTGCAAATTGGCATATGGAGGCAAGAATAAGGGAAGTTAACACGTGGCTGAAAGAGTGGTGTGGGAATGAGACACCACTTTTCATGGGACACTGGCATCAGTTTTGGGACAGGGGGGACCTATACCGTTGGGATGGTCTCCACCTGAACCGAGCTGGGACCAGTGTTCTGGCGAAAAGAGTAAATAGGGTGGTCAATAGGACTTTAAACTAAAGATTTGGGGGGAAGGGAAATTCAGGGAACCAAGAGGTGAAGTAATCAGCGGGGAGCGTAGCTGCTTAGGAATACAAAAAAACACGAACAGACAAAACTCAACAGTGGTTACGATTGTCCCCATCCCACAAAATATGACACAGTGTATGGAAAGGCTCACTAAACCAAGGTCCACCACACTAAGAAAACAAAAAGGGACGGTCAATAGAGAATTAAAGGTGCTATATTTAAATGCGCGCAGTGTACGGAACAAGGTAGATGAGCTTGTGGCCCAGATTGTGACTGGCAGGTATGATGTGGTAGGCATCACAGAGACATGGTTGCAGGGGGTTCAGGACTGGCATTTAAACATCCAGGGATTCACAACCTATCGAAAAGACAGAGAGGTGGGCAGAGGAGGCGGGGTTGCCTTGTTAATTAGGAATGAAATTAAATCAATAGCACTAAACGACAGAGGGTCAGATGATGTGGAGTCTGTGTGGGTAGAGTTGAGGAACCACAAAGGCAAAAAAACCATAATGGGAGTTATGTACAGGCCTCCTAACAGTGGTCAGGACCGGGGGCACAAAATGCACCACGAAATAGAAAGTGCATGTCAGAAAGGCAAGGTCACAGTGATCATGGGGGACTTCAATATGCAGGTGGACTGGGTAAATAATGCTGCCAGTGGCCCCAAGGAATGGGAATTCATTGAATGTTTACAGGAGGGCTTTTTGGAACAGCTTTTGATGGAGCCCACGAGGGAAGAGGCCATTCTGGGCTTAGTGTTATGTAATGAGCCAGACTTGATTAAAGATCTTAAAGTAAGGGAGCACTTAGGAGGCAGTGATCATAATATGGTCGAATTAAATCTACAATTTGAAAGAAAGAAGGTAGAATCAGATGTAAAGGTGTTACAATTAAATAAAGGTAACTACAGGGGCATGAGGGAGGAAGTGACGAAAATCGACTGGGAGCAGAGCCTAGTGGGAAAGACAGTAGAACAGCAATGGCAGGAGTTTCTGGGATTAATTGAGGACACAGTACAGAGGTTCATCCCAAAGAAAAGAAAGGTTATCAGAGGGGGGATTAGGCAGCCATGGCTGACAAAGGAAGTTAGGGAATGCATCAAAGCAAAAGAGAAAGCCTATAATGTGGCAAAGAGTAGTAGGAAGTCAGAAGATTGGGAAGACTACAAAAACAAACAGAGGATAACAAAGAGAGAAATAAGGAAAGAGAGGATCAAATTTGAAGGTGGGCTAGCCAGTAACATTAGGAATGATCGTAAAAGTTTATTTAAATACATTAAAAACAAACGGGAGGCAAAAGTTGACATTGGGCCGCTCCAAAATGACGCTGGTAATTTTGTGATGGGAGACAAGGAAATAGCTGAGGAACTGAATAAGTACTTTGCGTCAGTCTTCACAGTAGAACACATGAGTAATATCCCAACAATTCAGGAGAGTCAGGGGGCAGAGTTGAATATGGTAGCCATCACAAAGGAGAAAGTGCTTGAGAAACTAAGAGGTTTAAAAATTGATAAATCTCCGGGCCCAGATGGGCTACATCCTAGAGTTCTAAAGGAGATAGCTGAAGAAATAGTGGAGGCGTTAGTTATGATCTTTCAAAAGTCACTGGAGTCAGGGAAAGTCCCAGAGGATTGGAAAATCGCTGTTGTAACCCCCCTGTTCAAGAAGGGAACAAGGAAAAAGATGGAAAATTATAGGCCAATTAGCCTAACCTCGGTTGTTGACAAGATTCTAGAATCCATTGTTAAGGATGAGATTTCTAAATTCTTGGAAGTGTAGGGTGGGATTAGGACAAGTCAGCATGGATTTAGTAAGGGGAGGTCGTGCCTGACAAACCTTCCAGAGTTCTTTGAAGAGATAACAAATAGGTTAGACCAAGGAGAGCCAATGGATGTTATCTATCTTGACTTCCAAAAGGCCTTTGATAAGGTGCCTCACGGGAGACTGCTGAGTAAAATAAGGGCCCATGGTATTCGAGGCAAGGTACTAACATGGATTGACGAATGGCTGTCAGGCAGAAGGCAGAGAGTTGGGATAAAAGGTTCTTTTTCGGAATGGCAACCGGTGACAAGTGGTGTCACGCAGGGTTCAGTGTTGGGGCCACAGCTGTTCTCTTTATATATTAGCGATCTAGATGACGGGACTGGGGGCATTCTGGCTAAGTTTGCCGATGATACAAAGATAGGTGGAGGGGCAGGTAGTATGGAGGAGGTGGGGAGGCTGCAGAAAGATTTAGACAGTTTAGGAGAGTGGTCCAAGAAATGGCTGATGAAATTCAACGTGGGCAAGTGCGAGGTCTTGCACTTTGGAAAAAAGAATAGAGGCATGGACTATTTTCTAAACGGTGACACAATTCATAATGCTGAAGTGCAAAGGGACTTGGGAGTCCTAGTCCAGGATTCTCTAAAGGTAAACTTGCAGGTTGAGTCCGTAATTAAGAAAGCAAATGCAATGTTGTCATTCATCTCAAGAGGCTTGGAATATAAAAGCAGGGATGTACTTCTGAAGCTTTATAAAGTATTAGTTAGGCCCCATTTAGAATACTGTGAGCAATTTTGGGCCCCACACCTCAGGAAGGACATACTGGCACTGGAGCGGGTCCAGCGGAGATTCACACGGATGATCCCAGGAATGGTAGGCCTAACATACGATGAACGTCTGAGGATCCTGGGATTATATTCATTGGAGTTTAGGAGGTTGAGGGGAGATCTAATAGAAACTTACAAGATAATGAATGGCTTAGATAGGGTGGATGTAGGGAAGTTGTTTCCATTAGCGGGGGAGACTAGGACCCAGGGGCACAGCCTTAGAATAAAAGGGAGTCACTTTAGAACAGAGATGAGGAGAAATTTCTTCAGCCAGAGAGTGGTGGGTCTGTGGAATTCATTGCCACAGAGGGCGGTGGAGGCCGGGACGTTGAGTGTCTTTAAGACAGAAGTTGATAAATTCTTGATTTCTCGAGGAATTAAGGGCTATGGAGAGAGAGCGGGTAAATGGAGTTGAAATCAGCCATGATTGAATGGTGGAGTGGACTCGATGGGCCGAATGGCCTTACTTCCGCTCCTATGTCTTATGGTCTAAAGCCACAGTTTTTCTCCTGACTCCTTGTCTGTCGTCAATTGATGTACATTAATTTAATCAGCTTAAAATTTTCAGATGGATCCATCGCTAAAACCTGATCACCTGGAGCTGGACCCCCAAGCAGCCGACGCCACTATTACGTTTGAACACTGGCTATGCTGCTTCGAATCGTACGTCGAGTCCTCTGCGATCGCCATCGCCGAGACCCACAAGGTGCGAATCCTCAACTCCCGGGTGAGCCCGCAAGTATTCCTTATCATCAGGGAAGCTGACTCGTACGAGGATGCGATAACGCTGTTGAAAAGACAGTATGTTAAGGGAGTCAACGAGGTGTATGCTAGGCATCTCCTTGCCATGAGGCGACAGCGCAGCGAAAGAATCTCAAGCCGAAATTCTGCGCACATTGCAGGTACTCGGCCGGAACTGCAGTTGTGAGGCGGTATCGGCTGCCGAGCACACAGAGTTGTTGATCCGGGACGCCTATGTCGCAGGCATAAAATCGAATTACTTCCGCCAGCGCCTACTAGAAGGGGGTACACTCGACCTCCAAGAAACAGTACGGATTTCGGACTCATTAGAAGTGGCCTTCAGCAACTTGGATGCCTACACCTCCCACCACGCCGCACCCTCGTGGACGTCGTGGGCACCGCCATCAACCGACCTGGGGGCGCCGCAAGCCTGTGCCGTACAGCAACCTGCCAATCCCGGAGGCCCAAAATGCGACTTCTGTGGCCAGGGTAAGCACCCCAGGCAACGCTGCCCAGCGAGGAGCGCGATCTGCAATGGGTGCGGTAAGAAGGGCCACTTCTCTAAAGTCTGCCAGGCGCGACCTGTTTGTAAGCCCAGCAGCGCTGCGTGTAACTTGTGGGGGCCGCCTTCTTCAACACCACTCGCCACGTGCGACCCGTGAGGGCTGCCATCTTGGCCGCCATCTTCGACACCACCCGCCACATGTGACCCGTGGGAGCCGCTATCTTTGATTCGCCCCGCCACCTCCCGGAACTCCTGCTCATCCGATCGGCCCGCCCACCTTCCAAAGATCGCCTCCATCACGCTCGACCAGTCTCGACCTCATCACCTCGCCAAATCCATGATGGCAGTCCAGATCAACGGTCACGAGACGACCTGCCTGTTCAACTCCGGGAGCACAGAGAGTTTTATTCACCCAGATACGGTACGGCGCTGCTCCCTCCCAATCTTACCCGTGACCAAGAAAATCTCCCTGGCTTCCGAATCTCATTCCGTGGAAGTCCGTGGGTACTGTGTTGCAACCCTTACAGTACGGGGCGTTGAGTTCAAAGGGTTCAAACTCTACGTCCTTCCACAACTCTGCGCTGCCGTGCTACTAGGTCTTGACTCCCAGTGCCACCTCAAAAGTCTTACCCTGGAGTTCGATGGACCCCTGCCTCCCCTCACCGTATGTAGCCTCTCGACCCTTAAAGTCGCCCAACCCCCGCTCTTCGTTAACATCACCCCGGACTGTAAGCCCGTCTCCACTAGGAGCAGACGATACAGTACTCGGGACAAGGCCTTTAATAGGTCGGAGGTCCAGCGACTCCTGCGGGAAGGGATCATAGAGGCCAGTACTAGCCCCTGGAGAGCCCAAGTGGTGGTCGTCAAAACTGGGGAGAAGCACCAGAGGTCATCGACTACAGCCAGACGATCAACCGGTACACGTAGCTCGATGCGTACCCCCGCCCCCACATATCTGACATGGTCAATCAGATTGCGTAGTACCGAGTCTTCTCCACTGTTGACTTGAAGTCCACGTACCACCAGCTCCCTATCCACCCGGAGGACCGCCAATACACTGCCTTCGAGGCAGATGGCCGCCTCTACCACTTCCTCAGGGTCCCCTTCGGCATCACCAATGGGGTCTCGGTCTTCCAACGGGAGAGGGACCGAATGGTTGACCAGTACGGGCTGCGGGCCACGTTCCCGTATCGGGATAATGTCACCATCTGCGGCCATGACCAGCAGGACCATGACGGCAACCTCCAAAAATTCCTCCACACCGCCAGCTCCTTAACCTGACATACAATAAGGAGAAATGCGTTTTCCGCACAACCCGCCTAGCCATCCTTGGCTACGTTGTGGAAAACGGAGTCCAAGGGCCCGACCCCGACCGCATGCGCCCCCTCCTGGAACTTCCCCTCTCCCACTGCCCCAAGGCCCTGAAGAGATGTCTGGGGTTCTTCTCCTACTATGCCGAGTGGGTCCCCAATTATGTGGACAAGGCCCGCCCACTCATTAAATCCACCCTTTATCCCATGACGGCTGAGGCCCGCCTGGCCTTCAACCGCATCAAAGCAGAAATTGCTAAAGCCGCGATGCATGCAATAGACGAGTCCATCCCGTTCCAGGTGGAGAGCGATGCGTCGGACTTTGCCCTGGCCGCTACCATCAACCAGGCGGGCAGGCCCGTGGCTTTCTTCTCCCGTACCCTCCAAGGCTCTGAAATTCGACACTCCGTCGAAAAGGAAGCCCAAGCCATTGTGGAAGCTGTGCGACATTGGAGGCATTACTTGGCCGGCAGGTGATTCACTCTCCTCACTGACCAACGGTCGGTTGCCTTCATGTTCAACAACACACAGCGGGGCAAGATCAAGAATGACAAGATCCTGAGGTGGAGGATCGAACTCTCCACCTATAATTATGATATATTGTATCGACGTGGGAAACTCAATGAGCCCCCATTGCCCTATCCCGCGGTACATGTGCCAGCGCACAAGTAGACCGACTTCGGGCCCTCCACAAAGACCTCTGTCACCCAGGGGTCACACGGTTCTTCCACTTCATCAAGGCCCGCAACCTGCCTTACTCCATCGAGGAGGTCAGGACCATGACCAGGGACTGCCAGGTCTGCGCGGAGTGCAAACCGCACTTCTATCGGCCAGACAGAGCACACCTGGTAAAAGCCTCTCGCCCCTTTGAGCACCTCAGCGTCGATTTCAAAGGGCCCCTCCCCTCCACTGAATGGAACGTGTACTTCCTCAACATCATTGATGAGTATTCACGTTTCCCTTTCGCCATACCATGCCCTGACATGGCGTCTGCCACAGTCATCAAGGCCCTGCACGGCCTCTTCACCTTGTGCGGTTTCCCCACCTATATCCATAGCGATCGGGGTTCCTCTTTCATGAGTGATGAGCTGCTTCAGTTCCTGCTTAACAAGGGCATTGCCTCAAGCAGGACTACCAGCTACAACCCCCGGGGTAACAGACAGGTGGAGAGGGAGAATGCGACGATCTGGAAGGCCGTCCTTTTTGCCCTACGGTCTAGAAGTCTCCCTGTCTCCCGCTGGCAGGAGGTCCTTCCCGATGTGCTCCACTCCATCCGGTCGCTCCTGTGTACCGCCACCAATGCGACCCCTCATGAGAGGATGTTTGTTTTCCCCAGGAAGTCCACCTCAGGGGTCTCGCTCCCGTCCTGGCTGATGGTCCCAGGCCCGTCCTCCTCCGGAAGCATGCGAGGAGCCATAAGTCGGATCCACTGGTCGAAAAGGCCCTTCTCCTCCATGCTAACCCCCAATATGCCTACGTGGCACACCATGACGGGCGGGAGGACACAGTCTCCCTTCGGGATTTGGCACCCGCAGGTTCCCCAGTGACCATCACCACTACTCCCGACTCTACACCGTCTCCCCCCATTGCTACTCATCTACTACAAGACGCAGAAGACGACACACTCCTGGACACACAGGCCTCAACACCTCATCCGACACCAATATCCGCACCACAGCCGGGACTGAGGCGGTTATAGCAGAAAGTCAAAGCCCCCGACAGACTCGATCTATAACTCAACCCGTCCACTTCACCCCCGCCGGACTCTTTTTTTAACAGGGGGTGAATGTGGTGAACCACTGTATTGTATTGTATTGTATTGTACTGTTGTATTGTTACATGCCTGGGCTTATCCCTGCTGGCTCCGCCTGTGGCTCCGCCCCTCAGGCTCAAGTATAAAGGTGGCTAACCTCCAGCTCTGCCCTCATTCTGGGACCAGCTGCCAGCAGGTGTCTTTAAGCTGATTAAAGCCACAGTTTTTCTCCCAACTCCTCGTCTGTCGTCAATTGATCGTACATCACTCCACTTTTAGGAAGAACCCACTCATGTGTGTCTTTAGTAAGGTGCGCTCTGTGGACCACCTTGAGCTGCATCAGGCTTAGTATGGTACAGGAGGAGGTGGAGTTGATCCTGTGCAGCACCTCGATCCAGAGTCCTCCCCACATCTCACTGCCCAGCTCCTCTCCCCATTTCCGTCTGGCCGCGTCCTGTGGGGTCCTGAACTTTTCTATGAGTCATCCGTAGATGTCGCCACATCTGTCGTCCCATAACCAGCCCGCGGTAGCACAGTGGTTAGCACAGTTGCTTCACAGCTCCAGGGTCCCAGGTTCAATTCCTGGCTTGGGTCACTGTCTGTGTGGAGTCTGCACGTTCTCCCCGTGTCTGCGTGGGTTTCCTCCGGGTGCTTTGGTTTCCTCCCACAGTCCAAGGATGTGCAGGTTAGGTGGATTGGCCGTGATAAATTGTCCTTAGTGTCCAAAAAGGTTAGGTGGGGTTACTGGGTAATGGGGATAGGTTCGAAGTGTGGGCTTAAGTGGGGTGCTCTTTCCAAGGGCTGATTTAGCACACTGGGCTAAATCGCTGGCTTTTAAAGCAGACCAAGGCAGGCCAGCAGCACGGTTCAATTCCCGTACCAGCCTCCCCGAACAGGCGCCGGAATGTGGCGACTAGGGGCTTTTCGCAGTAACTTCATTTGAAGCCTACTTGTGACAATAAGTGATTTTCATTTCAAGGGCTGGTGCAGACTCGATGGGCCGAATGGCCTCCTTCTGCACTGTAAATTCTATGATTCTATGTTACATGTGCTCTACTCTTAGTGTCCCTCTGTCCTCCCTCCATGTCCCCAATGTGGCATCTATCCTCACCGGTGTGAACCTATGGTTGTTGCAGATGGGGGCTTCTATGAACATCTCGCCAAGCTTGAAATGGCGTCTGAACTGGTTCCATGTCCTTAGTGTGGCCACTACAACCAGGCTCCTAGAGCGTGTGTGTGGGGGGACCGGCAGTGGAGCAGCGGCCACGCTCGGAGAGATAGTACAGTGCAGGAGGCCTTCTCCATTCGGATCCAGTTTGTCTCCTGTTCCCTCAGCCACCCCCTCATGCTCTCCACATTTTCCGCCCAGTGGTAGAATAGGAGATTGGGTAGGGCCAGACCTCCCACGTGTTGCCCTCGCTGTAAGATGGTCTTGCAGGGACTCTTTACCCCATCAGACAAAAGCCATGAGTAACTTGTCACCCTGGTGAAGAAGGGCTTCGGGTTGAAGATCGGGAGTGATCTGAATACGAAGAGGAACCTAAGCGGAACATTCATTTTGATCGTCTGTATCCTTCTCCCTCGCGAAAGAGGGAGCGAGTCCCATCTCTGCAGCTCCCTCTTCACCTCCTCCACCAGGCTGGAGAGGTTCCATTTGTGGAGCCTTATCCAGTTATGAGCCACTTGGATCCCCAGGTACCTGAACGCGGTTTGGGTCACTTTAAACGGTAGTTCCGCCAGCTCCACTCCTCCCTCTCGGGAATTTACCAGGAAGGTTTCGCTCTCTCCCAGGTTGAGTTTGTAACCTGAGAAGATGCTGAACTCCCTGAGGAGTCCAATTTTCTTTTCCATGCTGGCTAGGGGGTTCGACACGTAGAGGAGAAGGTCATCCGTAAAGAGCGAAACTCTATGCTCTCTGTCCATCCACCAATCTAAGGGCGGTGACCAGCAGCTCGATTGCCAGTGTGAACAGGAGCGGGGTTAACGGGCATCCCTGCCTCGTTCCCCTTTGCAGCCGGACGTATTCAGAGCTGGTGGCATTTGTACGTACGCTCGCCGTAGGAGCGCTAGACAGGAGCTTCAGTCACGTGGTGGACCCTTCTCCAAACCCAAACCGTTCGAGTACCTCGTACATCCATTCTACTCGATATAAGGCTTCCTCAGCATCCAGGGAGACGATCACCTCTGGTGACTTCTCCCCGGATGGGGTTATTATTACATTTAGCTGGCGTATGATGTTCGCTGTTAGTTTTATTTTAATTTAAAAAAAAAAAACATTTAGAGAACCCAATTCATTTTTTCCAATTAAAGGGCAATTTAGCATGGCCAATCCACATACCCTGCACATCTTTTTGTGTTGTGGGGGCGAAATCCACGCAAACACAGTGAGAATGTGCAAACTCCTCACGGACAGTGATCCAGAGCTGGGATCGAACCTGGGACCTCGGCGCCGTGAGGCAGCAGGGCTAACCCACTGCGCCACCGTGCTGCTGTCCTGTTCGCTGTTAGTTGTCTGTCTTTGACAAACCCGGTCTTATCTTCTGCGATCACTTCTGGCAGGCAACTCTCCAGGCGCCTTGCCACTGCTTTCGCTCGGACCTTTGCCTCAGTGTTTAACGAGAGATGGGTCTGTATGATCCGCAGTCTGTCGGTCTTTGTCCTTTTTGGGGATCAGTGAGGTCGAGGCTTGGGCCAGGTTGGACTTTGTAAATGTCTACGGGGAACCATCCGATCCTGGTGCTTTCCATGACTGCATGGATTTAATGCATTTCACGATTTCGCCCAGCTCGAGCGGTGCTTCCAGCCCTTGTTTCCTGTCCTCCCTCACCACCGGTATATTCAGTCTGTTGAGGAACTGTTCCATTACTGAGTCCCCCTCCGGGACTTGGGAGGTATTTAACCCTTGGTAGAAGTTTGCAACGGCCTTGTTAATCTTGTTTGAGTCTGCTACCATCCTCCCATTTATGTCCCTAACTTGCACTATCACTTTCACAGCTGCCTGTTTTCTCAACCGGTGAGCCAGCATGCGGCTGGCCTTGTTTCTGTGCTCATAGAAGGTCCCCCTGTCTTGTGGAGCAGGTGGACTGCCTTCATTGTGGAGAGCAGATCAAATTCCATCTGCAGCTTTTTCCGCTCCGCCAGCATTTCCACGGTTGGGGCTGTGGCGTACCACCGATCCACCTTCAATACGGAGTCGATCAGCCACTGCTTGACTGCCCTTTCTTTCCTGTCCCTAAGGGCCCTATAAGCTGTGACTTTGCCCCTAATCACTGCCATCAGTGTCTCCCCATGTAAGATCGCCACATTCTGGTTGCAGCTAACGTAACATCAATGGCCTGTGATAACTTTGTGTAGAATTCCTCATCGGCAAGGAATGCTGCATCCAGCCTCCATGGCGGGTGTTGGGCCCAGCCCTTCTACAAACTCACATCCATGAATTGTGGCGCGTGGTCGGAGATTACAATCACAGAGTATTCTGCCTTTGTTATCCCTGGAAGCACCCTTTTCCCTACAACAAAGAAGTCTATACATGAGAAGGCATTGTGCACGTGAGAGAAAAAGGAGAATTAATTTTCTCTCAGATGGTTGAACCTCCACCCTGCCCTTCCCTACAACCCCCTCCATCTGCTCCATAAATGTGTTCAATTGTCGTGCCATATCTGACACAGTTCCTGTCCATTGTTGAGTCCTGTATGTAGTTAATGTCCCCCCCTCCATGATAAGTCCGTGGGTGACTGGGTCCGGGATTTCGACAATGGTTTTCTTGACAAATTCTGCATCATCCCGGTGTGGTAAACACCACTAGTAACATATTGCATGTATTACGGCACTGCCCATGTGTTACAGGTACCACGGTAAATCCTTGCCTGCTGGCTCCTCCCAGCAGGCCGCGTATAAAAGTGTGTGCTCTCCTGCGCTGCTCCCATTCTGGTTCCAGCTGCAGGAGGCACAACATCTTGTGCAATAAAGTCTCGATTATTTCACCATTCTCGTCTCGTGGTCATTGACGGTACATCAATTTATTGCACAAGGTTTTAAAAGATGGACTTCCTAATCAAGCCTGATCGCCTGCAGCTGAGCCCTCATGCAGCCAACGCCACGTCCGCCTTCGAGCACTGGCTAGCCTGCTTTTAAGGCTACCTCAGAGCAGCCACTGAAGAACTCTCGGACCCACAGAAGCTCCAAGTCCTCTACTCACGGGTGAGCCCTGAATTTTTTTCCCTCATCCGGGATGCGCCCACCTACACAGAAGCGATTACGCTACTGAAAGGACATCACATTAAGTCGGTGAATCAAGTGTACGCCAGATACCTCCTGGCCATTAGACGGCAACTCCCGGGGGAGACTCTGGACAATTTCTTGTGGGCCCTACAGATTCTCAGTAGGAACTGTGACTGCCAGGCAGTTTCGGCAGTCCAACACACCAAACTATTAATCAGAGACACTTACATCACGGGCATGAAGTCTACGTACGTTCGCCAGCGACTATTGGAAGGGTGTACGCTCGATCTTGCAGAGACTAGGCGACTTGCTAATTCACTAGAAGTGGCCTCCCGTAATCTGGAGGCCTACACCCCGACCGCGCAGCACCCTCGTGGGCATCATGGGCCCCACCAGCTGCCGACTCGAGCTCACCGCAAGCCTGCACCACGTGGCAGTCAGCCAAATCCAGAGGGCCCAAGTGTTATTTTTGCGGCCAGAGCAAACATCCCAGGCAGCGCTGCCCGGCGTGGAGCGCGACCTGCAATGAGTGCAGGAAGAAGGGCCACTTCGTTTCTGTTTGCCAGGCCCGGTCGGTCACCACTGTTTCCAGGCCCGGCATTGCTACACCCCCCATGTGTGATCCGGGGCGCCGCCATCTTCTTCACCACAAGCCACGTGCGGCCCGCGGGCACCGCCATCTTCCCCACCACAAGCCACGTGCAGCCCGTGGGTGCCGCCATCTTTGATGCCGCCCGCCATGTGCGCACCATGGGCACTGCCATCTTCGGCGCCATTTTGGACCACGCCTCAGGACCACTGCTCGTCTGGCCGTTCGCTGCCCGCTGATACCTCTGCCACCGCTGATCAGCGTGGGCCCTCTCAACATCTTCCGCAGCTTGCCTCCATCACCCTGAATCAGTCTCGGTCCCGCAACCTCGTGACCGCTACGACAACGGTGAAGATCAACGGGCACGAGACGACCTGCCTCTTTGACTCCGGGAGCACAGAGGGTTTCATCTACCCTGCTACGGTAAGGCGCTGTTCCCTCCCGGTACTCCCCGTCTCCCAGAAAATCTCCCTAGCCTCCAGATCCCATTCCGTGGAAATCTGGGGGTACTGTGTCGCAACCCTCACCGTTCAGGGCGTAGAGTTCAGCAACTTCAGGCTCTACGTCCTCCCCCACCTCTGCACTGCTCTGTTACTAGGCCTTGATTTCCAATGCCACCTCACCGTCTGCGGCCGCGCAACCCTTAAGGTCGATCCACCTTCACTGTTTGCAAACCATTGTGGAAGCTGTGCAACACTGGAACCGACTCCGGGCTCTCCACTATGACCTCTGCCACCCGGGGGTCACCCGGTTCTTCCATTTTGTCAAGGCCCGCAACCTACCCTACTCCATTGAGGAGGTCAGGACCGTAACCAGAAACTGCCAAGACTGCACAGAGCGCAAGCCACACCTCTACCGGTCAGATAGAGCGCACCTGGTGAAGGCCTCCCACCCCTTTGAGCGCCTCAGCATGGACTTCAAAGGGCCCTCCCCTCCACCGACCACAACGTGTACTTCCTCAACGTAATTGACTAGTACTCCCAGTTCCCTTTTGCCATCCCATGCCCTGACATGACTCATGCCACGGTCATTAAAGCCCTGCACAGCACCTTCACTCTGTTTGGTTTCCCCACCTACATCCACAGCAATCGGGGATCCTCCCCGACGCGCTCCACTGCATCCGGTCGCTCCTCTGCACCGCCACTAATGAGACCCCTCACGAACGGGTGTTTGCCTTCCACAGGAAGTCCACATCCGGGGTCTCGCTCCCAACATGGCTGACAGTTCCTGGACCAGTCCTCCTCCGAAAGCATGTGCGGAGCCATAAATCAGATCCGTTGGTTGAGAAAGTCCACCTCCTCCATGCAAACCCACAGTACGCCTACGTGGCACACCCCGACGGGTGCCAGGACACAGTCTCCCTCCGGGACCTGGCACCCGCTGGGTCCCCACCCACGACCCCCGACCTGACACCGCTCCTCCCCCGCCGGTTGCCTCATTCACCCCTGCGCCACCCACCCTCCCTCCAGTGAACCTCACCGCAGCCCCAACCCCAGCTGGATCCATCCCCTCACTGGATCCACTCAGGGGAGACGAAGACGAGGACAACATGCTTCCGGAGTCGCAGGTGACCACGTCGGCACCCACATCACCACCAGGACTGAGGCGATCGCAGCGGAGGGTCAAAGCTCCCGACAGACTTAATCTGTAATGTTTTTCGTCGGCCGGCGCAAGTTGGCGCATGCGCAGGAGCGCCAGCGTGTTCCCAGAACCGCTGCCGTGAATCCTGCGCATGCGCAGTGGCTTTCTTCTCTACGACGGCCATGGCGGAGCTTTACACAGGCCAGCGCGGAGGGAAAGAGTGCCCCCACGGCACAGGCCCGCCCGCAGATCAGCGGGCCCCGATCACAGGTCAGGCCACAGTGGGGGCCCCCCTCGGGGCCAGATCCCCCCGCACCCCCCCCCCCCCCGGGAACTCCGCTGGCCGCCCGCAGAGCCAGGTCCCGCCGGTACAAACCTTGTGTAATTTATGCCGGCGGGACCGGCCGAAAACGGGCGGTCGCTCGGCCCATCATGGAGCGGAGAATCGCCGGGGGGCTGCTGCCAACGGCCCCCAACAGGCGCGGCGCGATTCCCGGCCCCGCCAAAAAAACGGTGCTGGAGAGTTCGGCAGCCGGCATCGGGGCAACGGGGCGGGATTCGCGCCATCCCCCGGTGATTCTCCAGCCCGGCAGGGTGTCGGAGAATCCTGGCCACGGCTTATGGGAGGAAACCGGAGCACCCGGAGGAAACCCACGCAGACACGGGGAGAACATGCAGATTCCGCACAGACAGTAACCAAAGCTGGGAATCGAACCTGGTATCCTGGTTCTATGAAGCCATAGTGCTAACCACTATGCTACCCTGCTGCCTGTGGAAGCCTGGAAAACTCTGCTGCTCTCCCAGAACAAATCCTGTCAGCTGGTAGAAAGGTGGTTGCAGCCAATAAAAGGTTGTTCACGTTGTCTGTGTGAACCGTTCACTATTTTCCACTTTTTCAAGCTATGAAAACAACAAACCTCAATTAACTGGTGAATTGTTGCTTCAATGACAGTGCCTCTGCAGATGTTAAGGAACATTGTTTATTTTGGTGGGATTTCCATTTAACAATTTCAATCTGATAAAAGCAAATTCCTGCAGATGCTGGAATCTGAAACAAAAACAGAAACTGCTGGACATTCTCAGCAGGTGTGGGTCGGCCATGTCGCGTGGGGCGGCCGACACAGGACGCCGCCGTGCGCATGCGCGGACCCCCGACCGGAAGTGCAGGGCCCCGTATCAGCTGCCGGAGCTGTGAGGGTTACTCTGGGGCCCTGCTAGTCCCTCCCAGATAGGAGAATCACTCTGGACTTTCTCCAGGAAATTCCAGAGTGAATCGCCTGCGTTTTGACGCTGGAGTAGGCACAGCGCCTCACGAGTGGAGAATCCCAGCCCTGGAAATAGCATGAGATTTATACTGTTGTGGGGAAGGGGGGTGGGGGAGGTGTGGAGTAGTGAAGCTGGATAGATTGGCAAAGATGTCACGGACAAAAAGACAAAGGGAATGTAAATGATGGAGATAATGACTAAGAAGGGTGCTGATAGTGGCACATTGGGTCAGAATGTGTTAGAGGGCAGCCGGTGGCTCAGTGGTTAGCATTGCAGTCTCACGGCGCCGAGGTCCCAGGTTCGATCCCGGCCCTGGGTCACTGTCCGTGTGGAGTTTGCACATTCCCCCCGTGTTTGTGTGGGTTTCGCCCCACAACACAAAGATGTGCAGGGTAGGTGGATTGGACACGCTAAATTGCCCCTTCATTGGAAAAAAAAGAATTTAAAAAAAAGAATGTGTTAATGACAAAACTGAGGTAAGCAATGTGTCAAAAGACAACTAGGAACAGGAACAAATGGCCCTGCTGGAGTGGGGGAGGGGAAACTATGGTAGGGAAAATGGATTGATTGCTGGCCCTCTATCCAGCCCCACTGCACCACCCACCACCACCCCCCTCATCCTATTTTTCTCTAGCTTTGACAAAGGGAGGGGGATTTTTCCGTTCCCCGACGCCAGTATCATAATCGGCGATTTGGCGGAGAATCTCTTTTTACAGTGGAATTGGGGTCGGCGCCTGTTTTCGGATGCTCCGCCCCTTCAAAAACGGCATCATCGAGGAGCCGCATGCCGTTGGGACGGCCTCAGGACGTCACCTGAGGCCTTCCCCAATGCTCCATCCCCAATGGGCTGAATTCCTGACCACGCGGGAGACATGTGGTCTCAGCAGTCGGGAATCTGGCGTGGCGGCTGCGGACTGTGTCCAGCGCCACCACAGTCAGGCAGGAGCCATGTTGCTGGTCAGGGGGCTGAGGCGTGGTCCGGGGGACTGGTGGCAGGTTGCCGGGGGGAGGCCAGGGGTGGCACTATCTGGCAGGTCAGGTCTGCGCTCGGCCATCACCATGTTGTACGCATGACCGCTGCAGGGCGACGTCGTGCGCATGTTCGGACACGGACCCGGCAATTCTCCAGCCGTTTTTGTCGTGGAGGCTGGGCGTTTTACGTGGCGCGGCTGCTAGCTCCTCACCGGTCAGAGGATTCGGTGCTGGGCGCAGCTAATTTTTTGCCGTGAAACACCACAGATCCTCTGGACATAGCCTGGAAATCGGAGAATCCAGCCCAGTGTATCCAGACTCGAAATGTTATCTCCCACAAATGCTGTCAGACCCACTGAGATTGTCCAGCATTTTCTGTTTTTGTTAATATTTACAATCTTTTGGTTATATAGAATATTTATCATAGAAAAACAGCCCAAAGCATTTCACATGGCCTAAATAGACTAAGATTGCATGACACCAAGCTAAAGGAGATATTAGGATAGATGGCTAAAAGCTTGGTCAACGTGATAGGTTTTAAAGAAGATCTAAAAGGCGAAGAGAGAGAAAGGGAGAGGTTTAGGGAAGGAATTCCAGAGCTTAGGACCCAGACGACTGAAGGCACGGCAGTTAATGTTTGGGAGTGGGAAAGGCACAACAAATTCCTTTGGAAGCTGTAATGCTGTCTCATTTACTTTACAACAATGCTGGAGAAATCAGGGTTACTAATAGCAGCCCTGTCACAAGTGAGGCACAAGTTGAAACTGGCAGGGCTCAGTTCACTGAGGATCAGAGCAGTTGTTGGAAAGAACATACCACCGGCCCATCTGTTTGGATCCAAACCTAAATGCCCGAGATGAAAGGGCATTGTTCTAACAACCCACCGCGGCACCCAGTCCATTTCACAGGGCTCGCAAGTGGAGACATGACGTTCTCTGTATTTCATTCCAAGTATTCAACACAGACAGATCATTTGAGAGAATTACGAATTTGATGGAAAATTTGCTTCCCAGAAAGCTTTGAAAAGATTTCTCTGCGCAATGTAATCAAACTTAATGTATTAATATTAAACAGTTAAATTAACTGGGAAAAATTTTGTGAGCTTATCTATCAAGCGTTACTTCTGTGCTTATAATTGCACTGTCTAGAAATAGCATTTTGGTGAATATGAATTAAATCATATTTACTTTACTTGATTAAGCCTATTGTTTTATTCAGCTGAAAACCCTTACCTTGATACTTCAGTTTCTGCCTGCAGTTATTAAACATCTGACAGCTTCTTCACAGCAAAGCTAATTAAATAAATTAGATCCAATCAACCACAAATATAAACTCTAATAAGCTTTCCAGTATAAAACATGGGGGAAGGGGAGATTGACTTTGATGCATAAAGTCAAATATTGCAGCACCAGCCAGCACATAGGCAAGAAGACAAGGTAGGGAGCTGTGTCTGTCTGCTTATATTCTCCATATGGTATAACTTACTGAAAGAGCATTTTTATATAATTCCTTTGGATCAGTCAAAACCTCTCAAAGGTACTTTACACAATTACTTTTTTGGAGTGCAATGACTCTTAAATAAGCAAATTTGACAACCATTCTGCCCCAGCAAAGATCATATGAGCCATGAAACAAATGACTAGCTAATCTACTTATTTTTACACTGGTTGAGGAATTTTGGCCAGTCCACCAGAAAATTTCCTTGTTCATCTTTAAATAAGTATATATGGCAATATTGAAGCGAATTTGAACAGATAGAAGAAACCTCATTTAACATTTCGTCCAAAAGCCAACACCTCCAACAATGCAGGACTGCCTGGAGGATAAGGCTGGAATGTTGCCTAATTTAATGCACCCGGGAGTACCACAATCCTCTTGGCTTCACTTATGTTGAACACAAATGCGATCACGAGCCAAAAGGTTTTTGAACTAAGGGTTTCCACCCTCGAGTTTAAACTGTCTTTTTCTTTGCTATTGATGACTGTGATGTATATCCAGCCTTTACTGTTCTTTATTTTGTGCTAGCAAAGCACCTCAAATCCAGTTCTGTATCCGAAGACTGATCACTTCAGCAATACTGATCTCCATAAATGGACAAGGATTGCCTTAAGAAAAAAACATCATCACTTGATACGTGGAAGTAAAGATGCAGAGTGGTATGCAAATGGTGACATGGTGGTGTCTTCGCTTCTTTCTGACCTTACCACCGTGTGTTTAAAAACCTGCCCACAAGGACTGGACTGTATTAGCTTACGCAGCATCACTCATGTACTATGGCAATAGGAGACCCATTGATGGTTAATATGATGATGCTAAAAGAGTTTCCAGAGGAAGCAGTAGCTTTGAAATCCTATAAAAGGACTCAATTTGACACAGAAGCAATCTCCAATTGTATAGAATGAAGCTATAATTTCCATGGCATTAACTGCTTTCTTTTATATGGAAATAAAACTTGCATTTAGACTTCTCTAGAATTACACAGAATTTGCTGGACAGAAATAGCTCCCAACTGCTCCATGCCAGTGATTATGCTCCACACAAGCTCCCTCTCTTGCCTTTCATCCAACCCCTTCAGTCTACCCTTCTATTTTTCACCCTCCTGTACTTAACTAGCTCCTCTTTAAATGCATCGAGGCTATTTGTCTCAACCACTCATGGTGGTGGTGAGTTCTACAGTCTAAGCACTCTGTGGATAAAGAAGTTTCTCCTGAATTCCCCCAATGGATTTATTAGTGACTATTTTGTATTTATGAACCTACTATGAGTGGAAGCCAATGGAAACATTCTCTCTGCATCTAACCATTGAATACTCCCTCAATTCTAAAGACATCCGCTAAGTCTCTTCTCCGCCTTCTCTTTTCTTGAGAAAAGAGTCACAACCTGTTCAGTCTTTCCCACTAGTTAGAAACTTTCCATTCCGGTAACATCAATCTAACCTACAATGTCTCTGTATCATTTTTGTTAACGGAACTATGCTCCCAATCCCTCACTCATTACGACTTCTCAAATACAAATGGTGTTTGATAAGTACAACATATGCTTGTTAGCAAAGTTGAAGCCCATGGAATAATGGGAAAAGATACAAATTTGGCTAAGAGACAGAAAACCGAGTCATGATGAATGGTTGTTTTATCAGACTGGGGGGTCAGATATAATAATGTTCCCGTGGAGTCAGTACCAGAATCACCTGTTTTTAAAATGGATTCATGACTTGGAGTTGGAGATGCAGGAAACATTATTTCAAAACTTACAGATAACACTAAACTTGGGAGTTTAATAAACAAGTGAGGAAGATTTCCGTAGATTTCAAATGGAAATAGGCTGCTAGAATAGGCAGACATGTGGCAAATGTTATTAGAAAATTTGTAATGATGCATTTTGGTAGGAAGAATGAGGGGAAACATCACAAACTAAATACTTACATTTTTAAAGTGGGTGCAAGAAGGAAAAGACCTGGGGGTGGTTGTTGTCATATAAGGATCAGGCATAGAACATACAGTGCAGAAGGAGGCCATTCGGCCCATCGAGTCTGCACCGACCCACTTAAGCCCTCCCTCACTTCCACCCTTTGCCTGTAATCCAATAACACCTCCGAAACTTTTTGGCCACTAAGGGCAATTTAGCATAGCCAATCCACCTAACCTGCACGTCTTTGGACTGTGGGAGGAAACTGGAGCACCCGGAGGAAACCCACGCAGGCACGGGGAGAACGTGCAGACTCCGCACAGACAGTGACCCAGCGGGGAATCGAACCTGGGACGATTCAGGGTTAATGTGAGACTGAGTACAGTACTGCTGATACAGTAATGCGAGAGAGACATGGGGGTCAGTGTTGTGTTGGACAGAGCTGTGTGTAGAAGCAAGCATGGAGACTGCTCCTAGCTTGGAACTTACGTTTATAGTTTATATCGTTTTTCAGCCTTTTAGCTAAGATCAAGTGTCAGATCAGGCCCAAGGTGAGGAGTAATGGGCGGGATTCCCCGCTCCCGGGACTAAGTGCCCGTGTTGTCGTGAACGTCGTCGCGTTTCACAACGGCGCAAACAGGGCTCGGGCACGATCTATTCTGGAGTGGCGCTGGAGCGGTTCACGCCACTCCGCCGTCCTTACGTGGTGCCAAATGGGTGCCGTGCCAACCCGCGCATGCGCAGTTGGGGCACCCCAATCCTGCGCATGCGCAGTTGGGCCGTGCCATCCTGCGCATGCGTGAGGAACTTCTTACGCGCGCCGGCCCCTCACCAACATGGCGCCGGTGTTCTGGGGCCGCGCGTGGAAGGAGGTAGGCCTGGAGGGGTAGAGGCTGGCCCGCTGATTGCGGGCCAGACACCATCGGAGCCCCCCCCCCCGGTGAAGGAGCCCCCCCCAGCATTTCTGCAGAGTTCCCGCCGGCAGTGACATGGGGTAGACAGCGCAGGCTGGAGCCTGTCCTGTCATGTCGTAGCGGCCGCTCGGCCCATCCGGGCCTGAGAATCGCCACTCACCGTTTGCGGCGATTCTCCAAGCAGCCCGGCGCGAATCGCGCGGCGCTGGTTTCGGGGTGGTGGGAGAATCGCATGCGGGGGTCGGGGCAGCGTGGCATGATTCACGCGTGCCCCGGCGATTCTCCCACCCGGTGTGGGGGGGGAGAATCGCGCCCAATGTCTTTTCTTGGATCTTGTACGTCTCTCTTGTGGAGACCATGAATTGGCTTCAATTTGAACTTGAATTGTTTTTTGGAGCAATGAGATGGATTAAGGGTTTGCCCTGTCCACTCTGCGCATTGTCTTCATTACTTTAAGGATGGGATTAATTTTTGTAAAAATGTAGATAGTTTCTAGTCGTTAAGAACCATTTACTGCTGAATTACCAAACGCTATGAATACCTTACTGAGACTGACCGAACTGCTCCCAACACCTTACTATGGGCGGCACAGTAGCACAGTGGTTAGCTCTGTTGCTTCACAGCACCAGGGACCCGGGCTCGAATCCCTCTTGGGTCACTGTCTGTGCGGAGTCTGCACGTTCTCCCCGTGTGTGCGTGGGTTTGCTCCGGGTGCTCCGGTTTCCTCCCACAAGTCCCGAAAGACATGCTTCTCCCTCTGTGTACCCAAACAGGCACCAGAGTGTGGCGACTAGGGGCTTTTCACAGTAACTTTTTTGCGTTATTAATGTAAGCCAACTTGCGACAATAATAACGATTATTATTATTATTATTATTAATAAAGATTATTACAACATGTGCACACAAATACTTGAAGGTGGCAGGATAGGTTAACAAAGCAGTTCATAAAACATATGGATTTCTGGGCTTCATGAATTGAGGCAGAGTATAAAAGCCAGGAGGTCATTGATAAACCTTTTTTTTAAAAACTCATTTGGCCCCATCTGGAGTACTAGATCCATCTGGGCACCAAACGTGAATGTTTCGGAAGTGATTTTCTACAGTAGCGCCAAGGCTGAGAAATTGCAGCTATGTGAATAGATTGGATAAGCTTTAGAGCAGAAAAGGCAAAGAGGATATTTAATAGGCTGGTTTTACATCCTGAAGGGTTGACATGGAGTAAAGAAGGAGAAACCGTTTAGTCTCTGAGGGCTTGATAACCAGAGGGCAAGGTGATCCCCCAAAACGACATGAGGAAAATGTCTACAAGTGGTTAGGGTTCGCCATGTACAGATTCAATGGTAGCTGTAAGAAAGGGAATTGGATTTATACTTGAAGGAGAAAATCATTCTCTACACATTCACGCACACACCAACTGGGAGGGCAGACTCACACTCAATCTCAATAAACCTGCCAGACCTCCCAATGTTAAGATCTAGCTGGCTCTCCTTCCACACACTGCTTCACACATCGGCTATCTTCACCAACGAACTGATTACTTCTTTTCATTGCCAGGCTGAATAATACCATACTATATGAGCAGAAAATTAGATTGTCCGTTTTAAAACATAAAGTGGTTATTAATACTTTTCATGGCAGCAGCCAAAAAGCCACTTTTATCTGAATAATCTTTGTTCAAACACAGAATCATGAATATTTCATTTCTCAATCAAACGAGCTCATGATTGAGTAAAATCATTCACAAATTATTGGGCTCAGAACACCCATCAAACTTCAATTTACTGTCAGTTATTACAAAAGATGTCTTGCATTCAGGAAGGCTCTGCTACAGAAAAGAAGTTTCAGGGACATAGCAAGGAATTTTATTAAATGTCATGGGGCGTGTCACCTCAATTGAAACAACACGCAGAAACATATATTGACTAAAAGTCAAGCTATTGATCCATGGTTTACAGAAGGCAGGCAGTTATGATTAAGATGGTCCACAATTCCCAAAAGAGCAAGTTCTTTGTTGCTTTCAGGCTATTAGAGGAAGAAGTGGAGGAGAAATCCAATGAATGGGGCATTTCAGACAGCTCTTGATCACCCAGCCATGTTGGCAGAAGATAGGGCACAGACTACCACTGGAACCTTGCTGGGAATAGTGATCAAGGGAGAGAAAATGGAGATAGCAAAACCCTTCAGCACAAATAGAGGTCATTTGGCCCATTGAGCTGCTGCTGGCTCTGTAGAAAAATAGCTCATCGATTAGTTCAAACTCGTCAATTGGCCCCACTCCTTTTCTTTCCCAGTCTGTCACCATGTAAATTTCTCCTTTTCTTTTTAAAAAAAATATATTTTATTCAAATTTTTCGGTCAAACAAAGACAGTACAAAATTTTCCCCTTTTGCAACTTTAAAACAATATAAATAATGATGATGACCGTTTTTTTAAAAGAATAAATAATATATTAACTAGACGGCAACTGCCAGCAACAAAAATAAAAACTAGCCAATATCCAAAATAATAATGTCACAAAAACCAATATAAATAACTCATATACAAACACCTGTACAAAACCCCTGAGGGCCCGGATGGGCCCTCCCCTCCCCCCCCCCCCCCCTCCCCCCCCTCCCCCCTCCCCCCTGGGTTGCTGCTGCTACCTTTCCCATTTCCCTTATCGTTCTGCGAGATAGTCGAGGAACGGTTGCCACCGCCTGGTGAACCCTTGAGCCGAACCTCTTAGTGCATATTTTATCCGCTCCAGTTTTATAAACCCCGCCATGTCATTTATCCAGGCCTCCACGCCTGGGGGTTTAGCTTCTTTCCACATAAGTAATATCCTTCGCCGGGCTACTAGGGACGCAAAGGCTAAAACATCAGCCTCCCTCGCCTCCTGCACTCACGGCTCGTCCGCAACCCCAAATATCGCCAACCCCCAGCCTGGCTCGACCCGGACCCCCACCACCCTTGAAAGCACATTCGCCACCCCCACCCAGACCCCATGCAGTACCGGGCATGACCAAAACATGTGGGTGTGGTTCGCTGGGCTTCCCGCGCATCTCCCGCACCTATCCTCCACTCCAAAAAATCTACTTAACCTTGCTCCAGTCATGTGCGCCCTATGTAGAACCTTGAATTGTATCAGGCTGAGCCTGGCGCATGAGGACGAAGAGTTTACCCTACTTAAGGCATTTGCCCACAGCCCCTCCTCAATCTCTTCCCCTAGCTCCTCTTCCCATTTTCCCTTCAGCTCCTCCACCATCGTCTCCCCCTCGTCTCTCATTTCCCTATATATATCTGACACCCTGCCATCACCCACCCATGCCCCCGAAATCACTCTGTCCTGAATCTCTTGCGCCGGGAGCCGCGGAAATTCCCTCACCTGTTGCCTCGCAAAAGCCCTCAGTTGCATATATCGAAATGCATTCCCCGGTGGCAACCCATATTTTTCTGTCAGTGCTCCCAGACTCGCAAACGTCCCGCCTAGGAACAAATCCTTCAATTTCACAATCCCTGCTCTCTGCCAAGCTTTAAATCCCCCATCTATCTTCCCCGGGACGAACCTGTGGTTGTTCCTTATCGGGGACCTCACCGAGGCACCCGTCACTCCCTTATGCCGTCTCCACTGCCCCCAAAATTTCAGCGTTGCCACCACCACTGGACTTGTGGTGTATTTCTTCGGGGAGAACGGTAAAGGCGCCGTCGCTAATGCTTGCAGGCAGGTTCCCCTACAGGATGCCATCTCTAGTCTTTTCCACGCAGCTCCCTCCCCTTCCCCCATCCACTTGCATACCATTGATATGTTGGCGGCCCAATAATAGTCACTTAAACTCAGCAGTGCCAGTCCCCCCCTACCCCTACTACGCTGCAGGAACCCCCTCTTCACTCTTGGGGTCTTCCCAGCCCACACAAAACTCATAATGCTCTTATCCACTTTCTTGAAAAAGGCCTTTGTAATCATCACAGGGGGGCACTGGAACACAAAAAGAAACCGCGGAAGGACCACCATTTTGACCGCCTGCACCCTACCCGCCAGTGACAGGGACACCATGTCTCATCTCCTAAAGTCCTCTACCATCTGCTCCACCAATCTTACTAAATTAAGCTAATGCAAGGTTCCCCAGTTCCTGGCCATCTGGATCCCTAGGTACCGAAAATCCCTTGTTACTCTCCTCAACGGCAAATCATCTATTCCCCTGCCCTGTTCCCCAGGGTGCATCACAAACAGCTCACTCTTCCCCATATTCAATTTATATCCTGAAAATTCCCCAAACTCCCTGAGTGTCTGCATTATCTCGGGCATCCCCTCCACTGGGTCCGCGACATACAACAACAAATCATCCGCGTATAATGACACCCGATGCTCTTCTCCTCCTCTAAGTACCCCCCTCCACTTCCTAGAGCCCCTTAGCACTATGGCCAGTGGCTCAATTGCCAACGCAAACAGTAACGGGGACAGAGGACATCCCTGTCTTGTCCCTCTGTATAGACGGAAGTGGTCAGATCTCTGCCTATTTGTAATCACACTTGCCACCGGGGCCCTGTATAGAAGCTGAACCCATCCAATAAACCCCTATCCAAATCCAAATCTCCTCAACAATTCCCACAGGTAATCCCACTCCACTCTATCAAATGCTTTCTCTGCATCCATCGCTACCACTATCTCCGCCTCCCCCTCCGGCGGGGGCATCATCATCACACCCAACAGCCTCCATATGTTAGTGTTCAATTGTCTCCCCTTAACAAACCCCGTTTGATCCTCGTGAACCACCCCCTGGGACACAATCCTCCATCCTCGTCGCCATCACCTTGGCCAGAAGCTTGGCATCTACATTCAGGAGGGAGATAGGCCTGTAAGACCCGCACTGCAGCGGGTCTTTGTCCCTTTTCAAGAGCAGCGATATCGTCGCCTCCGACATCGTCGGGGGCAACGTCCCCCTTTCCTTGGCCTCATTAAAGGTTCTCGTCAGATGCGGGGCCAGCAGGTCCACGTATTTCCTATACAATTCCACCGGGAACCCATCCGGTCCCGGGGCCTTCCCTGCCTGCATGCTCCCAATCCCTTTTACCACCTCCTCCACCTCAATCTGTGCTCCCAGTCCTGTCCTCTCCTGCTCCTCAACCTTCGGGAATTCCAACTGGTCTAGGAAGTGCATCATTCCCTCCTTCCCTTCCGGGGGCTGAGCCTTATACAGCCTCTCATAAAATGCCTTAAACACCCCATTCACCCTCTCCGCTCCCCGTTCCATCTCACCCTCCCCGTCCCTAACCCCTCCAATCTCCCTCGCTGCCCCCTCTTCCTCAGTTGTTGGGCCAGTAACCGGCTCGCCTTCTCTCCGTACTCATACTGCACTCCCTGTGCCTTCCTCCATTGTGCCTCCGCCTTGCCCGTGGTCAACAAATCAAATTCCGTGTGCAACCGTTGTCTTTCCCTGTATAGTCCTTCATCCGGGGCCACCGCATACTGCCTATCCACCCTCAAAATTTCTCTCAACAATCTCTTCCTCTCTTTGCTCTCTTGTTTCCCCTTATGGGCCCTTATGGAAATCAGTTCCCCTCTGACCACCGCCTTCAGTGCTTCCCAGACCACTCCCACCTGAACCTCTCCATCGTCATTAATCTCCAGATACCTTTCGATACATCTCCTTACCCTTACACACACACCCTCATCCGCCAACAATCCCATATCTAATCTCCACAGTGGGTGCTGTTCCTTTTCCTCTCCTACTCCCAGATCTACCCAAAGTGGGGCATGGTCCGAAATGGCTATAGCCGAGTACTCCGTCCCGGCCACCTTCGGGATCAGCGCCCTTCCCAGGACAAAGAAGTCTATCCGAGAATACACCTTGTGGACATGGGAGAAGAAGGAGAACTCTTTACTCCTAGGCCTAGTAAATCTCCAGGGGTCCACTCCTCCCATCTGCTCCATGTAGTCCTTAAGCACCTTGGCCGCTGCCAGCCTCCTCCCGGTCCTAGACCTGGACCGGTCCAGCCCTGGATCCAGCACCGTGTTGAAGTCTCCCCCATTACCAACTTTCCCGCCTCCAGGTCCGGGATACGCCCCAGCATACGCTTCATGAAGTTGGCATCATCCCAGTTCGGGGCATATACGTTCACCAGAACCACCGCCTCACCTTGCAATTAGCCACTCCCCATCACGTATCTACCCCCACTGTCCGTCACTATGGTCCACGCCTCAAACAATACCCGTTTCCCCACTAATATTGCCACCCCTCTATTTTTCGCATCCAAGCCCGAGTGAAATACCTGTCCCACCCATCCTTTTCGTAATCTGACCTGATCCACCAGTTTCAGATGCGTCTCCTGCAGCATGACCACATCTGCCTTTAATTTCTTTAGGTGCGTAAGTACCCTTGCCCTCTTAATCGGCCCATTCAGCCCTCTCACGTTCCACGTGATCAACCGGGTTGGAGGGCTCTTTACCCCCCCCTCGTCGACTAGCCATCCCCTTTTTTAGACCAGCTCCTCACCCGGTTCCCACGCACAAGCTTGTCCCCCCAACGTGTCCTCCCGTCCCGACCATCCCATCCCGTAGCAGCTCCCCCTTCCCCTTAACAGCAGCAACCCAGTTACCCCTCCCCCCCCCCCCGCTAGATCTCCCTCTAGCGTGATTGCTCCCCCCATGTTGCTTCCAGAAGTCAGCAAAATCTGGTTGACCTCGGCTTCCCCCGTTTATCCTCAGCCTCCCATTGTGTAAGGCTCCCTCCTTCCTGCGCCCCCTTTTCCCACCACAATTACCATAGCACGGGAGCAAAGCCCGCGCTTCCCACTCGGCCCCGCCCCTAATGGAGCAGCTCCCTCTCTCCTTCCCCCTCTCCTTCCCCACCGGCGCCCACAGTTCACCATATCCCCCCCCCCCCATCGAGGGGAAAGAGAAAATTTCCCCCCCCCTTCCGATTCCCAGTCCCACGCAATCACACCACTACTTTATTACAAAAGTTCTTTCTCTCTCCAGTCTAGTCCAGCTTCTCCTCTTCAATGAATGTCCACGCCTCTTCTGCCGTCTCGAAGTAGTGGTGTTTCCCTTGATGTGTAACCCACAGTCTCGCCGGCTGCAGCATACCAAATTTAACTTTCTTTCTATGGAGCACCGCCTTGGCCCGATTGAAACTCGCCCTCCTTCTCGCCACCTCCGCACACCAATCCTGGTACACGTGGATCACCGCGTTCTCCCACCTGCAGCTCGGTGTCTTTTTCGCCCATCTCAGGACCATCTCCCTGTCTTTATAGCGGTGAAACCTCACCACTATTGCTCGAGGTATTTCTCCTGCTTTTGGTCTTCTCGCAAGGACTCGATATGCTCCCTCCACTTCCAAGGGGCCCGTCGGGGCCTCCGGTCCCATTAAGGAATGAAGCATCGTGCTCACATATGCCCCGACGTCCGCTCCCTCTGCACCTTCGGGAAGACCCAAAACTCTTAGGTTCTTCCTCCTCAAGCTATTTTCCAGGGCTTCCAGCCTCTCCATACACCTCTTATGCAGTGCCTCGTGTGTCTCTGTCTTCACCACCAGGCCCTGTATTTCGTCCTCATTTTCGGCAGCCTTTGCTTTCACGCCACGAAGCTCCAATTCTTGGGTCTTCTGCGCCTCCTTTAGCCCCTCAATCGCCTGCAGCATCGGGGCCAGCACCTCCTTCTTTAGCTCCTCAACACATCTCCGAAGGAACTCTTGCTGTTCCGGGCCCCATACCAAACGGCCTCCCTCCGCCGCCATCTTGCTTCGTGCTTCCCTTCCTTGCTGCTGCTCCAGAGGATCCTCTGCAATCCGGCCACTATTATTTCCTTTCTCCATGTACATCCGGGGGGATTCCCTTCTGTTTCACTGCACAATGGGTTTA
This sequence comes from Scyliorhinus torazame, assembly GCF_047496885.1. NCBI lineage: Eukaryota > Metazoa > Chordata > Chondrichthyes > Carcharhiniformes > Scyliorhinidae > Scyliorhinus > Scyliorhinus torazame. Next base: position 142,702,710 of record NC_092707.1, on the reverse strand, counting down.
GCCGTCAAAAATTACTCCCAATAAGAGCCCAAAAGTCCGTTCAAACGGGAGGTGCCGAAACGTGCGACCTAGCTGGTCATCGCCGCACCTGGAAGTCCCCGTAAATTTCTCCTTTTCAAATACTTATCCAGTCTAGAATACCCAATTAATATTTTCCAATTAAGTGGCAATTTAGCGTGGCCAATCCACCTACCCTGCACATCTTTGGGTTGTGGGGGTGAAACCCACGCAGACACGGGGAGAATGTGCAAACTCCACACGGACAGTGACCCAGGGCCGGGATCGAACCTGGGACCTCAGCGCCGTGAGGCAGCAGTGCTAACCACTGCGCCACCGATCCAATCTTCTTTTGAAAGTTAGTATTGAATTTTCTGCCATCGTCTTTTCAGACAGAGCATTCCAGCTCCCTATCAAATTGAGAAAAATACCTTGCGATATCCAGAAGGCATCTTAATATTTATGACATTCCAGATGTGTAAACTTTATTTTTAGGCTAATCACTGCTGTACATCCTCGGAACAGATACTGGGATTTAGTCGAGCTTTCAGGCAGAAACCACGTCTGTTTGGGCAGGGAGGCTACATGAGAGTAAAAACCTGGAAGTGATAGTGGAATGATATTCATAAGTCTGGAAATATTCAGGGCGTCAGAACCTTGGGGTACTTTACAAACTGGTTATATAGCTGGATGGAGCAAGGGACATGCAGGGGACACAAGTTTTATTCAGCATTGTACTATTTGCACCTGTTTAGTACATATGAATATAATTCTCTTCATTAATACGGAATTAATTGGACGAACAGATTAGGCAATGCTCCGGGTGTGCATATCTCAGAATTCATTATGTGAAGAGTTGAAATCACGATTCAGTGCACAGAAGCTTTCTGTTGTTTGTACCACCGGAGTTTGTTCCTTTTGCATACACGGAAGCGTCAGCCTCTCAGCTCCGAACTGTGCAAGTATAATTCATTGGAGATCACATCTGTTGTTGAACAGCAATGTATAGCCCAGGTGATCGAGTGCGCAGATCTCAGCTGGGGCAGCAGTTTAGGCATCATAGCTCATCAGAGAAGTAAAACACAAACTAATTAATGTTAACTATGACTGTGTCACTCCAGGTGGAAAGTGAATGTGAGGATTTTGAAGGCTAGTGGGATTAATTTCAGCTATGAGGTCCTCCTCCACAGTCGAATGGCCTGTCCAGCTGTAATGCCTTCAGGATAACAGGGCACTAAACTGAAAGGGGGAAAAAAAACACAATCTATCCACTTCAAGGTGTTTGTGTTGGAAGGAATTCTTTAGGTTAAGAGAGATCATTGAAGAATCCTGCTTCAGACACCAGAAAGTAGTCAGTGCGATCTTGTATATTAATAACAAGTCTTTATTAACTATATGTAGAGGGTACAGGTATGGTGCTGACGCCATCCTCGGTTATACACACCATTGTCTGTCTCTAGACTGACTATGCCTCTGGTTCATGTGGAGAAGTAGTAGGGGAAACCAGAACCTGAGATTGAAGAGACAATCCTTTAAAATAGAGATGAGAAGGAATTTCTTCAGCCAGAGGGTGGTGAATCTGTGGAACTCATTGCAACAAAAGGCTGTGGAGGCCAAGTCACCGTCTTCAAGACAGAGGTAGATAGGTTCTTGAATAGGTTCTTAATTAATAAGGGGATCAGGGGTTACGGGAGAAGGCAGGAGAATGGCGAAGAGAAACATATTAGCAATGATCGAGTGACGGAGCAGACTCAATGGGCTAATTCTGCTCTTATATCTTATAGTATTATCATCGTATGTGCCTGCTTACACTACTATTCTCCTTTAACCCTGTATGTACCAGATCCTACTACCACAGACACAGGGCAGGAGGGCAGGTCGTTGAGTTAGGTGAACAAACAGATTGAGGAAATTGTGATTCTGCAAATACATTCTAATCAATTTCACAAACCTTTTTTTTAAGTTACAGTTCACCTGGGCTGCTCTGGTACCTAGCTGATACACTCCTCCCAAAATTTCAACTTCATTATAGAATCATAGAACAATTCCCCCGCAGACAACAAACATTTGTGACACTCTTTGGTCTCTGTGTTTCTTTCAAGTCTTCTTGTGCTTTCCTCATTTTAAATCGTCCCACTATTGACTGTCATCTTCAGCTGACTGGGTACCAAGGTTTGGTATTATCACTCTGAGCACTCTGTCCATCGCCTTCCTTTAAACGTATGGCCATCTGTCCCAATACTGCGATGAGTATGATAATGCTCCTGTCAAGTGTCACGATTCATTTTGCCATGTCAAAGATGCTATATAAATGCAAGCTATTGTTGATGATGATCATTCCTGACCGAAGCTTTCGTCACCAAGTTCAGCATTTCTCTTTAGTCTTACTTTTTCAGGATGTGGAGATGCCGGCGTTGGACTGGGGTGAGCACAGTAAGAAGTCTTACAACACCAGGTTAAAGTCCAACAGGTTTGTTTCAATGTCACTAGCTTTCAGAGCGCTGCTCCTTAGAGAAAACCTCAGGCTGACCCCTCACTTTGCAAACACGAGGCAAATTCTACTTCCCATTAAGTTAAATAGCAAAAAAAGATGAGCAATAATTCACTGTCGCATCTAAACAAAAATCTTACTGTACACGGCCTCACTTGACAATATTCAGATGGTAACACATTATACATCAATTCTCCAACATCATTATAACACATTTAATAGAATAGGGAGCAAAAGGTCTCGCCAGCTATGAATTGATTTTACTGAGGCTCAGAAGCAGCTATCCATTATAGAGCATGGCTTCAGGTTTCCTCTTTATATAGTCTACTCTGAATACTACTGACATAATATTACAATCTACTCCAGCAGAAATTACTTCTTTACTAGTGGTCTAGACACTGCAAAAACATTAATAATAATGGTTAGCTACTTTTCGGATTCCTCTCCACTTCATTCCAAAAAAGGTTTTCTCGTTCTCCCCACACACAAAATGTCTCCGCCAGCTCTGAAGCTTGTTACACCTCGTTAGGATTTAGTGCCATATCCACATGGCTATTCATTCCGCACAGTGAGAAATAATTAGATTAATTGCTTAGCTAGCCAGCATTGCTTTTGAGGAGCGCTAAAGCAAAATTTGACACTGAGCCAAGGGGTGGGTTTTAAGGACAGTCTCAAAGGAGAGGTGCAGTTGGCCGAGTGGTTTAACAGTCATAGAACAACAAAGAACAAAGAAATGTACAGCACAGGAACAGGCCCTTCGGCCCTCCAAGCCCGTGCCGACCATGCTGCCCGACTAAACTACAATCTTCTACACTTCCTGGGTCCGTATCCCTCTATTCCCATCCTATTCATGTATTTGTCAAGATGCCCCTTAAATGTCACTATCATCCCTGCTTCCACTACCTCCTCCGGTAGCGAGTTCCAGGCACCCACTACCCTCTGCGTAAAAAACTTGCCTCGTACATCTACTCTAAACCTTGCCCCTCTCACCTTAAACCTATGCCCCCTAGTAATTGACCCCTCTACCCCAGGGAAAAGCCTCTGACTATCCACTCTGTCTATGCCCCTCATAATTTTGTAGACCTCTATCAGGTCGCCCCTCAACCTCCTTCATTCCAGTGAGAACAAACCGCTTATTTATTCAACCGCTCCTCACAGCTAATGCCCTCCATACCAGGCAACATTCTGGTAAATCTCTTCTGCACCCTCTCTAAAGCCTCCACGTCCTTCTGGTAATGTGGCGACCAGAATTGAACACTATACTCCAAGTGTGGCCTAACTAAGGTTCTATACAGCTGCAACATGACTTGCCAATTCTTATACTCAATGCCCCGGCCAATGAAGGCAAGCATGCCGTATGCCTTCTTGACTACCTTCTCCACCTGTGTTGCCCCTTTCAGTGACCTGTGGACCTGTACTCCTAGATCTCTTTGACTTTCAATACTCTTGAGGGTTCTACCATTCACTGTATATTCCCTACCTGCATTAGACCTTCCAAAATGCATTACCTCACATTTGTCCGGATTAAACTCCATCTGCTATCTCTCCGCCCAAGTCTCCAAGCAATCTAAATCCTGCTGTATCCTCTGACAGTCCTCATCGCTATCCGCAATTCCACCAACCTTTGTGTCGTCTGCAAACTTACTAATCAGACCAGTTACATTTTGCTCCAAATCATTTATATATACTACAAACAGCAAAGGTCCCCGCACTGATCCCTGTGGAACACCACTGGTCACAGCCCTCCAATTAGAAAAGCATCCTTCCATTGCTACTCTCTGCCTTCTATGACCTAGCCAGTTCTGTATCCACCTTGCCAGCTCACCCCTGATCCCGTGTGACTTCACCTTTTGTACTAGTCTACCATGAGGAACCTTGTCAAAGGCCTTACTGAAGTCCATATAGACAACATCCACTGCCCTACCTGCATCAATCATCTTAGTGACCTCCTCGAAAAACTCTATCAAGTTAGAGACACGACCTCCCCTTCACAAAACCATGCTGCCTCTCACTAATACGTCCATTTGCTTCCAAATGGGAGTAGATCCTGTCTCGAAGAATTCTCTCCAGTAATTTCCCTACCACTGAAATAAGGCTCACCGGCCTGTAGTTCCCTGGATTATCCTTGCTACCCTTCTTAAACAGAGGAACAACATTGGCTATTCTCCAGTCCTCCGGGACATCACCTGAAGACAGTGAGGATCCAAAGTTTTCTGTCAAGGCCTCAGCAATTTCCTCTCCAGCCTCCTTCAGTATTCTGGGGTAGATCCCATCAGGCCCTGGGGACTTATCTACCTTAATATTTTTTAAGACGCCCAACACCTCGTCTTTTTGGGTCTCAATGTGACCCAGGCTATCTACACCCCCTTCTCCAGACTCAACATCCACCAATTCCTTCTCTTTGGTGAATACTGATGCAAAGTCATGGATGGTATCACGGCTGAGTTTGATCCTCACATGCTTGACTTGCGAGCGTTCGCAGAACAAGCACAAATGTGATCAGTAATTTTTTTCTGCCTCCCTTCATGGGTGGTCGAAGGCCATTATAGCCCCAGAAATGTTATAGGGAAAAGGAGCAGAGGCAAGCCATTCGGACCAGCGAGCCTGCTCTGCCAGTCAATAGGATCATGGCTGATCTGATGTGGCCACACTCCCAGGGTCACTGAAATGTGATGGTCCTGTGTTGGCACTGTCAGCAGGTCCATATACATGCGTGCACACCCATCACCTGCACGTGGTGTGCATCGGGGGCTCTTGACCTAGGACCACTGTGCCCGGGTGCGACAGGGGACGAGGGAGCAGAGACCAACTGGGGGTGCAGGTGCAAGCCGGCCCGCTGTGCAGAATAACATGTCAGAGGCGCCTCATGTATCAGATGTAGAACATATTAATTGTGCCCCTAGCTAACGATGGTGCCATCCCCCCACCCCCCCCCATGGCCACTTAGTGATCCTCAATGTATTTTTAATAATAAATTTAGAATACCCAATTCTATTTTTATAATTAAGGGGCAATTTAGTGTGCCCAATCCACCTACCCTAGACATCTTTGGATTGTGGGGGTGAGACCCACGCAGACACAGGGAGAATGTGCAAATTCCACATGGACAGTGACCCAGGGCCAGGATTGAACCCGGGTCCTCAGCATAGTGAAGCAGCAGTACTAACCACTGCGCCACTGTACCCCCCCAACTTCATTCTTCTTCCGCTTCCGTGCTTTGCCACTACATGCCCGCAGGATGCACATCGGAGTTGGAGGTTGCCAGCTGCTTTTTGCGCCCTGTGGCTTTGCGTTCTCCAGAGAACGGGCGTTCTCTGGAGGGCCTGGGGCTAGAGGGCCCAGGCCACCTTACCAGTGACACTGGCATCGCCGTGCCACTCTGTTCTGCCCACTGACCTCGGGATGTGCCAAAGCTAGGAGGTGGGGGACTGGGAGAGCTGGGGACCATCCCTGGTGGGAGCCTCTGGGTCGACCTACCGTGCCCCCTCCTTCCAAAGGTGCTGTGTGACCCTGGGGGACTCAATGGGATGGAGTGGCAGCTGGACTGAGCTCAAGAAGCCCCTGCATCATCCTGGCAGATCCACATTATCTGCAGCATGCTGTCAACGGCCTCAGCAATACTCCTCAGTGACTGGGCCACGCTCTGGAGTATCTCAGCAATGCCCACCTGCACTTGGGACATGTGCTGGAGCCGCTGGGACATGAGCATTCTTGGAGCAGACTTTGTGCTCCAGGTTTCCACTGTGGTCACCACCCTAGCAGTATTGGCCTCAGTGTCATGCATTGTAGGCATCATCGCCTGTGTCTGTAGCCTTTGGGACTCCTTCAATCAGCCTTGCACTCACCCAAGTTTTGCTGACACCACCTCACAAATCTCACTTCTGCATCCTAGCGTCTGAATCAGCTCTGGGATAACCTTGTCCAGAGGCTCAGCATCTGACTGGAACCCAGCTGAGTCCCGTGTCCCAGCAGACCTCTGACTGCTGACCCCCTCGCCAGTTCCTGCCTCCACCCTATATGCATCAGCAACTGTGTGGTGCTCCCCAGATTGTGCCCCAGAAACCTGTCCACTAATGCCGCCTACCAAGGTGTGTGTCTCTGCGCTGGTGGAAAGTGGGAATGACAGCTGTGACGACGCATCGATGGTGGCATCCTCGAAACTCTCCTCCGAGGTGTTCTCTTGAAAGGCAGGCGAGGTGGGAGGTGACCCTGGATGGCCCGGCCTCATCAGGTGGAGATCTTGCGATGGAAAGACCATGTGGTCTGTGAGAGAGAAAGATCATTTTGTCTGTCATAAACAATTTACCGGAGGACCCGGGTTCGATCCTGGCCCCAGGTCACTGTCCATGTGGAGTTTGCACATTCTCCCCGTGCCTGTGTGGGTTTTGCCCCCACACCCCAAAGATGTGCAGGATAGGTGGATTGACCACACTCAATTGCCCCTTAATTGGAAAAAAAAATTCGGCACTCTAAATTTTGAAAAAAGTTGATCCGGTGTAAAAGTTGGCTTAAAAAATTATTGGCAGTGAGTTAACCAAATGGGAACTATATCCGATAGCGAGCACGTTTAGCCACGTGTTTCCTGGTGTTTGCAGCAGTGATTCCCATCATTAGGAAATTAATTAATTCCAATTCAGGGGCAATTTAGCGTGGCCAATCCACCTACCCTGGGGGTGAGACCCACATAGACACGGGAGAATGTGCAAACTCCACACGGACAGTGACCCGGGGCCGGGATCGAACCCGGGTCCTCGGCGCCGTGAGGCAGCAGTGCTACCCACTGCGCCACCGTACCGTAAGTATGTTGAAACAAATACAAAAGAATAAATAAATGTCGAAGATTTAAGTTTTGTTTTTGTTCATTTGAATTATTAAAATGATTAAATTGTGAGTGACAAACCATGTTGTGGTTATTAATTCCTAAAGTTTGTTAATTTAAAGGCATTTGAGGACTTCCAGTGGTGGCATGTGCAATCGCACAGAGTACTTTGATTTTGGTCCTTTTCACCCAGTGTCTGGGGGTGATTTGGGGGGAATCGGCATTAGTTCAAAGGGATATGCTCGACAGGGTGGCATGGTTGCACAGTAGTTAGCTATACTGCCTCACGGCCCCCGGGTTCAATCCTGGCCTCGGGTGACTGTCTGTGTGGAGTTTGCACATTCTTCCCGTGTCTGCGTGGATTTCCTCTGGGTGCTCCGGTTTCCTCCCACAGTTTTAAGATGTGTGTGTTAGGTGGATTGACCATGCGAAATTGCCCCTAGACGGTGCTACGGCAATGGGGGTGGAGGATTGGGCTGAGGTAGGATGCTCTTTCAGAGGGCCGGAGCAGACCCGATGGGCCGAATGTCTTCCTTCTGCACTGTACAGATTCTTTGATTCTATGATAAGGTCCCCACATAAAAGGAATGCCCTAAAAGTACAAAACCAGACAGCAGACAAGTAAAGAATCATCATCAGCCTGAAGCTTCTCCAGTCTTGCTGCTGAGAAAATGGCGGAGGCTCCTGCTGCGACTATGGCCACTCCACTGATAGCCGAGATTCTCATAGGCATCTTGGTGGTGGAAATTAAGACGTTACGGCAGACAGTTTCTGAGGACCTTGACAATGACCATTTGTGCGGCCTTGGCAAAACAGACCAGGCGGTAAAGACGCAAAGCGCAGAGATTCAGGGTATTGCGATGGCCCTTTCCAGGCAGAGTGACCAGATTGCCACCCTGGAAGTGGAGATGGAAAGGGTGGCTGGGGTAATAAGATGCTGGGGACCAAGGTGGACAATCGGGAGACTCACTCCAAAAGGTAGAACTTGAGAATCGTAGGGCTGCCGGAGGGCTGGAAGGTACAAATCCAATGGAATACATGTGGCAGATGTTTGGGAAGCTGGTGGGGGACGGTGGAATGAGATCCTCTCCTGGTACTGGATCAGGCTGACAGGCCGCTCAGGCAGGAGCCCCACTCTGGTGAACCATTGCGGGTGATCATCTTGTGGTTTCATGGTTGCCAGAAGGAGCGAGCCATGTGATGAAGAAAGGACCATTGGGACAATAAATGGAGGGCCACATCAATAGGTTCTACCAGGATGTGGGAGTGGAACTGGCTAAGAAGCATGCGGCATTCAACAAGGCCAAGACTGTGGTGTACAGGACCAATGTTTGATTCTATGTGATGAGTCTGCACGCCTCCGCATTACTTACGACTCGAATGACTACTACTTTGATGCACCGGAGGAGGCCGGTGCGTTTGTGAAGAAACATGGGGCGCGATTCTCCACTCCCACGCCGAAGTGGCCGCGCCGTCGAGGTTCCCGATCCTGACCGATTCCGGGCCCCAAAAAGGGCTAGGATCGGGGCCGCGAGAACCTCGGGGGGGGCGTTCCGCGAAGGCCGCGTCGTCACCATGCGACGCCCGAATGACGCAGCGCTGCGTCATAAATTGCGCGAACCACGCACAGAGGACCCGGAGGAGAACTGAGGATCTGGCTGAGCCCCGAAGAGCCGCACCGAGGTTCCGGGATACGGACCTGGACACCCTGGTGGATGAGGTGGAGCGGAGAAGGTACACCCTCTGCCCAAGACGTGGGCATCGCCAGCCATCCAGCGCGGTGAGGCGCGGCTGGCGGGAGGTGGGCACTGCAGTCAGTGCTGTGGGGCAGACCCCCCGGACGGGGGAGCAGTGCCGCAAGAAGCTGCACAACCTCACCCGGGCTGCCAGGGTAAGTGCCAAGAGGGTGCCCCCAGGCTCCCCCCCCCCTCCCCAGCACGGGGGGGGAAGTGGGGTTGGGGGGGGGCGTTGGGAGTGTTGGGGGGACTGGGGCATCAGGGGCGATGTTGGGGGGGTCAGGGGGTTTGGGGGGGTCACAGGGGGTTGGGGGGGCGTTGGGAGTGTTGGGGGGGACTGGGGCATCAGGGGCGATGTTGGGGAGGTCAGGGGGTTTGGGGGGGGTCACGGTGCCCAACTATCTACTCGACCCACATGAGCCCTGGGACCCCCCTGGAGTGAACCCATGGCGTGCTGTCTCCTGAACCAGCGACAATGTTGTCTATATCTGCATGCCCTGATGATACCCGCCTAATGGTGATGCTTTATCCAACCCCGCCCCCCCCCCCCACCCCCCCAACCCCCCCAGGACAAGACAGCGCATAACCAGCAGGAGCGCATGAGAACCGGAGGGGGTTCTCCGGTCCTGCACCCCCTAACTGTTCACGAGCAGAGGGCCCTGGACCTCGCTGGGGGATCCGCCACCTGGGAGGTCGAGCCATGCCAGGTCAGAGGCGCAGAAGCAAGTGAGAGAACCCTGCATGTCCTCCCCACACCCAACCCGTCATCGCCCCCCTCACACTCTGGCCACTGCACCCCCGATCCCCTCCCCCCCCCACACTCCGGCCACTGCACCCCCGATCCCATCCCCCCTCACACTCTGGCCACTGCACCCCCGATCCCATCCCCCCTCACACTCTGGCCACTGCACCCCAGATCCCATCCCCCTCACACTCTGGCCACTGCACCCCCGATCCCATCCCCCCTCACACTCCGGCCACTGCACCCCCGATCCCATCCCCCCTCACACTGTGCACCCACCACCACCATACACCCGGGCCACCGTGTCTAACGAACCCCGAATCTTTTATGTTCCCCAGGGCCATCCGCCGAACCTTCAGGGACGTCTCGCCCAGGAAGCAGTGCAACGCCGCCCACCGCAACGGCACCCAGGGACGCACGTCAGAGGTTGGCAGTCGGTCGGACAGGACGGCAGACCTCACAGTCTGGGACACAGGACCGGGACGCTCAGACCACCGGGACAGACATTAGTGAGGGGCACAGGGTGGACAGTCATGCCGAAGCCCACATCACGGCCACACACCCGCTGGATCGAACTGGAGGTCAAGACGACATGGCCCGCATGGAGCTTGCGCCGGGCCATGAGGGGGACCAGTACACACCAGACTTCTTGACGGATGATGACCTCGAGCTTGCGGCACTGCTGTCTCCCACACCGTTCACCATCGCAGAGACACGCACCTCGGTTGGGCAGATAAGTGATGAGGCTCCCGGGTCACGGTCTGGTGCGCACCCCACAGCCGAGCCGGCACAGCAGGTGGAGTTTGGAGCAGCCGAGGGGCTGGAAGGTCGGAGGGCAGCCCAGGCCCAGCAACCAGCTGCCACCCAGACGGTTCCTGGATGTAATTGACCCACCCGGACAACTGATGCGTATGGACACCCAGGGACTGAGTAACGGGATGAGTGCCATCTTCCAGGACCTGCACACGCAGCTGGAGGAGTCTATCCGCGTCCAGGAGTAGGGAGTGGTGCCGCTCATCGCAGCCACCCAGGCCGACACCGCACGGGTGGCGTCCGCGGTGGAGGCAATGGGTGAAGGGGTTTCGACCATGGGTCAGGTTCTGCAAGGCATTGGGCTTCACGTGCACGCGTCATCCATGGCCCAGGAGCGGGCTGCCCTCTCACAGGTAGCCATGCGCCAGAGCCAACACGACATTGCCGCCGGTCTCGGGGCCCTGGCTGAGTCTCACCATGCCATGGCCCGGTCCCAGCATGCGATGGCTCAGTCCCAGCAGTCGGTCGCGGAGAGCATAGACTGCCTGGCGCACGTGATGGATGGCGTCGCGCACTCACAGGTCGAGATCGCACAGACCTTGGCAGGAATGTGGCACTCCCTGGGCTCCGTCTCGGCGAACATTCGGACAATGGTCGATACCGCTGCAGGCCTCCAGGACTGGCAGCGCCAGGTGTCGGGGGTGCAACGGGGCATGTCTCCGAGCGCATCTCCGTCCCACAGTGAGGCCCGGGGGCCACCGGGCTCCCCGAGTAAGGAGGAGGTTCTGGGGCCCGTCCCGGTAGCTCCACCAAGGGACGTCCCGGTACATGCGGCCCCCCCCCCCCCGTTCCGTCCCTGGCGCATCTGGTGGGGAGTGGGCAAGTCAGGGTGGCACCACGCCATCCAGCATGCCCGCAGAGCAGCCTGGCCCATCGAAGCCGGGCCGCCCCAGGAAACGCGTGCCGACGGGGAGCCATGTCGAAGGGCGTGATTCACAGCAGTCCACCTCCACTCCTGCTGTACCATCTGGGAACACACCTAGACGTAGTGGTAGGGCCCGTAAGGCAAAGTCGTTAGGCACGTAAGAAGTTGGCACGGGTGCAGGGCACAGTTTAGTTGTAGGGGGTAGGGCACCTATGTTCAACACACGAATAAACGCACTGTTAAATTTGACTTGTAAGACTGTGCTATGTCCGGTGCCAGGGGGCTCGGGAGGGTGACCGAGTGGCGTAGTGGTATACGAGCCGTTCAAGGTCTGTTCCGGATGTGGTGACCCACCACCCCCCCCCCCCGCCCCTCCCCATAATCGGACACCGTTGTCCTCGGTACACCGACGCCAGCCACCCCACGGGCATGTGGTGAAATATCCGTCACGAAGGCTGTGAGCACCGCCGGTGTGTGCATGGTTCAGCTATAGCCATGAGCCAGACCTTGGCTGGCGAATCTGAGCACACAGCTCATCGCAGAGCGAGCTGTCATCATTCAACATGGCACTGATCACACCCGCTTACCCAATCATCAATGTTGTGCAATCCCGTAGTGCCGCAGTGGTAAGGTGATGTGGAATTGTTGCCGTGAACGCGGTGCGGGGGTGCAGGGGTGGTGGGTGGTGGGGGGTGGGGGGGGGGGGGGGCTGCTGTGTGGTGCCCGTGTGCAGGAGTGATGGTGCAAGGGGCAGTGTTCAGCGAATCCCACCCCCACAGTGCGTGAACCGTGCGGCCACCACCGCGGCGGTGCCGTCGTGCAGCCTCCTGGACGTAACGAGCAGCCGGGCAGTGTCTGTGTCCTGCGCCCCTCCCCCCACCCTGATGTGCGCAATCATCCTCACCCTCCGTATCCTCCTCTTCCCCATCCCCCTCGTTTGCGTTGGCTCCGGTGCCGTCGGGTCCTCCCTCCGACTCCTCCACCAGGTCATCTCCCCTCTGCATGGCAATGTTGTGCAGTGCACAGCAGACCACAACTATGCGACCGACCCTGTCGGGCCGGTACTGCAGGGCCCCTCCTGATCGGTCCTGGCATCTGAATCGCATCTTCAGCAGCCCGAAGCACCGCTCCACCACACCCCTGGTTGCTGCATGTGCCTCGTTGTATAGGCTCTCCGCGTTGGTGTGAGGCCTCCATATTGGCGTCAGCAGCCATGACCTCAATGGATAGCCTTTGTCGCCCAGCAACCAGCCCCTCAGCCGGGGAGGGGGGCATCCATCGAACATTGCGGGGATGAACGACTGTGCTAGAATGTAGGCGTCATGCACACTGCCGGGGTACTTTGCACACACGTGCATGATCTTAATGTGGGGGTCGCCCACCACCTGCATGTTCATGGAGTACGCGCTCTTCCTGTTCATGAACACGTCCCTGTTGCCTGCAGGCGGGCGCATGGGAACGTGCACACCATCGATGACACCCTGGACCATCGGTATCCCGGCCACCTTGGCGAATCCACGTGCCCGTGCTTCCTGCTGTGCTCGTCCTCGGGGAATTGAATGTACCTGTCCGCGATGGCGTACAAGGCATCGGTGACGGCCCTGATGCACCTGTGGACCGATGCCTGTGATATCCCGGATAGGTCCCCGCTCGGCGCCTGGAAGGAACCGGTCGCATAAAAGTTTAGGGCCACCGTCACCTTGACGGAGACTGGTATCGCGTGTCCTACTCCCATTCCACGTGGTGCGAGGTGCGCCACGAGCTGGCATATATGTGCGACTGTCTCCCTGCTGAACCGTAGTCTCCTCCTGCATGTGATGTCCGGTAGGGCCTCGAAGGACATTCTGTCACGGAACACCCTCGGCCTTGCTGGACGCCTGTGGTGCCCTGGCACCACCATCAGTGGATCCTCTTGCTCCACCTGCTCCTCCTCCTCCTCCTCCTGCTCCCCCCCAAGCACTTCCTCTGCATTCCTCGCCGTCTGGCGGTCAATGTTCCCCTCGGCATCCCCCTGTACATTGGGGTCCTGAGCGCCTGCGGCCTGCGCGGCGACGATGGGCCACTCCGCGGCCATCCCCTCTGCTGCACCAGCGACCGCTGGATCTGCAGCCACTGAAGGCCGTCCGACTCTACGCTGCCGGATGGCAAACTCCAGAGCTGCTGCTCTAACCACGGCAGTGAACATCGCTGTCTGGTTGGCATACATGGTGACCTGCAGGAGGGTGGTGGGGGGCAGAGAAATGACATGTTACACCAAGGTTCTTCCACACCTCGCCAGCCGGGCTGCATGGGATCCCTGTGTGCCCCGGTGGCCTGGTCGCGCTGCAGATACGCAGCCAGCCTAACACCTGGTCACTGTCTGCGCCCAACGGTCACTTCACACCGTACTGCTCACCAGTGTGCCACTCGCCTGTGCCCATCAGCCACACGCACCCTGCGGCCGTGTCCTCGTCACCGTCCTGCCATATCAGGGCGGCTGACATCTGGCATCCGCGGATGGACGATACCATCCACACTCTCCCTCACCCCCCTCCCACCTGCACACTCTCCTGCCCCCCTCCAACCTGCACACTCTCCCGCACCCCCCCCCACCTGCACACTCTCCCACCCCCCTCCCACCTGCAGACTCTCCCGCACCCCCCCACCTGCACACTCTCCCGCCCCCCCCCCCACCTGCACACTCTCACGCCCCCCCCCCCCTGCACACTCTCCCGCCCCCCCCCTCCCACCTGCACACTCTCACGCCCCCCCCCCCACCTGCACACTCTCCCGCCCCCCCCTCCCACCTACACACACTCCCGCCCCCCCCCTCCCACCTGCACACTCTCCCGCACCCCCCCCCACCTGCACACTCTCCCGCACCCCCCCCCCCTTTGGCCGCAGCCTTCTCAGGGAAGCCGACCCAGTCTCCGGGCGCTGCGCAACAGTCTGCTCACCTCCTCCCTGCTCAGCGTCAGCCAGTCGATTTTAAACAGCAGGTGTGCATGGCGACGGCGTGAGATGGGGTCACGCCGTCGGGACTTCGGCCCATCCGGGCCTGAGAATAGCAGGGGTGCCGGAGAATCGCCGTTTTGGGTGTCTCGGGCGATTCTCCGGCCTGCGGCCCGCGAAACCCGACCAGGCCCTTCCCGCCGCTTGGGAGAATCGCGGGAGGGCGTCGGACCGGCGTTGCGGGAAATTTTGGCGGCCCAGGCGATTCTCCCAACCGGCGTGGGAGTGAAGAATCGCACCCAGGGGCTGGGGTTGGACTAACAATAAAATATATTTATTGTGATATCTCTGTTTGTGGGAGGCAATTTAATTTGGGGATTTGTTGGGAGGGTTTCTGGCTATTTTAGAGTTTGTACATTTACGGGATGGGTATTGTTTGCCTATTAAAGATGGATGTGGATGGGGGCTGGTTGCTGTTGTGTTTATTTGTTCTGTTTTTACTCTTAGCAGGGGCCATCCTGCTAGATGTAGAGTTAGCTAACGGGAGCAGTCCTGCTTGCTGTGGAGTTAGCTAACGGGAGCAATCCTGTTGGCTGTAGAGTTAGCTAACGGGAGCATAGTGAGTGTGTGTTGGGGGGTGGGTGGGGGGGGGGGGGGGGGGGGGGGGCGGGTTTGGTACCTGCAGCTCATTATATGAGGGGAGTTTTAATGATGAACTTACGATTTTTGTTTTCATTTTGTTTGGGGGTGAGGGTGGGGTCTTTGTTTGTTTTGTTGATGTTGTTTACTGGTTTATTGGGTGTGGTACTTGTGGGAAGTTAGCTGACAAGGATGAGGTTTAGTTCTCTGATGGTGACTACAACTTTGTAGTCTGATGGGGGGTTTGGCAGCCACCTTGGGTGGGCCCAGTGTCGGCACTGTCTGGGTAGTTGTTGGGTTATGCCACATGGTGGGAATGGCTGATTCTAGATTGTGGGGGGGGGATCATTTGAAAAGTAAGGGCGTTGAACGGCCCAGTAAAAAAAAACAAATGTTTGAATGTTGATGTGATGTTTTT